>NC_041392.1:77160782-77170818 GCF_002162155.2 Triticum dicoccoides
CAACACTCACTGTTCATCCAGAGGCAGCATCGATCGGCTTCAGTTAGCAGCAGTAGCGAAGGAATCGCTCGATCGGGTTCAGTTAACAGCCATCGATCAATCGCTCGGGTTCAGTAATGCGTAGCCTGCAGTGCAATCACTCGGGTTCAATTAGAGCCCAACGCCTCGCTCGGGTTCAGTTAGAGCCAACGCCTCGCACACACGCGTGTACGTGTACAAGAGAAACGCGCATCGCTCGTCCCCCGACCTCCCACCGTAATCGGAAAGTCCCCAAAATTTTCCTCCCCCTCGCTTCTACCACGGTTTTTTCCGTCATGGACGGCCCAAAGAATGTCATGCAGCTGCGTCTCCGGCCCGCCCAGGACGAAAAGCCCATTTTCCGTCATGATTTTTTGTCATAGAAGTAGGAGCCCACCACATCTATGATGATACCGAGTTTTGTCACAATTATCGTCATAGAAGTGTCATATGTATGACAGAAAAAAAATTCGTTCGGCCCAAAATGTCACGGATGTGTCTTTTTTTTGTAGTGTAGGCTCTCAACATGTCCTCCAGAATCCGATTGACTCTCTCGGTCTGTCCATCTGTCTGCGGGTGAAAGGTTGTACTAAACTCTAGCCTGGTACCCAAAGTCTGGTGCAGCTGATGCCAAAAATTTGAAGTAAACTGCGTTCCTCTATCTGATACGATGGTCCTCGGAACTCCATGCAGACATACGATCCTGGTCATATATATCTTGGCCAACTTCGCACTTGTATAGATGGTTTTCACTGGGATAAAGTGAGCTACTTTGGTCAAACGGTCCACTACTACCCTGATAGAATCATATCCTGGTCGGGTCCTGGGTAATCCGGTGATAAAATCCATGCCAAGCTTATCCCACTTCCATTCGGGTATCGGCATAGGCTGCAGTAATCCTGCTGGCTTCTGATGTTCTGCCTTCACTCTCTGACATACATCACATACGGCTTCATACTCGGCAATATCCTTCTTCATACCATTCCACCAGAAACGCTCCTTCAAATCCAAATACATCTTGGTTGTTCCGGGGTGTATCGAGTATGGTGAGTCATGAGCTTCCTAAAGTATCAACTTCCTGATCTCTGCATTATTGGGCACATATACACGGTCCTCAAACCACAAGGTGTCGTGCTCATCCTCACAAAAACCTTTGGCTTTACCTTCACTCATCTTCTCTTTTATCTCGACAATTTCTTTGTCATCCTTCTGGGCTTCTCGAATCTTTCCCAATAATGTCGACTGAACTTCCATCGCTGCAACAAAACCTCTAGTAACAACCTCCAAACGAAGCTCCCTGAGATCTTCTGCTAACTCCTTTGGCAAACCTCCTATTACTAAGGTATTGGCATAACTCGTCCGGCTCAAAGCGTCTGCTACGACATTGGCCTTCCTTGGGTGATAGTGCAACTTCATATTGTAATCTTTTATAAGCTCCAACCATCTCCTTTGCCTGAGATTCAGCTCCTTTTGTGTGAAAATGTACTTCAAACTCTTATGATCCGTGTACACATCACAATGATTTCCAATAAGAAAATGTCTCCAGGTCTTGAGTGCATGCACTACAGCTGCTAACTCCAAGTAATGCATGGCATAATTCAACTCATGCGGTCGAAGTTGACGTGAGGCATATGAAACAACTCTTCCATCTTGCATAAGTACTCCTCCAAGTCCTAAGCGAGATGCGTCGCGATACACTTGGAAATCCTTGCGTATATCTGGCAGAATCAGCACTGGGGCCGTAGTCAAACATTTCTTCAACTCCTGAAAACTTGCCTCACATTCTTTCGTCCATTTGAACTTAGTGTCCTTATTCAATAACTCCGTCATGGGCTTCGCAATCTTAGAGAAATTCTCAATGAATCTCCGATAATATCCTGCGAGTCCCAGAAAACTATGGATCTCTCCCACTGAGGTGGGTGCCAACCACTCAGTGACTGACTTAACCTTGGTTGGGTCTACTGCTATACCTTCTCCTGATATAACATGTCCAAGGAATCCAACTTCCTTCAGCCAAAACTCACACTTCCTTCAGCTCCTTGTGCTCCTCTTCATTCTTTGAGTATACTAGAATATCATCAATAAACACCACAACAAACTTATCCAAGAACTCCATGAATACCTTATTCATCATGCTCAGGAAATAGGCAGGGGCATTAGTCAATCCAAATGACATAACCGTGTACTCTTATAGCCCGTACCTTGTGGTGAAAGCTGTCTTAGGTATATCCTATTCTCGCATTTTTAGCTGGTGATATCCGGATCGCAGGTCAATCTTCAAAAGACTTTTTCTCCTTGCAACTGGTCAAACAGATCATTGATCATCTGCAGTGGGTGCTTATTCTTGATCATCACTTCATTCAATGCTCGATAATCAACAACCATTCTCAGAGATTTATCCTTCTTCTCAACCAAGAGCACTGGGGCTCCCCATGGTGATGAACTTCGTCGAATGTAACCTTTCTCCAATAACTCCTTGATCTGCTTCTTAATCTCCTCCAAATCATTCGCGGGCATCCGGTATGGTCTCTTTGATATTGGTCCGGTGCCTGGCAACAGCTCTATCAAAAACCCAATATCACGATCTGGCGGCATGCCTGATAATTCCTCTGGAAATACATCCGGGTAATCCTTCACTACATGCACTTCTTCCTGAACAACTCCCGTGAGAGAATTTATGTGAGTACTCTTAGGAGTATGTCTGGATACATACTTAATCCTTTTTCCCTCCGGGGTGGTGAGTAGAATTTACCTACTGGCGCAATCAATGTTTCCTCCATACTTCGATAACCAATTCATCCCCAGTATCACATCCAATCCTTGGGATTCCAAAATTATTAGGTCTGAGGGGAAAACACGGCTGCCAATGGTTAAGGGTAACCGGTCGCACCATCGGCTGGCCATATACTCGGCACCTGGTGAGCTCACTAGCAAGGGTGTCCTAAGGGCTAAGGTGGGTAACTTAAACTTGTCCACAAATCCCCTTGAAATGTATGAATGTGATGCACCAGTATCAAAAAGAACGAGAGCGGTAAATGACTTAACCAAAAACTTACCGATCACTGCATCTGGCTGCTCTTCAACCTCCTCCATGTTCACGTGGTTCACTTGTCCCCTGTTGAAAGGGTTGGGCTTCTTCCCCGAGCTTCCATTTCCATTGCCATTCTTCAACTCTGGACAATCGTTGGCGTAGTGCCCAGTCTTCCCGTACTTGAAACAGGTAATGTGACTCTGGTCCTTCTTGGCGGGTGTGGCTGGGTTAGAGCGGTTCTTATTGCTGCCTGCTCCATTCTCGTTCCCATTCTTGGGGCCACTGTGGTTATGAGAACTTCCTCCATTGTGGGTATGGCCTCCATGGTTATGGGTATATCCTCATGAGTTCGGAGTAAAACGAGGCTTCTGCGATGCTCCTGTATTGTACTTTCCTTGTCCATACTTCCTATTGCGGCTCTCAATCTGCTGCTGCTTCCCTTCGATCATAAGAGCCTTATCTACCAACTCCTGGTAGTTGTTGAATGTTGCCACCATTAACTGCATGCTCATCTCATCATTCATCCCTTCCATAAACTTCTCCTGCTTCGCGACATCCATGGCCACAACATCTGGGGCATAACGAGATAACTTACTAAACTCATCCACGTACTGAGCTACAGTACGCTTCCCCTGGCGCAAGTTGTGAAACTCACGCTTCTTCATGCTCATAGCTCTAGTTGAGACATGGGCTATGCGGAAGGCTTGCTGAAACTGCTCCCAATTGACATTTGTTATAGGAAAATTGGTTGTGTAATTCTCCCACCATGCGGCTGCGGGTCCATCCAATTGGTGTGCGGCAAAATGCACATTCTCAGCATCTGTGCAACCGGTAGTGGTTAACTCCCTTCCAATCCTGCGTAGCCAGTCATCCGCAACTATGGGCTCAGTGCTACTGGAAAACACCGGTGGCTGTAACCTCAGAAAACGGGCTAAGTTGTCAACTGGAGGTGGTGGCAGAGGGTTGTTGTTATTGTTGTTGTTGTTGTTGCCTTGGTTCTGAACTACCAACTCCATCAAGGTATTCTGTTGCTGGATCAACTGAGTGAGCTTCGGTGGGAAGACAAATCCGGGGTCACGTCTCGGAGGCATCTGATGGGTTTAGAGGGAAGAGATTAGAATAGAATGAGGTCTAAGGAGAAAGCACTACCATATGCACATGAGACAAAGACAATCATATCACATCACTCAATCAATCAAGCAAGGGCATACAATCGATCTAACCATCATTACAGTGCTCGGACTATTTTATATACATGGGGGACACTACTGATCATATGGTGGTCTACTAGAAATTTTGATCGGTGGAAGACTCCATGATATCCGCTCCAACTTCGTCTTCATAGTCATCATCACTACCATCAGGGTCAGAGTCGGTGTCGTCGATGATGATGTAGTCTTCAGAACAAATCTCCTTGGGTTCGCTGTCTTCTCCTCCTGGCGCGGGGTCTCCCATGAAAACTCCTAGCTTCCTTGTCAGGTCGTCATTCATCTCCACAAGTATCGTCATTTCCTCCTCATATCCATCGCGTGTAGAGTTGAGTTCCTCTTCTAGCTCTGTGATCCTGGTCATCGCCTTCTTCAAATCTATCATGATTGCGCACATTTGGTTTTCCTGGCAACGTATATGACGGTTTAACTCTTGGATGAATCACTACTGGAAACAGGGAATTTGCCATCAGCCAGCTCTTTGCCATCTGCCAGCTGATGGCAAAGAACGTCTTTGCCATCTGCTTATAAAAAACAGATGGCAAATAACTGACAGACGGCAAAGAACATGATTGCCATCAGCCAATTCTTTGCCATCTACTAGTGCATGGCAAATAATCTTTGCCATCTGCCAGCAGATGGCAAAGAGGTTGGCAAATCCTATGGCCGTCAAAAGTGTAACGGCACCAGCCCCACCTCTTTGCCATCTGCCAGCAGACGGCAAAGATTCTTTGTCATCTGCTGGCAGATGGCAAAGAGATGGGGTTATTTTTTTCCAGGTAAAAAAAACTGTGGGGTTATCCCCTCCCTCTCTCCCCACCCATCCAGGTAAAAAAACTTCGCATCTCATCCACACTGTTCCCGTCGATGGCGCTCTAGGCTCGCCCGCCGCCACCCTGTTGCCGGCCCCGTCGCTCCCCCACCCTGTCGCCGGCCGCGTCACTCCCCCGCCCCGTCGCATCGCTCCCCCGCCCCGTCGCCGGCCCTCCCCCGCCCCGTCGCCGGCCCTCCCCCGCCACCCTGTCGCCGGCCCCGTCGCTCCCTGCTGCAGGCGATGCCGCCGCCGCCATGTCTAAGTCGGTAGCCCTGGATCTCGCGTCGGGCCTTGGCGCGAAGATCGACAAGGAACAAGTCAAATTGGCGGGAAGCTCGGGATGTTTTCCGGCAAACACCGGCAACGCGCGCAGTAACTGCAGTGCGCGGGGCGGTTACGGGGCTATCTCCTATCTCCCGTTTGTGGATCCTCCATTGTTGAGCTCAACCAAGCGGCGGCCATACATCCGGCGACCGGCGACAGGCGCGACTTGGAGCTCGGGCGACATGGAGTCTTTTGACACAGCTGATTAATAGGTACGGATCTGCTCTGTCCTTGATGCCCATTAGTGGCCATTTAGTGCTAGGGTTTGTACAAAGATCTGAAAAAAAATTCCTGCAGGCTAATTGTGCAAGAAGTAGAACTCTGCTAGAGGATGTTCGCCGGGATGGAGCCTCTTCATTAACCGGTGACGACGCCGCCGGTGTGCGAGTTGCCGGCCAGGACAGCATCAAGTGCAGACGGGCAGGTCTGCACAGAGGGCGTTGGTCGAGAAGCAAGAAGTGCAGACAAGGGCCAAGCTTCAGAGCAATCGATTGAGCAGGTGGATCCGAAAACACCTGGGTGGACGCAAAGGTATGCTCTTAGTCAGTGGCTCAGTGCCTTGCCTATATGATTAAATCTAGAATATAGACATACATTCAGGAAAAAATAATACTAGAATCAGATTTGACTGTATCGTGATAGTTCACTGTATGTACATAGCCCCTGTCAGTAAATGATTTTTTTCTACAAACTACTTAGAACCTGAATATGCTCTTCATCAGTGCGTTGCAATTATGATTAAATCTAGATTGTAGAGATACATTTAGTGGAAAAAAAAGATTAGACTCAGATTTGACTGTATGGCCATAGTTGACTGCATGTACATATCCTTGTCGCGCTAGGCAGAGACCCATGGAAAAAAAGATGCATTCAGTTAATGATTTTGTCCATAAACTACTTAGAACCTGCCTACATATGCAATGACAAATCCATAGTCTTGAACTCGGTGTGATCTGCTGCGACACATACACCCATTTTAATTGTCAAACTATAAAAAGGGGATTTGATTCTGTGGATATGTTTTCATGGCATTGCAGAGTGCGTGTTGGGGCTGCCGCACTAGGTAGAGCCCCAGGCCCTGATAGGATTTCACCACTAGAGAGCAATTCGGTGTTTTGCAGAGGAGCCTGGCGAGATTGTCATTGTACCGAAGATAGGCACGAGTTTTGACACTCTTGGTGAGGCATATGATTTCTACAACCTGTACTATTGGGAAAAAGGTTTTGGCATCAGATATGGAAAGAGTAGACTAAATGTGAACCGAACAAAATGCATGTGAGAGATCGTGTGCGGCTGCGCGGTACTGTTAATTTGAAGCTCTTCCTGTAGTTAGTTACTTGCCTGTCTGAAATTGGTGTTAGAAAAATCTGAATTTTATTGATTGAAATTTTTACAAGGAAAACCAATAGTTGAGAACACTCGATCGTGTCGCTGCCATGGTCACCGGCCTCTGCGTTCTGTCGCGCCTGCAACGTTGATGAAAGGTGAAGGAGATGGAAATTTCAGAGAGGAAAACGTAAAAAATATTTAGGCATGACTTTACCACTACAAAAATGTTCAGTCACTGCCCTCGTGCCAATTCTTGTGTGCTTTATCCATGAAACAGTCCATGCTTCCCCAAAATTCATGCATTTGAAGCTTCGAACTGAGGCTTAGTTCATTTAGGGAAATGAGTTGTAGACGTATTTTTAAATTTATGTTTAGTACTAGAATTCTGTGAGTGTGAAGTGGCTGAACTGATGTTTCAAATTCATAATCTTCATTGCAAGTACATGAACTGATGTTTTTTCCCGCATATTGCTCAATTTATACTATGTCTTTAATTTACTAGATGAACTGCACACCTCAACGCAGCACTAATGCAAAGATTCTGCATCTTGGTCGGCTGCTCGCGGCGGGGCTTGTGTCTGGTGCTTGCGACAGTGGCAGAGCAGTGCCCGCGAGCGCGGCGCAAGCAGTGGCCCCTGCTATGTGGGCTGATGCAAGCGCGGCGCAAGCACTTCAAGTCTGACAATGTCCACTCTACAAGGTACATAGGCACTCGTGCAAAGATCTAACATCTTCATCGACTAGTACTAAGGTATGTGTTTTCTTCTGCCCATGTGATGTGGTGATTACTTGTTCTGCATATGTTTGTATATGTTAGTCAGTATTTGGGAGATATGAGATGGTTTGCCAGATAAGAAATAGAACAAGAACAAGCAGGAGCTTTAGTTGGGCCATGTCATTGTGAACTTGGAGCACAAAAATGTATAGGAAGTGGTCATCGTAAAACTGGGTGCTTAAGATCTACTGAACTATAACATTTTTTTTAGTCTTAAGTAAAGCAATTACTTTCTGGGTCATATTTAATTTGTCTATGTTAATAATTTCTTGCGTGAATAGATGGGCCAAGCCGAGCAGGCCATCAACCAACTACTCATGCTTTGCTTTATTTTATTTTATTTTATTATTTGTGTTCTTAATCTTGGTTTTCACTGGTGTGTGCTCTGTCCTCTCAGGTTAGATTTGAATTTGTTGTCATAGAAAAAATATTTTTATCGCCTTTAATAATATAGGTAATCCAGTTATGTATGCAAGATCCTCAATGAGGATTATTTTTTTCTGAATCACTTATCGCTGAGCAGCATCTGCATCCTTCTGCCTTAGCATGATCAATTTTTCCCACTATACAATTTTGTTTTTTGTTTGCCAACATATTCGAACGAAGGTGTCTCCATGTCAAGCATGCATCCATTGAAATTTGGTGTTAACCAATTTTTGGAGGATTGCATCAATGTTTCTCCATAGGATGTTTATCTTTTCGGTCTTTCTGCTAATGACAATGTTTGGTGTGCCAGTGCCCAGTTGTGTATATTCTTGGACCTTTTACATTTGATATCAACAATTCAAAAGTTAACATGGATCTAGCCATCTAGGTGAACTTCCATTTAATGTTATCAATTTTCTTGCAGCGAACTTGAATGTTTTTGTTACTTTTGCTTGTACTTGATATCTTCCAGAGGCTAATGTGTTGTGGAGTTTAGCTCTCAATATGGTGCCCATATTTTTACGGTTAAGGCAAGAGCTCTGCCAATTCATTGAAGTTGAGGGAAACTGTATCATTGTTGTCAGTGCACATTCAGAGATGTATGAGTGGTTCCCAGCTTTGCTGATGTCTTCCTTCGAGCTTAATAAAATTGTGTTGCGTACTTCTGGTTTGTGAGTTTTTTTGGCATTATGGTGTTGCTGAGTTTAATTGGGTGGCTATTTTTAGTAGCTTCTAATTTCAAAATCCATGTAGCCCAACCGTGCAGGAGCCACACAAAGCTGCATGGTGCTTTTGCTTTCTGAGTTAGTCGAACTAGTAAATGCAGTACTGGTGAAGATTGGTAGGTCCAACCGGTAGCTAACACTTATTGGCTCATAAGCTCCGTTAGCTCAGAATCTGACCGAAGATGGCTCATTCCATCCATGGGCTTCTGATCCATTTAAACGGTAACTGGCGGAGTTACCTGGACGCTATGTGATGTGTGGGCCACAATCTGTTAAAAAAACTGCAATAGCACAGTACGACTTTACCAGGACCTACATGTTGCACGGATCACGATATAACCTAGTGGTGCAGATTCCGGGCTCACTGCAGCTCGAGCTCACATAAGCACTTTCGTGTAGATACTTCCAATTTTGAATCTCTGGCTTACTAAAGAAATATAATTTATTACCAACATAATACTCCCTCTGTTTTTATATACTCCGCATATTAGCTTTGGTCAAAGTCAAACTATGTAAACTATGAGAAAGTTTCTAGACAAATATGTTAACATATACAATAAAAAATCAATACAATTAGATTCATTATTGAATATACTTTCACATCATATATATTTGTTATTGTAAATGTTCATATTTTTTTCCTATAAACTTGGTCAAACTCTAAAATGACATAATATGCTTAAGAAATGACATATTTTAGCTCCTAAATGACTCCACATGCTTAGCTAGCTCCAAAATGACATAATAACGTTACTTAGCTCTAGAATGACCTTAGCATGTTTTACACCAAAATGACTTAGTATGCTTAGCTAGCTCAAAAATGACATAATAACCATACTTAGCTCAAAAATGACCTATTTTACAGATATAAGTTGCATCATAATAATTTTCACATTTTAGTTGCATCATAATAATCTTCTTCTTCTAGACTTCTTCTTCTAACTTTCTTCTTTCCCATTTTACAGATTTGCTTAAGATCACGTAAGTTGGGTTGATGGAGTGCTTGTATTTAGTTTTTGTTTTGACCTTGTGAAACTTGCTACCTATGGATGAAACTGTGTAATATTGATGAAACTATGTATATGTACGGATGAAACTTGCTACTATTGGTAACATGTGTTGGATATATATGTGTTCATGACTATTGGTAATATGTGTTGAATATGCTATATTGGTCATATAAATATATTTGTGTTTGATTTTCTGTGAAAATGAATTGATATAAGAAAAAACAAAATTAAATAGGGCAATATAGTCACTTTGCCATCTGCTGGCAGATGGCAAAGAGCTTTGCCATCAGCTGGCAGATGGCAAAGAGGCCACGTGTCATCTACATGTAAAATTTGGGCTGGCCTATTTGGGCTCTTTGCCATCTGCCAGCAGATG
>NC_041392.1:77170859-77211946 GCF_002162155.2 Triticum dicoccoides
TTGGGTTGATGGAGTGCTTGTATTTAGTTTTTGTTTTGACCTTGTGAAACTTGCTACCTATGGATGAAACTGTGTAATATTGATGAAACTATGTATATGTACGGATGAAACTTGCTACTATTGGTAACATGTGTTGGATATATATGTGTTCATGACTATTGGTAATATGTGTTGAATATGCTATATTGGTCATATAAATATATTTGTGTTTGATTTTCTGTGAAAATGAATTGATATAAGAAAAAACAAAATTAAATAGGGCAATATAGTCACTTTGCCATCTGCTGGCAGACGACAAAGCATGCAGCCTTTGCCATCTGCTGGCAGACGGCAAAGAGCCTGCAGCCTTTGCCATCTGCTGGCAGATGGCAAAGTATGCTGTTAGCCATCTAACGGGGCTAACCCCATTAAGAGGCTTTGCCATCTGCCAGCTGATGGCAAAGGCACAGGCTCTTTGCCATCAGCCAGCAGACGGCAAAGAAGCCTTTACCAACAGGGTTTCAGACAAACTGTTTGCCATCTGCTGGCAGATGGCAAAGCCTTTGCCATCCGCCGACCATGCCTTTGCCATCTGCCATGGCAGATGGCAAAGTGCCAGATTCCAGTAGTGAATGCTGCAATGGACATGTCCTTCCTGGTGCTGATCATCTACCATTGCTCATCTCGGCGCTGACATATCTGGTAGATAGTATCATTAAGCTCCTTGTGATAAACTTCGCCCATTCGTCCTATAGCGATGTGTGCTGCCATGCTCTTGCCTAGACTCCAGGTCGGTGCATCAAAAGAAAACTCTATGGGTTCAGTGACTGTCGTGAATGTCCTTCCTGGAACTTGAACTCGAATCATCCAACGTTCCTCTTATGGTAGTGTGGCGGTGTAGATCCCGGTGAAGCTTGGTATTCCGATGTTCAGGTACCTAGTGACTTCCTTCAAGTGTCGTCCAAAAGGGGTGTCTTCATCCGGCTGTGTAAACTTGTTCCTTGAGTCCACCATCCTAAAGAGTAGAAAATGGAGAGGAGTCAGAAATGAGTAGAGAAGAGTGATCTATGGCTCATCTTAGTGGTCATGTCCTACATTCAGCGTGTGCTCTGATACCATCTTCTAGCGACCCGACCTCAGACGGTCAAGTCTCTGTGCTTCAGTGTCATCCCTGGATCAGTAATGCTGACACACACAGTACTCGAAGGATTTATAACAGAGTAGCAATCACACACTTATTACATCAAATATCTCAAAAGAGAACTTATTACAATAAATATGGCTTAAGGCCATCTAAATAAGATAACAGCGGAAGACTTGGAAGATAAAGTGAGTCCATCAACTCCAACGGCATAGCTGAGGGCACGACAACCGACCTATGGCACCTTACTCGTCATCTGAAAAGTCCGCAACATGATACGTTACAGCCCGAAAACTGGTCAGCACATGGAATATGCTGGCATAGTAACACAGTAGAGTAACGAACAGATAAATGCTATCATTACATGCATATATGGCTGGTGGAGGCTCTATGGTTACAACGTTTTTGCAAAAAGCCAAATTTTCCCTACAACAAAGGAATATATTTTATTTAACTATCATGGTAGTTGAAACAACATTGAGAATGGTACCCCCATCTCAATCCCAATTAAAAGTAATTATCAACCCAACAAATTAGTTTAAAGTGATGAGATCCATAGGATAATTCAAAAACCAGATACTCAAGATGTCCATAACCGGGGACATGGCTAACCATGATTAGTTTGTACACTCTGCAGAGGTTTGCGCACTTTTCCCCACAAGACTCAATCTCCTCCGTTGGATTTCTCGCACTACATGGTGTTTGAGAAACGGATGACCGAGACACAATCTTTCAGAAACATTAACTCTAACCCCGAGTAGACCGTACCAACCTACATCCCCTACATCTGCTAGTCTCCCACTGGAAGAGGTCATGCAACCTACTCAACTATGCTAGAGCCAATAATAGCTTGTGGCTGCACACGGAAGTTTCAAGCATGAATAATCTTATGATCCCTTTGAGCCTGGGTGACGGACCATAGGAGGATCGCACGATATAACCCCGGGATCTCCTAGGACAACACTGGTATAACCCCAGATGCCCACAAGCAATCCACCCAGATGTGTATTAAAGTTGCCACCTTAAGTTGAACCATTAATTAACAACTCACATCTTTCATGGATACTCTCAAACCCAAACCACGTCTACGAGCATAGCATGGCAATATAAGCACAACGTAGAAGTAACTCCCAAGGGTTTGATAATAAACAGGGCAATAGGTTCTACCTCATCACCTACTTCCCAGACCCACATGTTAAGAGATCCTACTCATGCAATGTGTGAGGGTTGAAACTAATGCATAAAAACTGGGTATGAAAGAGTATGATCAATGTGTTACTTGCCTTGCTGACGATCTGCAAATCCTAAATACTCGTAGTAGCACGCTTCGCACTCCGGGAATTCTATCACAAATAAACAATAGAATACATAAGCAATCAAGCAAAGATGCAAGGGGAAAACTTCGAATAAGAAGATCTAACCAGAAAGTTCAACTGAAGAACTCCAGTTTGCAAAAAGAATCAAATCAAACGAAGCAACGAAACTCAAACTACGAAAGAAACAAGATCTGATTACTAATCTGGACTAAAGTCAAATTTTACAGTACCAAAATCTTGTTCAAGTTGGTT
Organism: Triticum dicoccoides; assembly: GCF_002162155.2. NCBI lineage: Eukaryota > Viridiplantae > Streptophyta > Magnoliopsida > Poales > Poaceae > Triticum > Triticum dicoccoides. The sequence goes on from NC_041392.1 coordinate 77,173,548, forward strand.
AAACAGAAAGAGGGCTTCTATATTCCCATCTTCCACTCTTCCGGTTTACACAAACTATTATATGTTATGTTTCCTCTATGCCACTCAATCGACCCTTTATAACATAGTTGGTTGCATATTTTTAAAACATTATATATTGTCCACCAATGAAGGCTAGTATTAATTATCTATCATGTCCATGGGCAAGGAGGGTATGATTCCTATTGAGGATCACATTTCTTGTACTCGGGTAGGTGTGAAGTTCACACATGCTACCTTTTATGGAACTTTAGTGCGAGAAACTATATTTTTTACTCATTCGGAAGAACTATTAATGACTTTGATATAAATGAAACAAAGAAACCAATACAAATAACCTACCCTGCTCTTTTCTCAAAAAATACCATGCACATATGCGCCCAACATAGTTTGAAGACCTATGAATGCTGGAAATCCACGTGGATGCTTTCAGTTAGACAAAAATACATGAATAAATTATTGTGAAACGATGAAATGATTATATAGTACTACAGAGCAAACTATAGACATACATGGATCCTACTAGCATAAAGGCCTATGGTGGGATAAACGTGATCTATTGTGACCCCCATAGGAGAACATAGTCCAAAGAAAAAAATTATCCCCCTTCGTGCGCCTTCTCTATTTAGTATAGTCAATAGTAACTTTGTAGGACATGAAACACTAGCGAGCAGAGCTACAAGACTGCAATGCGACCTTCCTCCCATCATACACTAGCCTACATGGTTGGAGCAAAGCTTGCGAGGGCCACTTGATTTCTACTCAGTACATCAACTTTTAACCATACTATATATTACTTGATAATATGCTTGTATTTATGTACTATTGTTAAAGTACTTAGAGTGATGCTATGTAGCGACCCGACCTCAGACGGTCAAGTCTCCGTGCTTCAGTGTCATCCCTGGATCGGTAACGCTGACACACACAGTACTCGAAGGATTTATAACGGAGTAGCAATCACACACTTATTACATCGAATGTCTCAAAAAAGAACTTATTACAATAAATATGGCTTAAGGCCATCTAAATAAGATAACAGTGGAAGACTTGGAAGATAAAGTGAGTCCATCAACTCCAATGGCATAGCTGAGTGCACGACAACCGACCTATGGCACCTTACTCGTCGTCTGAAAAGTCTGCAACATGATACGTTGCAGCCCGAAAACGGGTCAGCACATGGATTATGCATGCTGGCATAGTAACACAGTAGAGCAAAGAACAGATAAATGCTATCACTACATGCATATATGGCTGGTGGAGGCTCTATGGTTACAACGTTTTTGCGAAAAGCCAATTTTCTCCTACAACAAAGGAATATATTTTATTTAACTATAATGGTAGTTGAAACAACATTGAGAATGGTACCCATCTCAATCCCAATTAAAAGTAATTATCAACCCCACAAATTAATTTAAAGTGATGAGATCCATAGGATAATTCAAAAACCAGATACTCAAGATGTCCATAACCGGGGACACAGCTAACCATGATTAGTTTGTACACTCTGTAGAGGTTTGCATACTTTTCCCCACAAGACTCGCTCTCCTCCGTTGGATTTCTCGCACTACATGGTGTTGGAGAAATGGATGACCGAGACACAGTCTTTTAGAAACATTAACTCTAACCCTGGGTAGACCGTACCAACCTACATCCCCTACATCTGCTAGTCTCCCACTGGAAGAGGTCATGCAACCTACTCAAGTATGCTAGAGCCCATAATAGCTTGTGGATGTACACGGAAGTTTCAAGCATGAATAATCTTATGATCCCTTTGAGCCTGGGTGGCGGACCATAGGAGGATCGCACGGTATAACCCCGGGATCTCCTAGGACAACACTGGTATAACCCCAGGTGCCCACAAGCAATCCACCCAAATGTGTATTAAAGTTGCCACCTTAAGTTGAACCATTAATTAACAACTCACATCTGTCATGGATACTTTGAAACCCAAACCACGTCTACAAGCATAGCATGGCAATATAAGCATAACATAGAAGTAACTCCTAAGGGTTTGATAATAAACAAGGCAATAGGTTCTACCTCATCATCTACTTCCCAGACCCACATGTTAAGAGATCCTACTCATGCAATGTGTGAGGGTTGAAACTAATGCATAAAAACTGGGTATGAAAGAGTATGATCAATGTGTTACTTGCTTTGCTGACGATCTGCAAATCCTAAAGACTCGTACTAGCACGCTTCGCACTCTGCGAATTCTATCACAAACAAAAAATAGCATACATAAGCAATCAAGCAAAGATGCAAGGGGAAAACTTCAAATAAGAAGATCTAACCAGAAAGTTCAACTGAAGAACTCCGGTTTGCAAAAAGAATCAAATCAAACGGAGCAACGAAACTCAAACTACGAAAGAAACAAGATCCGATTACTAATCTGGACTAAAGTCAAATTTTACAGTACCAAAATCTTGTTCAAGTTGGTTAAACAGAAAGAGGGCTTCGAGACGAAGATCTAGGCACTTGTTTCACCCGATTTGGATAAATGAGCGAAAAGATAAACTAAAACGAAGATTAGGGCAGAAATCGCGATCGAAAATAATCGCGGAAAAACCCTGGAAAATAAAACGAGACGAACAGGCTTACGAACGAACGTTCGTTGTCTGTGGCTAACTGACGAACAGCGTTTGTTAAAACGAACGTACGGACGAACGTCCGCTATTTAACTAAACCGACGAAAAACCGAACAAAACTGATCTAAAAACGAGATCTAGGGTTTTGAAAAAAAGAACCGGTGGTTTTTTCTCTGAGAAAAACCAGACGGCGGCGGCTACCTCGGCAGCGTGGTCGGCTGCGGCGGGGCGGCGATGGCGGACGGCGGCACGACGCTAGGATCGAGGCGGCGGCACGGCGCTGGGATCGAGGCGGCGGCGACGCTAGGGTTAGGCGGGCGGGGCGCGGCTTGGGCCTCGGGCGGCCGGCTCGGGCGGCTTATAAAGGCCTCCGGGCGCAGTGTCCTGGACAGACACGGCCCGTTAGGTCGGTGACTTTTTTTTAAATAAATCCTGACGCGGAAAAACAAATAAAAAATACTAAATGGAGTCCAAAAATCCTGAAATAAATTTTCATGGTCCTCTAATAATATTGCAGACAAAGTGAACATTTATTTGGGCCTCTAATGCAATTTTTAAAAGGCATATTTTTCCTAATTCAAATAAAATAGCAACAAAAATCCAAATAAAATTACTTATTTGATTTTAATATTTTTCCTCTGACATTTCATTTATTTTGGAGAAGTCATATTATCTCCTCTCATATATTTTAATTAGAAATAATTTCGGAGAGGAAAATAATTAAAACCAAAATGATCCTTGTTTTGATATTTGATACAATTCAAATATGAAAAACGTGAAATCCCCAACTCTCTCCGTGGGTCGTTGAGTTGCTTAGAATTTCGAGGATCGCAAAGCAAAAATGTAGTAAAATATGATATGCATGAATGATCCATGTATAACATTCCAAATTGAAAATTTGGGGTGTTACATGCTACTAGTGAACCTAGGAACGTCCAATTTTCTCATGAAACAAGTATCACTTTAAATTTACATGCACTTTTATTTTCTAAATTATTTATTCCTAAAATACATAATAAAAACATTATACCAAATTATATGCTCGTTGTCGCAAACAGGAAAGATAGTGAGATTTTCACTAGAGTTGTTGGGAACACGAGTGAAGTTCTTGTTTTATGTTGTAGTGTTGTTGATTGGTCCTAGGGTATTTACTCTAAGGATTGATATATTGGTTCTCTAACCCTTGCACTTAGGGGCCCAATAATTGCCGCCAAAAGATTGATTCCTTAGAGCATGGGCTTACTATTTCATTTTGTTTATGGTAATGTACATGTGGATATTTACAAAGGGAGAGGGGCAAATTATAAATGACCTAACCAAGTCTGCATCACCCCTGTAAGACTAGGCTTGGCCTTCTTCATGATCATCGAGAAATTCTCCTTGAAGATAAAGAGACATGGATCCATCATCCATGTCTCTAATGTGATCGTCAAAGATCATTTTGTTCCAATGCTTGCTACGGTGTAGTGGACTGGCAGTAAACATTGTACTTTTTGTGAAAAGATGAAAGTATCTGTTCTCTTTGAGGGTTCTGTGGCCAAACTGATGTGGGCTGTTTTGCAATTTTCTTTTAGTTTCAAATTTATGTTCACTAGTGTCCAATATCTATTAAAATCTTGGTTTCCTATTTTTGGCAAAGATAAGAAATGTAAGTGGTTGTTGATGTTGATGTTGTTGTTGTTTGTTGGAAAATATGGAGATGTGTAGTAATCATTCATGTTTATAGGCTGAATGATCCTTTTATCTTGATTTATTTGGTCGAATATTGGCTTAATTGTTAGCCTATATTGCAGACAACACATAAATTCAAAGGAAACTGACCTTGGGGGGAAACTCTTTGAGCATGTGGAAAATCAAATCTTTGGCGTCATGGAGTTCTTGGAGAATGACCTGATCCACTTTATTATAATTAACTAAGAAAATTATACGTAACTGGAAATGCATAAACAAACATGTAAGCATTCTAAGAAGACACGATCTCTTAGTCCCTACTCTTATTTTGTGCCTCGACGTTATTCTATGGGTTTGGTAGAGTAGAAGATCAAACATTTGCATGTTTGACTGACTTTGAATGTTTCGAAGGGTTTGCGTTGGTCATCCACCTCAAAAAAACCTATATGCCGGGAACCTCTCTTTGCAAGGTAGGATGTCAAATGCTTGTTTGTGATCGAGCTCGTGAGGAAGAAAACCAGGAACACTTGCTGATGAAAATGACCACAAGCCATCATAGCAAAACGTGGCACCACAATGACATCATTGTCGATATGACAAGTAGTCACTGATGTAATCCATCGAACATAAATAGTTAGTCCTTTAGCAAAAAAAAACATGATTCTTTTTTAAGAAGCGTAACATTTGTTTAGCATAAAAAAAATTTAAGGGAATTTTCTCAGCGGAAAGGGATTTTTTTAGCTTTTTTTGAGTAGTCGGGGATTTTTTAGCTTAAGCTGAGAAAGAGAGAAAACAACGATTAGGCGTGCTAACTTGCATGGGCCGCTGGACGGATTTCCTATGCCCTGGCCCGCAAGCCCACCTGGTGCCGAAAACTAGCTTGAAATACACCGGCCTTGGCGCCCGAACGTAACCGTCCCAACCAACAGCATTCACTTCTCCTCCCACCTCCCTCCTCGCCGGAGCCCCAAGAAACCAAGAACCCTCTCTCTCCACCGCGCAGAGCCCACCTCCTCTGTTCTGCTGTTAGACTATGTATAACTTCTGTACCTATGTACGTATTGTAACACAACCATTATATATAATGAGATAAGCCACCCCTAGAGGGTTGTGCTGGTTCCCAAAATTTATTGTCTTACATGGTATCACGCTAGGTTACGATCGCTTCCGCTTCTAAACCCTAATACCCGCACCGCCGCCGCAGCCGCCGCCGCCTTCACCGCCGCCGCCGCGCCACTGATCGCGCCGTCGCCATGTCGAGCGCCGCCACCACCGGTTCCACTGTTGCGGGCTTCCTCCCGGCCTCTCTTGCGGCTCTGCTCAACCTCCCGCTCGATGCCGTCTCCGTTCCGGCTCCGATCGGGACAAGGAGCATCGGCTCCGTATTCTCCACGCCGCCGGCGCCCTCGCTCGGGCGTGACCTCGTGGTCCACACCGCGGCGCCGCCGTCCGCTGCGGATTCCGCAGGCGTCGTCCCGCCGCTGCGGATTCCGCAGGCGTCGTCCCGCCGCTCCTGCCGCGAGCGGATCACACCGCCCCGCTGGCGGGGTTGGCGGCGTCCGCCCCGGCCGCGGGCCTTGCGGCGTCCGCACCGGCCGCGAGCTTTGCGGCGCCCGCCCTGGCTGCGGTCCCGCCTCCTCCCGCATCGGCTTCGGTGCCTCCGGCTGCCTCCATGGTGTTTGCACCCCAGGCAGCCTCTTTGATGGGATCGTCTTCGCCGCCGCCGTTTCACTTCGGTCATCTCATCACCATCAAGCTCTCCGCAGACAACTACATCTTCTGGCGTGCGCAGGTTCTCCCGCTCTTGGGGAGTCACTACCTGCTAGGCTACGTCGACGGATCGCTTTCCTGCCCACCCGCGCTGGTAGACAGCGTGCACGGTCCGGTCTACAATCCGGCCCATCGCGTCTGGACGGGGCAGGACCAGGCGAACCTCTCCTCCATCCAGGGGTCGCTCTCGCCGGCAGTTGCCGGCCTTGTTGCCTTCGCGAAGACGTCTCATGAGGCCTGGACCATCCTTGAGCGCACCTTTGCAGCGCAGTCCCAGGCTCGTGTCTCTGCACTCCGTCGTCAGCTTGGAGAGTGTCAGAAGCTTGACTCCACGGCCACTGAGTTCTACAACAAGGTCAAGGGCCTTGCCGACACATTGGCCTCCATTGGACAGCCCCTCACCGACTCCGAGTTCAACTCGTTTATTGTCAATGGTCTTGATGAGGAGTATGATGCCTTAGTCGAGATCATCAACGAGCGGGGTAACTCAACACCCATGTTGGCACACGAGGTTTTCTCTCGGCTTCTTCTCACTGAGCAACGGGTCGAGACCCGCCGCACCAGGGGCACTGGCTCTCTCTCGGCCAACGTCGCCACCAAGGGTGGCCGCTCTTCTTCATCACCCCGGTCTCCCTTGGGGCTGCCACCGTCGCCCGCCTCGGCCCCCCCACCTACTGCGACCTTACCGGGGGCTGGCGGTCCACGTGTGTGTTAGCTTTGTGGCCGCGATGGGCACTGGGCCTCCAAGTGTCATAAGCGCTTCCAGCGAAGCTTCCTTGGTCTTGGCAATGACGGCAAAGATACACGCAACAATGCCCGTCAGGTCGCCATGGCTGATCGTCCCGCACCGCAGAAGCACCAGGGACACACTCAGTCCTACTCCATCGATCCACACTGGTACATGGACTCTGGGGCGACAGAGCATCTGACCAGCGAGATGGGGAAGCTTCACACTCGTGAACCCTATCATGGCTCCGACAAGATCCACACCGCCAATGGAGCAGGTATGCACATCTCTCATATTGGTCAAGCATCTCTTCTCACTAGACATGCCAATAGGAGTCTTCAGCTTCGCAATGTTCTTCGCGTTCCATCTGTGACCCGCAATCTTCTTTCAGTTCCTAAACTCACACATGATAATAATGTGCTTTGTGAATTTCACCCTTTTGATCTTTTTATTAAGGATCGGGGCACGAGGGACATTCTTCTTAGTGGGCGGTTGTGCCAGGGCCTCTACCGTCTGGAGCATCCTGGCGTCGCTCGCGTTTTCAGTGGAGTTCGGGTCTCTCCGTCACAGTGGCATGCTCGTCTTGGTCACCCGACCACACCTATTGTCCGTCATATTTTGCGTCGTCATGAGCTTCCTAGTTTGTCTAGTAATAAAGATGTAGCAGTGTGTGATGCTTGTCAGCAGGGGAAGAGTCATCAACTTCCTTTTTCGGAGTCCATTCGTGAGGTGAAACATCCGTTAGAACTTGTGTTTTCAGATGTATGGGGTCCTGCTCAGACTTCTGTCAGTGGTCATAATTACTATATCAGTTTCGTTGATGCTTATAGTCGCTTTACCTGGCTTTACCTTATTAAACGCAAATCTGATGTGTTTGATATTTTTGTTCAGTTTCAAAAACATGTTGAACGTCTTCTCAAGCACAAAATTGTTCATGTCCAGTCGGACTGGGGGGGCGAGTATCGCAACCTCAACTCCTTCTTTCAGTCGCTTGGGATAGCTCATCATTTAGCATGTCCACATACACATCAGCAGAATGGTTCAGTCGAACGTAAGCATCGTCATATTGTTGAAGCTGGTCTTACTCTTTTGGCCCATGCATCTGTTCCGTTTCGGTTTTGGAGTGATGCTTTCACCACTGCATGCTTTCTCATCAATCGTACTCCTACTCGTGTTTTAAACATGAAGACTCCCATTGAGGTTCTCCTTAATGAATAACCTGATTATACCTTTCTCAAGGTATTTGGGTGTGCTTGCTGGCCGCATCTTCGTCCATATAACAAGCGCAAGCTTGAGTTTCGTTCTAAGAAGTGTGTTTTCCTTGGCTATAGCTCTCTTCATAAAGGTTACAAATGTCTTCATGTTCCCACTAATCGTGTCTATATATCTCGGGACGTCGTGTTTGATGAGCATGTTTTTCCCTTTGCCAACCTTCCTGTGTCCACTGTCGAACCACCATCCCTACATTCATCCTCTGTTGCTTCTGACCAATTTGATGATGTTGCATACTCTCCTTTGCTGTTACCTAACCATGGTGCAGGAACTGAACGTGGAGCTCGTTTGGAGCTGTTGGAGGATTCACCATCATCATCGTCGTCTTCTGGTGGGCATGTCGATTGCCCTCTGTTGCATGGCATCGATTCGCGTGCCCATGCATGGTCACCCGACGAGCCCGTCGCGCCGAGCATCTCCACTGCTCGGTCTGCTACGCCAGTGATCGCCGAGTCTCCAGCGGCTCGGCCTTTTTCGCCAGCGGTCGCCGAGTCGCCCGTGGCTCGGCCCGTCACGCCGTTTTCGCCCGCGGCTCGGGTCCTCACGTCGCCTTCATCAGCGGATCGGCCCGCGACACCGGCCGCGCCACGGCCCACTATGCCGAGCTCGCCATCGGCCCGGTCTGGGATGCCGGAGTCGCCAGCTGCTTCGTCTGCTCTGCCGGTTTCGCCGGTGGGCCGGCCTTCTTCGCCGACTGAGTCCGAGGCTACCGTGCCTGGCTCCTCGTCACCGGCTGACTCGTCAACGTCACCGTCCTCCAGCCCGTTGCAGGCTGCTCCGTCGACCTCGGTGGTTCCTGTGTCTCGACCACATACACGCAGTCGCAGTGGCATTTTCAAACCTAAGGAACGTACGGATGGTACGGTTGCTTGGTTGGCTGCTTGTTTGGCTGCTGCTGTTGCGGATCCATCTTCTGAGCCTCGCTCATATCAGGCTGCCCTGCGCATTCCACATTGGCGAGAGGCTATGGAGCAGGAGTTTCATGCTCTTCTTCGTAACAAGACATGGACTCTCGTTCCTCCACCACCACGGGTAAATGTTATTGACTCAAAATGGGTATTCAAAGTGAAGAAGCATTCGGATGGATCTATTGAGCGTTACAAAGCGCGACTTGTTGCTCGCGGTTTTTGGCAGCGTCATGGTCTTAACTATAAGGACACCTTCAGTCATGTCGTCAAGCCTACCACTATTCGGCTTCTTCTCTCCATTGCTGTTTCTCGTGGTTGGTCCCTTCGTCAACTTGATGTGCAGAATGCTTTTCTACATGGATTTTTGGAGGAAGAGGTTTATATGAAACAGCCGCCTGGTTTCTCTGATCCTGATCGTCCTGACTATATCTGTCGTCTTTCCAAAGCACTATATGGTTTGAAGCAAGCTCCTCGTGCCTGGCATGCCCGCCTTGCCTCTGCCCTTCGTGCTCATGGGTTTGTGCCGTCCACTGCTGACACTTCATTATTTCTTCTACAGAAGCCAGAAGTCACTATGTATCTTTTGGTATATGTCGATGATATTATCCTTGTCAGCTCTTCTCAGTATGCTGCTGATGCTCTTGTCTGCTCTCTTGGTGCTGATTTTGCGGTCAAAGATCTTGGGAAGCTTCACTACTTTCTTGGAGTTGAGGTCACTTCTCGTGCTACTGGTCTTGTCCTTACGCAGAAGAAGTACTCCTTGGAGTTGTTACAAAAAGCCGGCATGCTGAAGTGCAAACCGACCACCACACCCATGTCGTCTACCGACAAGATAACAGCTGTTGATGGTGAGCTTTTGTCTCCTGCGGATGCCACAGAGTACAGAAGCATTGTTGGTGGACTTCAGTACTTGACGATCACGAGACCAGATATCTCTTATGCTGTTAACAGGGTTTGTCAGTATCTTCAGGCTCCCAGAGATACTCATTGGGCTGCTGTTAAACGCATTCTTCGTTATGTTCAATTCACCCTGACTTTTGGTATGCATATTCGGCCGACTTCCTCTCGGGTCCTTTCGGCCTTCTCTGATGCAGATTGGGCTGGTAGCCCAGATGACAGGCGATCCACGGGGGGTTATGCAGTATTCTTTGGCTCTAATTTGATCGCCTGGAGTGCTCGGAAACAGGCTACTGTGTCACGTAGCAGTACTGAAGCTGAGTACAAGGCTGTGGCTAATGCTACTGCAGAGATTATTTGGGTGCAGTCTTTGCTTCAGGAGTTGGGTTTGTCTCAACCACAGCCTCCTATTCTTTGGTGTGATAACATCGGTGCTACATACCTTTCTGCAAATCCACTATTTCATGCCCGAACGAAACACATTGAAGTTGACTATCACTTTGTACGGGAACGTGTATCACAGAAGCAACTTCAGATCAAGTTTATCTCGTCTAAGGATCAACTTGCAGATATCTTCACTAAGCCTTTACCACTGCCACAGTTTGAGGCTTGTAGGCGCAATCTTACCCTTCTCAGTTCTTTAAAATGTGGCTAAGATTGAGGGAGGGTGTTAGACTATGTATAACTTCTGTACCTATGTACGTATTGTAACACAACCATTATATATAATGAGATAAGCCACTTTTAGAGGGTTGTGCTGGTTCCCAAAACTTACTGTCTTACATCTGCAAGCGACCGATGGAGCAGTTCCACCACGGCCACCACGTGCGGCTGCGCAGCCTCGTGTACGGCACGTACCTGCACGCCAAGGAGGACGGGCATGCCGTCTCTCACCGCGGCCTCCGGGCATCGATGAACGCGGCTTGGGCAGGGCACGTGTACCAGCCCCCCGAAGCGTATGTGCCGTACCTACTCCTCCACAGCGCCGCCTACGGCCGGTACCTCGCCGCCACGAACGCGCCGGCGCCGCGCGGGTTCCACTTCCACGTCGAGCAGCGCAGCTACGACCATCCGGAGGTGGATCCAATCCCTTGGCGGGCCATCCGGACGGAATCCAGAGACGAAGTCTACCTCGAGCACTTCTACAGCGGCTGCCTCCGCGCCGACTGGAACACCGGCGTCAGCGTCGACAATGTCGACGAGGACGACCCCGACAACCCCAGCCCGACGATGCGCTGGGTCGTGGAGCCCATCCCCGCCACGCGGAGGATGCCTCTCCTTCCACTTCCACCTCCGGCTTGGGTGAGTCCGCTTCTTGATTCTTCCCGAATTTGCGCGAATTGGGTTCTTGGATGTTGTTAACATGAATCGGAATTTGACCGCAAAGATTGCAAATCGTGTTAATTTCATTCGGTTGGGAGCAATTCTTGGCTCAGATTCGTATTTGATCTCCTGATCGATGGTTCTTTCCGACTCAGGTGCACCTGCACCCTCCCTTCAACCAAGACGAGTGGCTGTCGTGGGAAATCACGTACGTCTGGCCGAACGTCGAGGGGGCCCTCGTCAACCACAACGTGTTCTTCTTCAGGGGGAGGTCCGTGTTCTGGCTGAGGCACGTTCTGGCCCGGCGGCTGCGGGTGGGCGTCTCTCAGCTCGCCATGTGCCTCCCCACACGAGTTGGCCGGTTTTTCCCACTCGTCGTCGACCTGCCCCGCAACCAGGAGGCCCACATCGTCGTTGTCGACGTCGCGGGGACGCCTGGTGAGAGGCCCTCAACTTCCTAGTCTTTTCCTTTGGCAAGAAACTCATACTTGCACTCGTCTGGAACTTTTCCGGATATTTGCACTAGTCTGAAAAACAGTTTACTGAAACTGGTGTCGTCTGAAACTTTGGTTAATCTGTTTCAGTTAGGACTTGGGACTTGGACATAGTCTGAACTGCTCTAGTAGGATTATAGAAAAAGATCAGTAAAAGTTGTCTGAAACGACATTATGCCTGTTGGATTTATGGACCGATGCTACTGTGCTTTGATTTAGATGATTTAGTTTTGCAATTTGATGCTACGGTGCTAGCTAGTGGAAGACTTTGGAACTTGAAAACCCAAATCAGTTCAGTCTGCTAATTTCAACTTCACAGAGAAGACAATGATTTCTACCCCCTCCGTCCCACAATATAAGATCGTTCTTCAAGTTAAGATAGATTGAAAAACGTTCTTATATTCTGGGACGGAGGAGGTATTTTTTTAGCCTAGTGTGATTTGTATCGTTTAACATGTGGACAAAATTCAGGTTGTATCGCAGAGCACATTACATTGTGTTGAGACTCCTTTTGATCTTTTTATTTAAACTTGCATGATGCCTAACTGCTTAACTATTTTTCTGCCAATCCAGCCCACGCGGCACTGTGGTACGCGGATGTCGATGCATGGTAGAGAGATACCCGTAGAAGCCGCCTTCCTGTCCACCTCTTCAGAGTATCGTTGCCTCAGTTCTAGCTTGTAAGGCATGGGTTCAGGAAAACCCAGCAGTTGTAGTGTTTGTGCTAGCTAAACTTGGTCGATTCTGTTCCCCTGACAGAACATGTTGGTGTTGGCATTACGGTTCTCAAATTCAGAAACTGTTTGAACAATGAGGCTCTGTAATGGTTGCTCCCTTGTTCGTTGGCAGCACTGAATACTGAATACTGATGTGGTGGTTCTTGCAGCGAGTTGGGCCACTTTAGTTTACAGTTTCAATCGTACAACAGAAAATAAAGTTGTTTTTTGACAGAGAACTCTCAAGGTGTTTGTAGTTGATATCCTGTTTGTTCGTTATGTGCAACAAAAACATTTGTCGATATAGTGTTTATGTGTCTTCAAATGTCCATGTAAGTCAACAAATTGTTCACACATTTCAAAAAAAAATATTCGTGTAATTTTTGCGAGGTAAATATTCGTGTAATTTTAAGAATTGTTAGTTCACTTTTGAAATTATGTTCATGTATTTGTAAAAAATATTGAGTAATTTTAAATTGTTCACTCATTTTCAAAAAATTCCTCTAATTTAAAAAGGCACCAGCCATTTTACAATTTTAATAAGTGTTCACGCCTTTAGAAAAATGTTTGCGAAGCTTTAGAAAAGTGTTTGTGCTTTTCAAGAAAATGTTGTTGTAATTTGAAAAGAGATTGCCTTTAAAAAAATAAAAATCCGCTAATGGTATTACCGTAACATGATCCAATCCACTGCATCCAAATGGTCATGGGAAAATCAATACCTACCCTAGTACTGATTTTATTGACCGTCGATGTATATCCGCTAAACTATCCACTTCTATGTAATTCTGCCTTATTTTTGTATGAGTGGGAACTTGGGAGCCATTAAACATCAACCACATCAGAGTCATTGTTAGGAGGTTTACAATACGAAGTGCATATATGGTGATTGGTCTGTGGTATGATCCCCTGATCCTGGACTATGTGGGCTGGACATACCTCTTCCCGCTGCCGTTTGAGTCTTTCTCTTCGGTATCTCTGTTGTTTCCTAGTGTTTGCTTTCCTGATTTTGATTGTTTGATTTATGGGTTGGATGTTGGCGATGTGGGAGTCCAAGTTGTTCGGGTAGTTCCCATCCAAGCTACCCGAGTGGGTAACATGACACATGTCTTGACGGCGCTGACAACTACCATAGCACATGTCTGTTGGGGAATGTAGTAATTTAAAAAAAAATCCTACGCACACGCAGGATCATGGTGATGCATAGCAACGAGAGGGGAGAGTGTCGTCCACGTACCCTTGTAGACCGTTAAGCGGAAGCGTTATGACAACACGGTTGATGTAGTCGTGCGTCTTCACGATCGACCGATCCTCAGTACCGAACATACGGCGCCTCCGCGTCAGCACACGTTCAGCTCGGTGACGTCCCGCGAATTCACGATCTAGTAGAGCTCGGGGAAGAGTTTTGTCAGCACGACGGCGTGGTGACGATGTTGATGAAGCTACCGTGGCAGGGCTTCGCCTAAGAACCGCTACAGCATGACCGAGGTGGATTATGGTGAAGGGGGGCACCGCACACGGCTGGGAGAGATCTTTGTGATCAACTTGTGTGTCTAGAGGTGCCCCCCTGCCCCTGTATATAAAGGAACAAGGGGGAGGCCGGGCGGCCCTTGTTGGTGCGCCAGGAGGAGGAATCCTCCTCCTAGTAGGAGTAGGATTCCCCGCTTTCCTACTCCTACTAGGAGGGGGAAAGGAAGGGAGAGAAAAAGGAGGAAAGGGGGGCGCCCCCCCTCTCCTAGTCCAATTCGGATCAGAGGGGAGAGGGCGCGCTGCCTGCCCTAGGTCGGCCCCTCTCTCTTTCCATTATGGCCCAACAAGGCCAATTAGCCCCCGGGGGGTTCCGGTAACCCCTCCGGTACTCCGGTAAAATCCCGATTTTATCCAGAACTCTTTCGATGTCCAAATGTAGGCTTCCAATATATCAATCTTCATGTCTCGACCATTTCGAGACTTCTCGTTATGTCCGTGATCATATCCGGGACTCCGAACTACCTTCGGTACATCAAAAACATATAAACTCATAAAACTGATCGTCACAGAACTTTAAGCGTGCGGACCCTACGGGTTCGAGAACTATGTAGACATGACCAAGACATGTCTCCGGTCAATAACCAATAGTGGAACCTGGATGCTCACATTGGTTCCTACATATTCTACGAAGATCTTTATCGGTCAAACCGCATAACACCATACGCTGTTCTCTTTGTCACCAGTATGTTACTTGCCCGAGATTCGATCGTCGGTATCCCAATAGCTAGTTCAATCTCGTTACCGGCAAGCCTCTTTTCTCATTTCGTAATGCACTATCCCGCAACTAACTCATTAGTTGCATTGCTTGCAAGGCTTATAGTGATGTGCATTACCGAGAGGGCCCCAGAGATACCTCTCCGACAATCGGAGTGACAAATCCTAATCTTGATCTATGCCAACTCAACAAGTACCATCGGAGACACCTGTAGAGCACCTTTATAATCACCCAGTTATGTTGTGACGTTTGGTAGCACACAAAGTGTTCCTCCGGTATTCGAGAGTTGCATAATCTCATAGTCATAAGAACATGTATTAATCATGAAGAAAGCAATAGCAGTAAACAAAAACGATCAAGTGCTAAGCTAACGGACTGGGTCATGTCAATCACATCATTCTCCTAGTGATGTGATCCCGTTAATCAAATAAAAACTCATGTCTATGGTTAGGAAACTTAACCATCTTTGATTAATGAGCTAGTCAAATAGAGGCATACTAGTGACACTATGTTTGTCTATGTATTCACACATGTATTATGTTTCCGATTAATACAATTCTAGCATGAATAATAAACATTTATCATGAAATAAGGAAATAAATAATAACTTTATAATTGCCTCTAGGGCATATTTCCTTCAGTCTCCCACTTGCACTAGAGTCAATAATCTAGTTCACATCGCCATGTGATTTAACACCAATAGTTCACATCACCATGTGATTAACACCCATAGTTCACATCGTCATGTGACCAACACCCAAAGGGTTTACTAGAGTCAATAATCTAGTTCACATCGCTATGTGATTAACACCCAAAGAGTACTAAGGTGTGATCATGTTTTGCTTGTGAGAGAAGTTTAGTCTACGGGTCTGCCACATTCAGATCCGTATGTATTTTGCAAATTTCTATGTCAACAATGCTCTGCACGGAGCTACTCTAGCTAATTGCTCCCACTTTCAAAATGTATCCAGATTGAGACTTAGAGTCATCTGGATCAGTGTCAAAATTTGTATCGACGTACCCCTTTACGACGAACATTTTGTCACCTCCATAATCGAGAAACATATCCTTATTCCACTAAGGATAATTTTGACCGATATCCAGTGATCTACTCCTAGATCACTATTGTACTCCCTTGCTAAACTCAGTGTAGGGTATACAATAGATTTGGTACACAGCATGACATATTTTATAGAAACTATGGCTGAGGCATAGGGAATGACTTTCATTCTCTTTCTATCTTCTGCCGTGGTCGGGCTTTGAGTCTTACTCAATTTCACACCTTGTAACACAGGTAAGAACTCTTTCTTTGACTGTTCCATTTTGAACTACTTCAAAATCTTGTCAAGGTATGTACTCATTGAAAAAACTTATCAAACGTCCTGATCTATCTCTATAGATCTTGATGCTCAATATGTAAGTAGCTTCACCGAGGTTTTTATTTGAAAAACTCCTTTCAAATACTCCTTTATGCTTTCCAGAAAATTCTACATTATTTCTGATCAACAATATGTCATTCACACATATTTATTAGAAATGTTGTAGTGCTCCCACTCACTTTCTTGTAAATACAGGCTTCACCACAAGGCTGTATAAAACTATATGCTTTGATCAACTCATCAAAGCGTATATTCCAACTCTGAGATGCTTGCACCAGTCCATAGATGGATTGCTGGATCTTGCACATTTTGTTAGCACCTTTAGGATCGACAAAACCTTCTGGTTGCATCATATACAACTCTTCTTCAAGAAATCCATTAAGGAATGTAGTTTTGACATCCATTTGCCAGATTTCATAAAATGTGGCAATTTCTTAACATGATTCGGAGAGACTTAAGCATCGCTACGAGTGAGAAAATCTCATCATAGTCAAAACCTTGAACTTTGTCAAAACCTTTTTCGACAAGTCTAGCTTTGTAGATAGTAACACTGCTATCAGCGTCTGTCTTCCTCTTGAAGATCCATTTATTTTCTATGGCTTGCCGATCATCGGGCAAGTCAACCAAAGTACACACTTTGTTCTCATACATGGATGCCATCTCAGATTTCATGGCCTTAAGCAATTTCGCGGAATCTGGGCTCATCATCGCTTCCTCATAGCTCGTAGGTTCGTCATGGTCAATTAACATGACCTCCAGAACGGGATTCCCGTACCACTCTGGTGCGGATCTCACTCTAGTTGACCTATGAGGTTCGGTAGTAACTTGATCTGAAGTTGCATGATCATCATCATTAGCTTCCTCACTAATTGGTGTAGGAGTCACAGAAATAGATTTCTGTGATGAACTACTTTTCAATAAGGGAGCAGGTACAGTTACCTCATCAAGTTCTACTTTCCTCCCACTCATTTCTTTCAAGAGAAAATCCTTCTCTAAAAAGAATCCATTCTCAGCAATAAATATCTTGCCTTCGGATCTGTGATAGAAGGTGTACCCAACAGTTACTTTTGGGTATCCTATGAAGACACACTTCTCCGACTTGGGTTTGAGCTTATCAAGATGAAACTTTTTCACATAAGCATCGCAACCCCAAACTTTAAGAAACGACAACTTAGGTTTCTTGCTAAACCACAGTTCATACATGGTCATCTCAACGGATTTAGATGGTGCCCTTTTAATTGTGAATGCAGCTGTCTCTAATGCATAACCCCAAAACGATAGTGGTAAATCGGTAAGAGACATCATAGATTGCACTATATCAAATAAAGCACGGTTATGACCTTCAGACACACCATTACGTTGTGGTGTTCCAGGTGGCATGAGTTTGTGAAACTATTCCACATTGTTTTAATTGAAGACCAAACTCGTGACTCAAAATATTCGCCTCTGCGATTAGATCGTAGAAACTTTATTTTCTTGTTACGATGATTTTCCACTTCACTCTGAAATTCTTTGAACATTTCAAATGTTTCAGGATTATGTTTCTTCAAGTAGATATACCCATATCTGCTCAAATCATCTGTGAAGGTCAGAAAATAACGATACCTGCTGCGAGCCTCAACACTCATCGGACCTCATACATCAGTATGTATTATATCCAATAAGTCAGTTGCTCGCTCCATTGTTCTGGAGAACGGAGTCTTAGTCATCTTTGTGTTGGGTTTCGTAGTAATTTCAAAAAAATTCCTACGCACACGCAAGATCATGGTGATGCATAGCAACGTGAGGGGAGAGTATGATCTACGTACCCAACGCAGACCGACTGCGGAAGCGCTGACACAACATAGAGGAAGTAGTCGTACGTCTTCTTCCCGATCCGACCGATCCAAGCACCGTTACTCCGGCACCTCCGAGTTCTTAGCACATGTACAGCTCGATGACGCTCCCCGGGCTCCGATCCAGCAAAGCTTCGGGGATGAGTTCCGTCAGCACGACGGCGTGATGACGATGATGATGTTCTACCGACGCAGGGCTTCGCCTAAGCACTACAATGATATGATCGAGGTGGAATAAGGTGGCAGGGGGCACCGCACACGGCTAAGGAACGATCACGAGGATCAACTTGTGTTTCTTTTTCTGTCTTTGGTGCTAGCCCTGCCCCTCTATTTATATCTTGAGCCCTGGGGTCGAAACTTGGAGTAAAAGTCTCCACAAAGTCGGTTTCACCCGATAGGCAAGAGTCCTTCTCGGACTCCAGGGCCAGACGCCAGGGATCCCGGCGTCTGGACCCAGACGCCAGGGACCCTAGCGTCTGGCCCCTGGACTCCGCAAAACTTCCTTTTGCGCTTTCCAAAAACCTTGTGGGCTTTCCCCTTTGGCCCAAATAAAGTGTTCTCGTACCCAAACATTTCGGGAAACATCCGGAACCCCTTCCGGTGATTTTCGGAACCCTTCCGGTGACCAAACACTATTATCATATATATCAAACTTTATCTCCGGACCATTCCGGAGTTCCTCGTCATGTCCGTGATCTCATCTCGGACTCCGAACAACATTCGGTACATGAAAATGCATAAAACTCATAACAACTGTCATCGTAACTTTAAGCGTGCGGACCCTACGGTTCGAGAACAATGTAGACATGACCGAGACACATCTCCGGTCAATAACCAATAGCGGGACCTGGATGCCCATATTGGCTCCTACATATTCTATGAAGATCTTTATCGGTCAGACCGCATAACAACATACGTTGTTCCCTTTGTCATCGGTATGTTACTTGCCCGAGATTCGATCGTCGGTATCCAATACCTAGTTCAATCTCGTTACCGGCAAGTCTCTTTACTCGTTCCGTAATACATCATCTCACAACTAACATATTAGTTGTAATACTTGCAAGGCTTATGTGATGTGCATTACCGAGAGGGCCCAGAGATACCTCTCCGACAATCGGAGTGACAAATCCTAATCTCGAAATACGCCAACCCAACATCTACCTTTGGAGACACCTGTAATGCTCCTTTATAATCACCCAGTTATGTTGTGACGTTTGGTAGCACCCAAAGTGTTCCTCCGGCAAACGGGAGTTGCATAATCTCATAGTCATAGGAACATGTATAAGTCATGAAGAAATCAATAGCAACATACTAAACGATCGGGTGCTAAGCTAATGGAATGGGTCATGTCAATCAGATCATTCAAGTAATGATGTGACCTCGTTAATCAAATAACAACACTTTGTTCATGGTTAGGAAACATAACCATCTTTGATTAACGAGCTAGTCAAGTAGAGGCATACTAGTGACACTCTAGTTGTCTATGTATTCACACATGTATTATGTTTCCGGTTAATACAATTCTAGCATGAATAATAAACATTCATCATGAAATAAGGAAATAAATAATAACTTTATTATTGCCTCTAGGGCATATTTCCTTCAGTCTCCCACTTGCACTAGAGTCAATAATCTAGATCACATCACCATGTGATTAACATCGATAGTTCACATCATCATGTGATTAACACCCATAATTCACATCGTCATGTGACCAACACCCAAAGGGTTTACTAGATTCGGTAATCTAGTTCACATCGCTATGTGATTAACACCCAAAGAGTACTAAGGTGTGATCATGTTTTGCTTGTGAGAGAATCTTAGTCAACGGGCCTGCTAAATTCAGATCCGTATGTATTTTGCAAAATTCTATGTCTACAATGCTCTGCACGGAGCTACTCTAGCTAATTGCTCCCACTTTCAATATGTATACAGATTGAGACTTAGAATCATCTGGATCAGTGTCAAAAACTTGCATCGATGTAACCGTTTACGACGAACCCTTTTGTCACGTCCATAATCGAGAAACATATCCTTATTTTACTAAGGATAATTCTGACCGCTGTCAAGTGATCTACTCCTAGATCACTATTGTACTCCCTTGCCAAATCAGTGCAGGGTATACAATAGATCTGGTATACAGCATGACATACTTTATAGAACCTATGGCCAAGGCATAGGGAATGACTTTCATTCTCTTTCTATCTTCTGCCGTGGTCGGGCTTTGAGTCTTACTCAACTTCACACCTTGTAATACAGGCAAGAACTCTTTCTTTGACCACTCCATTTTGAACTACTTCAAAATCTTGTCAAGGTATGTACTCATTGAAAAAACTTATCAAACATCTTGATCTATCTCTATAGATCTTGAAGCTCAATATGTAAGCAGCTTCACCGAAGTCTTTCTTTGAAAAATTCCTTTCAAACACTCATTTATGCTTTACAGAATAATTCTACATTATTTCCGATCAACAATATGTCAATCACACATACTTATCAGAAATGTTGTAGTGCTCCCACTCACTTTTCTTGTAAATACAGGCTTCACCGCAAGTCTGTATAAAACTATATGCTTTGATCAACTCATCAAAGCGTATATTCCAACTCTGAGATGCTTGCACCAGTCCATAGATGGATTGCTGGATCTTGCACATTTTGTTAGCACCTTTAGGATCGACAAAACCTTCTGGTTGGATCATATACAACTCTTCTTCAAGAAATCCATTAAGGAATGTAGTTTTGACATCCATTTGCCAGATTTCATAAAATGTGGCAATTTCTTAACATGATTCGGAGAGACTTAAGCATCGCTACGAGTGAGAAAATCTCATCATAGTCAAAACCTTGAACTTTGTCAAAACCTTTTTCGACAAGTCTAGCTTTGTAGATAGTAACACTGCTATCAGCGTCTGTCTTCCTCTTGAAGATCCATTTATTTTCTATGGCTTGCCGATCATCGGGCAAGTCAACCAAAGTACACACTTTGTTCTCATACATGGATGCCATCTCAGATTTCATGGCCTTAAGCAATTTCGCGGAATCTGGGCTCATCATCGCTTCCTCATAGCTCGTAGGTTCGTCATGGTCAATTAACATGACCTCCAGAACGGGATTCCCGTACCACTCTGGTGCGGATCTCACTCTAGTTGACCTATGAGGTTCGGTAGTAACTTGATCTGAAGTTGCATGATCATCATCATTAGCTTCCTCACTAATTGGTGTAGGAGTCACAGAAATAGATTTCTGTGATGAACTACTTTTCAATAAGGGAGCAGGTACAGTTACCTCATCAAGTTCTACTTTCCTCCCACTCATTTCTTTCAAGAGAAAATCCTTCTCTAAAAAGAATCCATTCTCAGCAATAAATATCTTGCCTTCGGATCTGTGATAGAAGGTGTACCCAACAGTAACTTTTGGGTATCCTATGAAGACACATTTCTCCGATTTGGGTTCGAGCTTATCAGGTTGAAGCTTTTTCACATAAGCATCGCAGCCCCAAACTTTCAGAAACAACAACTTTGGTTTCTTGCCAAACCACAGTTCATAAGGCGTCGTCTCAACGGATTTTGATGGTGCCCTATTTAACGTGAATGCAGCTGTCTCTAATGCATAACCCCAAAATGATAGTGGTAGATCGGTAAGATACATCATAGATTGCACTATATCCAATAAAGTACGGTTATGACGTTCGGACACACCATTACATTGTGGTGTTCCAGGTGGCATGAGTAGTGAAACTATTTCACATTGTTTTTAACTGAAGGCCAAACTCGTAACTCAAATACTCTTCTCTACGATCAGATCGTAGAAACTTTATTTTCTTGTTATGATGATTTTTCACTTCACTCTAAAATTCTTTGAACTTTTCAAATGTTTTAGACTTATGTTTCATCAAGTAGATATACTCATATCTGCTCAAATCATCTATGAAGATCAGAAAATAATGATACTTGTCGCGAGCCTCAATATTCATCGGACCACATACATCAGTATGTATGATATCCAACAAATCTTGTTGCTTGCTCCATTGTTCCGAAGAACAGAGTCTTAGTCATCTATCCCATGAGGCATGGTTCACAAGCATCAACTGATTCATAATCAAGTGATTCCAAAAGCCCATCAGCATGGAGTTTCTTCATGCGCTTTACACCAATATGACCTAAACGGCAGTGCTACAAATAAGTTGCACTATCATTATTAACTTTGCATCTTTTGGTTTCAATATTATGATTATGTGTATCACTACGATCGAGATCCAACGAACTATTTTCATTGGGCGTGTAACCATATAAGGTTTTATTCATATAAACAGAACAACAATTTTTTCTCTTTAAATGAATAACCGTATTACAATAAACATGATCAAATCATATTCATGCTCAACGCAAACACCAAATAACACTTATTTAGGTTCAACACTAATCTCGAAATTATAGGGAGTGTGCGATGATGATCATATCAATCTTGGAACCACTTCCAACACACATCGTCACTTCACCCTTAACTAGTCTCTGTTTATTCTGCAACTCCCGTTTCGAGTTACTAATCTTAGCAACTGAACTAGTATCAAATACTGAGGGTTTGCTATAAACACTAGTAAAGTACACATCAATAACATGTATATCAAATATACTTATGTTCACTTTGCCATCCTTCTTATCCGCCAATCACTTGGGGTAGTTCCGCTTCCAGTGACCAGTCCCTTTGCAGTAGAAGCACTTAGTCTCAGGCTTAGGACCAGACTTGGGCTTCTTCACTTGAGCAGCAACTTGCTTGCCGTTCTTCTTGAAGTTCCCCTTCTTCCCTATGCCCTTTTCTTGAAACTAGTGATCTTGTCAACCATCAACACTTAATGTTTTCCTTGATTTCTACCTTCGTTGATTTCAGCATCACGAAGAGCTTGGGAGTTGTTTTCGTTATCCCTTGCATATTATAGTTCATCACGAAGTTCTACTAACTTGGTGATGGTGACTAGAGAATTCTGTCAATCACTATCTTATCTGGAAGATTAACTCCCACTTGATTCAAGCGATTGTAGTACCCAGACAATCTGGGCACATGCTCACTAGTTGAGCGATTCTCCTTCATCTTTTAGCTATAGAACTTGTTAGAGACTTCATATCTCTCAACTCGGGTAATTGCTTGAAATATTAACTTCAACTCCTGGAACATCTCATATGCTCCATGACGTTCAAAACGTCTTTGAAGTCCCGATTCTAAGCCATTAAGCATGATGCACTAAACTATCAAGTAGTCATCATATTGAGCTAGCCAAACGTTCATAACGTCTGCATCTGCTCCTGCAATAGGTCCGTCACCTAGCGGTGCATCAAGGACATAATTCTTCTGTGCAACAATGAGGATAAACCTCAGATCACGGATCCAATCCGCATCATTGCTACTAACATCTTTCAACACAATTTTCTCTAGGAACATATCAAAATAAACATATGAAAGCAACAACGCGAGTTATTGATCTACAACATAGATATGCTAATACTACCAGGACTAAATTCATGATAAATTTAAGTTCAATTAATCATATTACTTAAGAACTCCCACTTAGATAGACATCCCTCTAATCTTCTAAGTGATCACGTGATCCAAATGAACTAAACCATAACCGATCATCACGTGAGATGGAGTAGTTTTCAATGGTGAACATCGTTATGTTGATCATATCTACTATATGATTCACGCTCGACCTTTCGGTCTCCATGTTCCGAGGCCATATATGTATATGCTTGGCTCGTCAAGTATAACCTGAGTATTCCGCGTGTGCAACTGTTTTGCACCCGTTGTATTTGAACGTAGAACCTATCACACCCGATCATCACGTGGTGTCTCAGCACGAAGAACTTTCGCAACGGTGCATACTCAGGGAGAACACTTCTTGATAATTTAGTGAGAGATCATCTTATAATGCTACAGTCAATCAAAGCAAGATAAGATGCATAAAAGGTTAAACATCACATGCAATCAATATAAGTGATATGATATGGCCATCATCATCTTGTGCTTGTGATCTCCATCTCCGAAGCACCATCGTGATCACCATCGTCACCGGCGTGACACCTTGATCTCCATCGTAGCATCGTTGTCGTCTCGCCAAGCTTGTGCTACTACGACTATCGCTACCGCTTAGTGATAAAAGTAAAGCATTACATCGTGATTGCATTGCATACAATAAAACGACAACCATAAGGCTCCTGCCAGTTGCCGATAACTCGGTTACAAAACATGATCATCTCATACAATTAAATTCAGCATCATGTCTTGACCATATCACATCACAACATGCCCTGCAAAAACAAGTTAGATGTCCTCTACTTTGTTGTTGCAAGTTTTACGTGGCTGCTACGGGCTTAAGCAAGAACCAATCTCACCTACGCATCAAAACCACAACGATAGTTTGTCAAATAGACTCCGTTTTAACCTTCGCAAGGACCGGGCGTAGCCATACTTGGTTCAACTAACGTTGGAGAGACAGTCGCCCGCAAGCCACCTATGTGCAAAGCACGTCAGGGGAACCGGTCTCGCGTAAGCGTATGCGTAATGTTGGTCCGGGTCGTCTCATCCAACAATGCCGCCAAACCAAAGTATGACATGCTGGTAGGCAGTATGACTTATATCGCCCACAACTCACTTGTGTTCTACTCGTGCATATAACATCAACATAAATAACCTAGGCTCGGATGCCACTGTTGGGTTTCGTAGTAATTTCAAAAAAATTCCTACGCACACGCAAGATCATGGCGATGCATAGCAACGAGAGGGGAGAGTATGATCTACGTACCCAACGCAGACCGACTGCGGAAGCGCTGACACAACGTAGAGGAAGTAGTCGTACGTCTTCTTCCCGATCCGACCGATCCAAGCACCGTTACTCCGGCACCTCCGAGTTCTTAGCACACGTACAGCTCGATGACGCTCCCCGGGCTCCGATCCAGCAAAGCTCCTGGGATGAGTTCCGTCGGCACGACGGCGTGATGACGATGATGATGTTCTACCGACGCAGGGCTTCGCCTAAGCACTACAACGATATGATCGAGGTGGAATAAGGTGGCAGGGGGCACCGCACACGGCTAAGGAACGATCACGAGGATCAACTTGTGTTTCTTTTTCTGTCTTTGGTGCTAGCCCTGCCCCTCTATTTTATATCTTGAGCCCTGGGGTCGAAACTTGGAGTAAAAGTCTCCACAAAGTCGGTTTCACCCGATAGGCAAGAGTCCTTCTCAGACTCCAGGGCCAGACGCCAGGGATCCCGGCGTCTAGACCCAGACGCCAGGGACCCTGGCGTCTGGCCCCTGGACTCCGCAAAACTTCCTTTTGCGCTTTCCAAAAACCTTGTGGGCTTTCCCCTTTGGCTCAAATAAAGTGTTCTCGTACACAAACATTTCGGGAAACATCCGGCACCCCTTCCGGTGATTTTCCGGAACCCTTCCGTTGACCAAACACTATTATCATATATATCAAACTTTATCTCCGGACCATTCCGGAGTTCCTCGTCATGTCCGTGATCTCATCTCGGACTCCGAACAACATTCGGTACATCAAAATGCATAAAACTCATAACAACTGTCATCGTAACTTTAAGCGTGCGGACCCTACGGTTCGAGAACAATGTAGACATGACCGAGACACGTCTCCGGTCAATAACCAATAGCGGGACCTGGATTCCCATATTGGCTCCTACATATTCTACGAAGATCTTTATCGGTCAGACCGCATAACAACATACGTTGTTCCCTTTGTCATCGGTATGTTACTTGCCCGAGATTCGATCGTCGGTATCCAATACCTAGTTCAATCTCATTATCGGCAAGTCTCTTTACTCGTTCCGTAATACATCATCTCACAACTAACATATTAGTTGTAATACTTGCAAGGCTTATGTGATGTGCATTACCGAGAGGGCCTAGAGATACCTCTCCGACAATCGGAGTGACAAATCCTAATCTCGAAATACGCCAACCCAACATCTACCTTTGGAGACACCTGTAATGCTCCTTTATAATCACCCAGTTACGTTGTGACGTTTGGTAGAACCCAAAGTGTTCCTCCGGCAAACGGGAGTTGCATAATCTCATAGTCATAGGAACATGTATAAGTCATGAAGAAATCAATAGCAACATACTAAACAATCGGGTGCTAAGGTAATGGAATGGGTCATGTCAATCAGATCATTCAACTAATGATGTGACCTCGTTAATCAAATAACAACACTTTGTTCATGGTTAGGAAACATAACCATCTTTGATTAACGAGCTAGTCAAGTAGAGGCATACTAGTGACACTCTGGTTGTCTATGTATTCACACATGTATTATGTTTCCGGTTAATACAATTCTAGCATGAATAATAAACATTCATCATGAAATAAGGAAATAAATAATAACTTTATTATTGCCTCTAGGGCATATTTCCTTCACTTTGCCCATGAGGCATGGTTCGCAAGCATCAACTGATTCATAATCAAGTGATTCCAAAAGCCCATCAGCATGGATTTTCTTCATGCGCCTTACACCAATATGACCTAAACGGCAGTGCTACAAATAAGTTGCACTATCATTATTAACTTTGCAACTTTTGGCTTCAATATTATGAATATGTGTATCACTATGATCGATATTCAACAAACCATTTTCATTGGGTGTATAACCATAGAAGGTTTTATTCATGTAAAGAGAATAACAATTATTATCTAACTTAAATGAATAACTGTATTGCAATAAACATGATCAAATCATATTCATGCTCAACACAAACACCAAATAACACTTATTTAGGTTCAACACTAATCCCGAATGTATAACGAGTGTGCGATGATGATCATATCATTCTTGGAACTACTTCCAACACACATCGTTACTTCACCCTTAACTAGTCTCTGTTCATTCTGTAACTCCCGTTTCAAGTTACTAGTCTTAGCAACTGAACTAGTATCAAATACCTAGGGGTTGCTATAAACACTAGTAAAGTACACATCAATAACATGTATGTCCAATATACCTTTGTTCACTTTGCCATCCTTCTTATCCGCCAAATACTTGGCGCAGTTCCGCTTCTAGTGACTAGTCCCTTTGTAGTAAAAGCACTTAGTCTCAGGCTTAGGTCCAGACTTGGGCTTCTTCACTTGAGCAGCAACTTGCTTGCCATTCTTCTTGAAGTTCCCTTTCTTCCCTTTTCCCTTTTCTTGAAACTAGTGGTCTTGTTAACCATCAACACTTGATGCTTTTCTTGATTTCCACCTTCATCGATTTCAGCATCACGAAGAGCTTGGGAATCGTTTCCGTTATCCCTTGCATATTATAGTTCATCACGAAGTTCTAGCAACTTGGTGATAGTGACTAGAGAACTCTCTCAATCACTATCTTATCTAGAAGATTAACTCCCACTTGATTCAAGTGATTGTAGTACTCAGACAATCTGAGCACATGTTTGCCGATTGAGCTATTCTCCTCCATCTTGTAGGCAAAGTTGAAGGAAATATGCCCTAGAGGCAATAATAAAGTTATTATTTATTTCCTTATATCATGATAAATGTTTATTATTCATGCTAGAATTGTCTTAACCGGAAACATAATACTTGTGTGAATACATAGACAAAAAGAGTGTCACTAGTATGCCTCTACTTGACTAGCTCGTTGATCAAAGATGGTTATGTTTCCTAGCCATAGACATGAGTTGTCATTTCATTAACGGGATCACATCATTAGGAGAATGATGTGATTGACTTGACCCATTCCGTTAGCTTAGCACTCGATCGTTTAGTATGTTGCTATTGCTTTCTTCATGACTTATACATGTTCCTATGACTATGAGATTATGCAACTCCCGTTTACCGGAGGAACACTTTGTGTGCTACCAAACGTCACAACGTAACTGGGTGATTATAAAGGTGCTCTACAGGTGTCTCCGAAGGTATTTGTTGGGTTGGCGTATTTCGAGATTAGGATATGTCACTCCGATTTGTCGAAGAGGTATCTCTGGGCCCACTCAGTAATGCACATCAATTAAAGCATTGCAACTAATGAGTTAGTTGCGGGATGATGTATTATGAAACGAGTAAAGAGACTTTCTGGTAACGAAATTGAACTAGGTATTGAGATACCAATGATCGAATCTCGGGCAAGTAACATACCGATGACAAAGGGAACAACGTATGTTGTTATGCGGTCTGACCGAAAAAATCTTCATAGAATATGTGGGAGCCAATATGAGCATCCAGGTTCCGCTATTGGTTATTGACCGGAGACGTGTCTCGGGCATGTCTACATAGTTCTCGAACCCATAGGGTCCGCGCGCTTAAAGTTTCGATGACGGTTATATTATGAGTTTATGAGTTTTGATGTACCGAAGGTTGTTCGGAGTCCCGGATGTGATCACGGACATGACGAGGAGTCTCGAAATGGTCGAGACATGAAGATTGATATATTGGAAGCCTATATTTGGACATCGGAAATGTTCCTGGTGAAATCGGGATTTTACCGGAGTACCGTGGGGTTACCGGAACACCCCCCCCCCCCCTGAGGGGGGCTTAATGGGCCATAGTGGGCCTTAGTGGATAAGAGGAGAGGCGTCTAGGGCAGGGCCGCGCGCCCCTCCCCCTCTAGTCCGAATAGGACAAGGAGAGGGGGGCGGCGCCCCCCCCCCTTCCTTCCTCTCTCCCTCCTCTTTCCCCCTTCTCCTAATCCAACAAGGAAGGGAGGGAGTCCTACTCCCGGTGGGAGTAGGACTCCTCCTGGCGCGCCTCCTCCTAGCCGGCCGCACCTCCCCCCTTGCTCCTTTATATACGGGGGCAGGGGGCACCCCAAAGACACAACAATTGATTTGATCTTTTAGCCGTGTGCGGTGCCCCCCTCCACCATAGTCCACCTCGATAATACTGTAGCGGTGCTTAGGCGAAGCCCTGCATCGGTAGAACATCATCATCGTCACCACGCCGTCATGCTAACGAAACTCTCCCTCAACACTAGGCTGGATCGGAGTTCGAGGGACGTCATCGGGTTGAACGTGTGCTGAACTCGGAGGTGCCATGCATTCGGTACTTGATTGGTCGGATCGTGAAGATGTACGACTACATCAACCGTGTTGTGCTAACGCTTCCGCTTTTGGTCTACGAGGTTACGTGGACAACATTCTCCCCTCTCGTTGCTAAGCATCACCATGATCTTGCGTGTGTGTACGAATTTTTTTGAAATTACTACGTTCCCCAACAAAAGTAATGTTAGAGGTCTCATACCTCTCGACACGGGCATGAGTATGAAATACCAATTAAACTCTTGGAACATCTTATATGCTCCGTGGTGTTCAAAACATTTTTGAAGTCCCGGTTCTAAGCCGTAAAGCATGGTGCACTAAACTATCAAGTAGTTATCATACCGAGCTTTTGTCAAAACGTTCAAAACGTCTGCATCTGCTCCTGCAATAGTTGTGTCACCTAGTGGTGCATCAAGGACATAATACTTCTGTGCAGCAATGAGGATAATCCTTATATCACGGAGCTAGTCCGCATCTTTGCTACTAACATCTTTCAACTTATTTTTTTCTCTAGGAACATATCAAAAATAAAATAGCGGAGCTAAACGCAAGCAATTGATCTACAACATAGATATGCTAATACTACCGGGAAGTTCATGATATATTAAAGTTCAATTAATCATATTACTTAAGAACTCCCACTTAGATAGACATCCCTCTAGTCATCTAAATGATCACGTGATCCAAATCAACTAAACCATGTCCGATCATCGCGTGAGATGGAGTAGCTTTCAATGGTGAACATCATTATGTTGATCATATCTACTATATGATTCACGCTCAACCTTTCGGTATCCAGTGTTCCGAGGCCATATCTACATATGCTAGGCTCGTCAAGTTTAACCTGAGTATTCTGCGTGTGCAAAACTGGCTTGCACCCGTTGTAGATGAACGTAGAGCTTATCACACCCGATCATCACGTGGTGTCTCGGCACGACGAACTTTGGCAACGGTGGATACTCAGGGAGAACACTTTTATCTTGAAATTTAGTGAGAGATCATCTTATAAAGCTATCGCCGAACTAAGCAAAATAAGATGTATAAAAGATAAACATCACATGCAATCAAAAATATGTGACATGATATGGCCATCATCATCTTGTGCCTTTGATCTCTCCAAAGTACTGTCATGATCTCCATTGTTACCGGCATGACACCATGATCTCCGTCATCTTGATCTTTTATCAACGTGTCGTCACATGGTCATCTCACTAGCTATTGCTTTTACAACTATTGCTATCGCATAGCGATAAAGTAAAGCAAGTACTTGCATCTTATGCAATAAAGAGATAACCATAAGGCTTCTGCCAGTTGCCGATAACTTCAACAAAACATGATCGTCTCATATAACAATTTATATCTCATCATGTCTTGACCATATCACATCACAACATGCCTTGCAAAAACAAGTTAGACGACATCTACTTTGTTGTTGCAAGTTTTACGTGGCTGCTACGGGCTGAGCAAGAACCGTTCTTACCTACGCATCAAAACCACAACGATAGTTCGTCAAGTTAGTGTTGTTTTAACCTTCTCAAGGACCAGGCGTAGCCACACTCGGTTCAACTAAAGTTGGAGAAACTGACACCCGTCAGCCACCAGTGTGCAAAGCACGTCGGTAGAACCAGTCTCGCGTAAGCGTACACGTAATGTCGGTCCGGGCCGCTTCATCCAACAATACCGCTGAACCAAAGTGTGACATGCTGGTAAGCAGTATGACTTGTATTGCCCACAACTCACTTGTGTTCTACTCGTGCATATAACATCTACGCATAAAACCAGACTCTGATACCACTGTTGGGGAACGTAGTAATTTCAAAAAAATTCCTACGCACACGCATGATCATGGTGATGCATAGAAACGAGAGGGGAGAGTGTCATCCACGTACCCTCGTAGACCATTAAGCGGAAGCGTTATGACAACACGGTTGATGTAGTTGTGCGTCATCACGATCGACCGATCCTCAGTACCGAACGTACGGCACCTCCGCGTTCAGCACATGTTCAGCTCGGTGACGTCCCGCGAACTCACGATCCAGTAGAGCTCAGGGAAGAGTTTCGTCAGCACAATGGCGTGGTGACGATGTTGATGAAGCTACCATGGCAGGGCTTCGCCTAAGCACCGCTATAGTATGACCGAGGTGGATTATGGTGGAGGGGGGCACCGCACACGGCTGGGAGAGATCTTTGTTATCAACTTGTGTGTCTAGAGGTGCCCCCTGCCCCTGTATATAAAGGAACAAGGGGGAGGCCGGCTGATGGGGTTATGTACCTAGGGTAGGGTCATGGACCTGATCTAAGTACCTTACCCAAGGACACCCTTAGAAGAAGTCGCCTTCCAGTCGACCAACGAGGGACACACTCGACTGACTTGAAGGACTCGACCACGAAGACTCACTCGACCACCAGAAGGTCAAGAGGCACACTGCACTGCAACGGCCTGTAATCAAGTAGACTTTATGATAGTAAAGGCACTTTATGTGGGGCGTTACCAGTAACGCCCCAGACTTAACTCACCTTAAACCCTCTCCTACGTGGGCTGGCTGGGGTCCTGGCTCACTCTATATAAGCCACCCCCCTCCACAGGCAGAGGGGTTCGGCACCTTGTAACTCATATACTCATAATCCACTCGACCGCCTCCGGGCTCCGAGACGTAGGGTTGTTACTTCCTCCGAGAAGGGCCTGAACTCGTACATCCTTTGTGCTTACAACCTCTCCATAGCTAGGACCTTGCCTCTCCATACCTACCCCCCACTCTACTGTCAGGCTTAGAACCACGACAGTTGGCGCCCACCGTGGGGCCGGTGTTTTAGCGATTTTGTGGAGAAAGTTGCGATTCTTCCGAGTACTTTCATCATGGTGTCTGCTGGAGTTTTGGTCGAGGGTCAAGAGGTCCGTCTCGGCACTCTCGCCTTCATCGCCGACGACTCCGCATGGCTCCAGGAGGCTCCACTCGACGTGGATGCGCTCCCCGTCCGCGGTGCGACGCATTTTCGCGCATGTGTCCGTGGCGTTCTGCTGCGGCAACCGTCGACCCAGTATCGGTCGGCTCCTTTATCGTCCACCCTCCCGGTCTCCCGCCAGCGCAAGCGCTCAGGCCGGTCGAGGCTTCAGCGATGGGTGAGGCACGCGGTGGCTCGCCAATCGGCCACCACCCAAGTTGCGGCAATCGAGCCCGACGAACCTCTCTACGGCTTGTTCGATCAGTCGACTGGCTCCGTAGAGACTGCATCCGAGTGCGGTAGCAGTGATCCAGCGGCGGAAATCTTGATGGTCGACGGGCCCCACAGTCCCCCTGGCTTCGCCCGTGGTGGTGGAGCAGGTGACGGCGGCGACCCTACACGAGGCTACGAAGAGTACCAGCCCGAGCCACTCGACTCTCTACAAAGAGAGGAACTTCGCCGCAGGAACGAGGATCCCCTGCGTATTCCCATCGCAGGAGAAACCCCCGAGGCTCGTGCCTTGGAGGAGGCGCGTCTGGCCAATTTGGCCGAGCGCACTCGACTGGAGAACCTTCAGTGAGCACTCGACGAGCGCGCGCGGCAACGAGTTCCCGACACCAGTCGACGTCAACTCTTCCCGCCGACTCAGGTATATCGAACCCCAATTCAGAATTTAGCAGCTGCGACCCGTATAGCAGAGTCCATCCAGCCTTCGCAGTCGGAAGCTGGCAGAGGTTTGCTGCAGATCAGGGATCTACTCCGGGCAGCAGGAGATCAGAATTCAGCCGTGTCTCAGTCGCGCAACAAAATTCACAGTCGATCCGTCACTGTGAATACGGTTCAGTCGGCGCACAGCCCCAGATCGCCTCCGCGGCGCGAAGGGCGCGGGAATCGGCAAGATCAATATGACGACAGACTCGACCGAGATGACAGGTGTCGAGTGCCCTATTCCCCTCCGAGGGGTGGGTCTTACGCTCCTCGGCAGCCAGATGATAGGCGTCAGTACAGTACAGGGCGTAGGGTTCCAGTCGACCCCAGAGAACCAGGCTTCGACGCGCGATCCATTATCGTGCAAGGGTTGGTCGATCGGAACAGAGCCCATCGAGGTGCACTCGACAGAGATGTGCCCACAAGCAGTCGAGTGCATGTTTCTGGCCCTGAATGTTTCAGCAGGACTATCAGAGCCGCAGTTATCCCTCCCAATTTTAGGTTGGCAACAGGAGTCAGCAAGTTCACTGGTGAGTCAAAGCCTGAAACTTGGCTTGAAGACTACCGAGTGGCAGTTCAGATTGGTGGTGGGAACGATGAAGTGGCCATGAAGCACTTGCCCCTCATGCTGGAAGGTTCTGCCAGGGCATGGTTGACTCAATTACCTCCTAGCAGCATTTACACTTGGGAAGATCTGTCCCGAGTGTTCATCAGAACGTTTGAAGGAACTTGCAAGCGACCAGCTGGATTGACAGAGTTGCAAGTCTGCGTGCAGAAAACTAATGAGACTCTCAGAGAGTATATTCAGAGGTGGATCACTTTGCACCACACTGTGGAGAATGTGTCTGATCATCAGGCAGTCTGCGCCTTCAAAGATGGTGTCAAGAACAGAGAACTGAGTTTGAAGTTTGGTCGAACCGGTGACATGACCTTGAGTCGGATGATGGAGATTGCTACCAAGTACGCCAACGGCGAAGAAGAAGACCCGACTCCGAAGCAGCAAGCACAAGCCGAGTCAGTCGGAAAAAGGAAACACCAGTCGGAAACAGAAGCGGAAGGCTGAACCGGCAGCTCCTGGAGAGGCTCTGGCCGTGACTCAAGGAAAGTTTAAGGGGAAACCAAAAGGATCCTGGAACCCCAAGAAGGTAAAGGATAAAGAAGGGAACGACGTGATGGATATGCCATGTCACATTCACACGAAGAAAGACGAAGAGGGGAATATCATTTACCCGAAGCACACCACTCGCCAATGTCGACTCCTGATCCAGCAGTTTCAGGGAAAACAGTCTAAGGACAAGGAGAAGGAGTCGGACAAGGCCGAAGACAAGGAGGACAGTGAGGAAGGATATCCGCATATCAACTCCACTCTGATGATCTTTGCAGATGTGGAAAGCAGAAGTCGACTAAAAGTGATTAACCGAGAGGTGAACATGGTTGCCCCCGCAAAAGCAAATTATCTGAAGTGGTCTCAAACACCCATCACATTCGACCAATCTGATCACCCGACTCATATTGCCACCCCTGGGAGGCAAGCTTTGGTGGTCGATCCAGTTGTCGAAGGCACTCGACTGACAAAGGTGCTGATGGATGGTGGAAGTGGGCTGAACTTATTGTATGCAGACACATTGAAAGGTATGGGCATTCCGATGTCCCGACTGAGCACTAGTAACATGAGCTTTCATGGAGTTATACCAGGGAAGAAGGCCGAGTCACTCGGCCAGATAGCTTTGGACGTGGTGTTTGGCGATTCAAAGCATTTTCGCAAAGAAAAGTTGACGTTTGAGGTCGTGGATTTTCAAAGTGCATATCATGCCATTTTGGGGAGACCAGCTTACGCGCAGTTCATGGCTCGACCATGCTACGTATACCTCAAATTGAAGATGCCCGGTCCCAAAGGAGTGATCACTGTCACCGGTGATAGGAAAAAGGCAGAAGAGTGCTTTCAGAAGGGCTCCAAGATTGCCGATTCCCAGGTGACGGTAGTTGAGTTCGAAGAATACAAGCAAAACGCAGATCCGAGTGACTTGCTGCGATCCAAGAAGCCCGCCACAGAGTCTGCATTCCAGTCGTCCGGTGAGATGAAGCCTGTTCACATTCACCCGACCGACCCCGAAGCAGCTCCGACCCGCATCTCCACGACACTCGACCCAAAATAGGAAGAAGCGCTCATCCAGTTCCTCCGTGAGAACTGGGACATTTTTGCATGGAAGCCCGCTGACATGCCAGGTGTTCCCAGGGGACTGGCTGAGCATCGCCTAAGAGTCGACTCATCTGCAAAACCAGTCAAAGAGCATCTTCGGCGGTCCGCCGTCCAGAAGAGAAAAGCCATTGGCGAAGAAGTGGCTCGACTGTTGGCGGCAGGATTTATCCGAGAGATATACCACTCCGAGTGGCTCGCTAATATCGTCATGGTTCCTAAGAAGGACAAGTCGCTCCGAATGTGCATTGATTTCAAGCACATCAACCGGGCCTGCCCAAAAGATCATTTTCCTCTCCCTCGCATAGATCAAATTGTTGACTCGACCGCGGGATGTGAGAGGTTATATTTTTTAGATGCCTACTCCGGGTACCACCAGATCCGTCTGTACGGGCCCGACGAGGTAAAAACAGCTTTCATCACTCCATTCGGGTGCTTCTGCTATATCACCATGCCGTTCGGCCTCAAGAATGCCGGAGCCACATTTATGCGAATGATTCAGAAGTGTCTACTCACTCAAATCAGTCGGAATGTGGAAGCTTATATGGATGATATCGTTGTCAAGTCGCGGAAAGGTTCCGACCTGCTCGCTGACCTCGCCGAAACATTTGCCAACCTCAGAAGGTATGATATCAAGCTCAATCCATCAAAGTGCACATTTGGAGTTCCTGGTGGCAAGTTACTCGGTTTTCTCGTTTCCGAACGGGGAATCGACGCTAACCCAGAGAAGATTGGCACTATTCTCCGAATGAAACGCCCTGTGCGAGTGCATGATGTCCAGAAGCTTACTGGATGCTTGGCCGCATTAAGTCGATTCATCTCACGACTCGGTGAAAAGGCATTACCTCTTTACCGACTGATGAAGAAGACAGACAAGTTCGAGTGGACTCCAGAAGCTGATGCAGTGTTTGCCGAGCTAAAAGCTCTGCTCTCCACCCAGCCGGTGCTTGCTGCTCCAATCAGCAAAGAGCCTCTGTTGCTCTATATCGCAGCCACAGGACAAGTCGTCAGTACTGTGCTAACGGTCGAGCGGGAAGAAGAAGGAAAAGCTCTCAAAGTTCAGCGCCCAGTGTATTATTTGTCTGAAGTCTTGACTCCATCCAAGCAGAGATATCCTCATTATCAGAAGCTTGTGTATGGAATATACATGACCACAAAGAAGGTTGCTCATTATTTCTCTGATCATTCCATCACAGTCGTCAGCGACGCTCCACTATCAGAGATTTTGCACAACAGAGATGCAACTGGTCGAGTGGCCAAATGGGCGATTGAACTTCTTCCCCTTGATATCAAGTTTGAGGCAAAGAAAGCCATTAAGTCCCAGGCAATAGCAGATTTCCTTGCCGAGTGGATTGAACAGCAGCAGCCGACTAAAGTTCACTCAGAGCATTGGACCATGTTTTTTGATGGCTCTAAGATGTTGAATGGTTCCGGTGCTGGGGTTGTCCTGGTTTCCCCCAGAGGAGATAAGCTCAGATATGTGCTCCAGATTCACTTTGATTCCTCCAACAATGAGGCAGAATATGAGGCCCTCTTATATGGGTTGCGCATGGCCATTTCACTCGGCGTCCGTCGCCTGATGGTCTATGGCGACTCGGATTTAGTGGTCAATCAGGTGATGAAAGAGTGGGACGTGAGAAGCCCAGCCATGACTGGATACTGCAGTGCAGTGAGGAAGCTGGAAAAGAAGTTCGAGGGGTTGGAGCTCCATCATATACCCCGACTGAAAAATCAAGCAGCTGATGATCTAGCAAAGATAGGTTCCAAGAGAGAAGCCATTCCGAGTGGTGTGTTCTTGGAGCATATACACACTCCGTCAGTCAAAGAAGATCCTTTCACCGAAGAAAGTCCACAACCCAAGAGTGCCACAGATCCGACTGAAGTTGAAGTCCCAGCGGTGGTCGACTTGATCATGGAGGTTTTGGTGGTCATTCCCGACTGGACAGTTCCGTATGTCGCATATATCCTGAGAAAAGAGCTTCCGGAGGATGAGGAAGAGGCTCGACAGATCGTCCGTCGATCTAAGGCCTTTACCGTAATCAAAGGACAATTATACAGAGAAAGCGCGACTGGAGTTGGTCAGAAGTGCATAACACCAGAAGAAGGTCGACTCATCCTCAATGATATTCACTCGGGGACCTGTGGTCATCATGCGTCCTCTCGGACCATCGTGGCCAAAGCATACCGAGCCGGATTTTACTGGCCAAAGGCGAATGAGATGGCAAAAGAGATAGTGGATAAGTGCGAGGGATGTCAATTCTACTCAAATATGTCACACAAGCCTGCGTCAGCTCTGAAGACCATCCCACTCGTCTGGCCTTTCGCAGTATGGGGATTGGACATGGTCGGTCCTTTGAGAACAGGACGAAGTGGCTTCACGCATGTACTGGTGGCAGTCGACAAGTTCACCAAGTGGATCAAGGCTAAACCAATCAAGAGCCTTGACACCGGTACTGCTGTTAGCTTCATCAGGGAACTAATATTCAGATATGGAGTCCCACACAGCATCATTACGGATAATGGGTCGAACTTTGACTCAGAGGAATTCAGAGCTTTCTGCAACTCCCAGGGCACACGGGTCGACTACGCTTCAGTCGCCCATCCGCAGTCGAATGGACAAGCAGAGCGAGCTAATGGACTGATTCTTAAGGGATTGAAGCCTCGACTGATGCGTGATCTCAAACACGCGGCTGGAGCTTGGGTCGACGAACTTCCCTCAGTACTCTGGGGACTGCGGACCACACCTAATCGGTCGACCGGAAGAACTCCATTCTTCTTGGTCTACGGAGCTGAAGCAGTCTTGCCGAGTGATCTTCTCCACAATGCTCCTCGAGTTGAAATCTACAACGAAGCAGAGGCTGAACAAGCGCGGCAAGACGCAGTCGACCTTTTAGAGGAAGAAAGGGAGATGGCTCTGATCCGGTCGACCATCTACCAACAAGATTTGCGTCGTTTCCACGCCAGAAATGTCAGAGGTCGAGCCTTCCAGGAAGGAGATTTGGTTCTCCGAGTGGATCAGCACAAACCACACAAGCTTGCTCCTTCTTGGGAAGGCCCCTTCATCGTCACCAAGGTTCTCCACAACGGAGCGTACCGACTTTACAACGTCGAGCATAATATCGACGAGCCCCGAGCTTGGAACGCGGAGCTACTCCGCCCATTTTACACTTAAGTTTTATCACTCGGATGAGTTGCAATAAAGTACTTCTGTAGTTCATGGACCTCAAAATAATAGTGTCATAGTCCCTCCATAATTTCTGTCGCTTTTTATTTTTGTCCAATAAAATTCCCCCTCAGTGGGTGACTTAGCTGCGAATCCGTTTCGCCTAAGTTTGTAAAAATCCTACCGAGTGGCGAGCCAGACTCCCACTCGGAGGCTTAGCTGCGAATCTGTTTCGCCTAAGTTATAAAAATCCTACCGAGTGGCGAGCCAGACTCCCACTCGGAGGCTTAGCTGCGAATCTGTTTCCCCTAAGTTATCAAAATCCTACCGAGTGGCGAGCCAGACTCCCACTCGGAGGCTTAGCTGCGAATCCGTTTCGCCTAAGTTATCAAAATCCTACCGAGTGGTAAGCCAGCCTTTCACTCGGGGGCTTAGCTGCAGCCCTGTGCTCGCCTAAGTTACAAAAATCCTACCGAGTGTAGAGCAACCATCTCACTCGGAGGCTT
>NC_041392.1:77211956-77247492 GCF_002162155.2 Triticum dicoccoides
TCAAAATCCTACCGAGTGTAGAGCAACCCTCTCACTCGGAGGCTTAGCTGCAGTCCAAGCACTCGCCTAAGTTATCAAAATCCTACCGAGTGTAGAGCAACCCTCTCACTCGGAGGCTTAGCTGCAGTCCAAGCACTCGCCTAAGTTATCAAAATCCTACCGAGTGTAGAGCAACCCTCTCACTCGGAGGCTTAGCTGCAGTCCAAGCACTCGCCTAAGTTATCAAAATCCTACCGAGTGTAGAGCAACCCTCTCACTCGGAGGCTTAGTTGCAGTCCAAGCACTCGCCTAAGTTATCAAAATCCTGCCGAGTGAAGAGTAAACCTCTCACTCGGGACTTAGCTGCAGCCCAGTGCTCGCCTAAGTGGACTGAAGAATAAGTCGATTGCAGTAAAGGCGCCTTGCTTTGAACCTGCAAAAGACATTTCGAGCCAAAGGCAATCATATTCAAGCACCAAATTCAAGTTTGAATCGATATCTAAAGGAACCGAGAGTGCTCAGGCGTTAAGCCTGTTAAGGTTTATCGGTTACAATTCCACTCGGCATACCGAGGCAAATTTAAAAGTGTCGAGCCAGAATAAGTTTTTTACCCCTCCTGTGGAGGGCTGGAAGGAGCAACGAATTCATCAAGGTCAATTCCGTCGGCGATCCGAGTGGCAGCTGCAAGGAAAGTTTCCATAAAGGACCTGAAGTCGTGCTTCTTGGTATTGGCCACCCGAAGGGCCGCCAGCTTCTCTTCTCGTGCATACTTACAGTGGACTCTGGCAAGACACAGAGCAACATCTGCACCACACCGAGCCGAGGACTTCTTCCATTCCTGCACTCGACCAGGGATCGTGTTCAACCGGGCCATCAGCGATTCAAGGTCATTCTGAAGTGTCTCCTCAGGCCAAAGCGTCGAGTCGATGCGAGATGTGGCGGCCTTCAGCCTTGCGAGATAGTCCACGACAGCTGCAACACGGGACTCCAGTCGGAGAACATCCATGGCAACTTCATCGTTCACCGGAGAATTGACGGGGTCGAGATTTGGCTCCAGCCGGCTAGTTTCTTCTTCAAAGTTTTGACAAAATTCTGCAAGGGTGATCACTAAGTCAAGGAGATGGTCGAATGGAAAAATCACAATTGGAAGTGTCTGCCAAGCATAGAGGTTTACCTTCAAGCATAAGAAACAGCTTCTTGGCAAGTCCACTCAGGAAGGCCTCCAGATCAGTTTTCTTCCCAGTCAATTTGGCGACTTGGTCGGTCAGGGCAGCTTTATCAGTTTTCAGTCGACTGACATCCTTGTTGGCAATCCCAAGAGCAGCTTTTAGATTGGTATTGTCTTGTTCGAGCTTGGTGACTGAAGCTAACTTCTCGTCAGCAAGCTTGATCTTCTCAGCTAGCTCAAGGTCTTTCTTCTGTTGGGCCTCCCTTACCTTACCTGCAAGTTACAGCAAGATCAGATTTTGAAACAAGCAAGGTAAAAAGCAGTCGTCAAGGTCTCACCAAACATACCTTCTGTCTCCTCCTTTGCCTTTGTCAGCTTCTCCTGAACCAGCTTCAAGCTCAGCTCGACTTGAGTATGCTTGTGTTCCAACTCTGAGTAGCGAGCCACAAGATCACAAGAGTTCTGCGAAGAACCAATCGACTAAATGTCAAATATAATTCACTTCCGAGTGAAAAAGGGAAAAACTCATGTTTCTAAGACTACAGCCGAATACAAGCATTCGACCGTAGTCTCGGGGACTACACCCAGTGGGTGCACTCAGCGTGCCCCCACTAATCCTGTTGAAGACAAAGTCGACCAGTCGACCTCAAAAAAAAAGATGTATTCTCTAAGACTGTGATCAACTGCAAGCAGTCGACCACAGTCTCGGGGACTACACCCAGTGGGTGCACTCAGCGTGCCCCCACCGGTTTGTGAAATCCAGTCGACATAGTCGACTGACAGAAAAATTGACATCATAAAGCCTAAGGCCGACTGCCAGCAGTCGACCTTAGCCTTGGGGACTACACCCAGCGGGTGCACTCAGCGTGCCCCCGCTAATACAGAACTCAATCGACAACACCCACTGGGTGACTACTATAAATTCCGGAAAGGAAAAGTTTTTGGCAGCATATCCAACAGAACAAACGGTGGTCGACTGACCTGAACATTGCTTTGGAGGGCAGAACTGGCGTCATAAGCTGCCTGGCTCGCGTCCCGGATGGTCTTCAGCTGCTCCATCATGAGTCCCGCCTGGCGTATCGCCTCCTTCGCTGCGCCAGCTTGGTCCTCTGGGACATGGTGCGTCGTGAAGAGGGAGGGCTGCTGAGCACTCGTCAGTGGATTCGCGAAGGACACCGTGTGTCGAGTGGTGTTCTCTTCCTCCACAGTCAGAATCTCAGGCGCCGTCACATCCTGAGGCACCTTACTGGCGGACGCTTTCCGACTCCTCCTGCGCTTCAGCGGCTCTTCATCCTCATCATCATCAGGAAGATTGATAACAGTATTGGGTGGAGCTGCGGAGAAGAATCAGGATCAGAGATCGCGAGTCAGTCGACTAAGAACGGCGTTAAGAATACAGTACCTGGGTTCGAAGTTGTTGCGTCCTCCATCTCGTGGTCATCAGCCCGGGCCGAGGTTTCAGAAGTAGCGGCACTACAACTCCAAAGGATCAGTCGACTAACTTCAGCGTCGACCAGAGACAAAGTTCACACAAAATGAGAAGATTCAAACAACACGATTACCCTGATATGGTAGGGATGGACACCTTCATCTTCGGTAGGAGCTTGATCGGCTTCGACGAGGCCGCCCTGGGCTGTTTCGGCGCCTTTTCAGTCGGCACCGGAGAGACGGTCCGAGGGCGCTTGGTCGACTGAGTGGTGGTCGCAACCCCCTTACCACATTCGGTTGAAGGGTCATGGACAAGCTTCGACCGCCTTTCCGAGCGCGGTGGTACGACCTCCTCCTTCTCTTCCTCCTCGTCTTCAACGTCATCGTCATCACCGTCGTCATCATCATCGTCGTCGTCATCCCCTGCAACGTCTGAGTCCCACTCCTCCTCTTCCTGGCTCTCACCCCCGCTCGCCTCACCCTCCTCAGTCGGAGTTTGTGCCCCATTGGGCATCGAGTACAGCTCGGTGAGAGCCTAGCAGATATCAAGACAAGGATCAGTCGACCAGTCGGCAGGATAAACAGAAATGAATGCGACAAGAACGCAGTGGAGGGCAGAGCAAATGTACCTTGTTTGGATCGCTGTTGTGGTCGAGTGGAGGAATCCTTCTGGCTCCGCGTGGGTTGTCCTTGTTTCCGGTAACGGCTACCATCCATCTTTCCAGAGTGGCATCGTCGACTGCTTCTGGATGGACTCGAGTCTCGTCTTCGGTCCCACAGTACAACCACATGCAGTGGCTCCGGAACTGAAGGGGCTGGATGCGACGCCTGAGGAAGACCTCCAGGAGGTCCATGCCCGTCACTCCCTCCCGAACCAACTGCACCACGCGCTCCATCAACATCTTCACGTCAGCTTTCTCCTCCGGAATCAGCTTCAGAGGGGAGGGCTTGTTCACTCGGTCCATGGTAAACGGAGGAAGTCCACTCGACTGCCCTGGCGTCGACTGGACCTGGCAGTAGAACCAAGTCGACTGCCAGCCTCTGACGGACTCAGGAAAGGTCATGGGCGGGAAGGTGCTCTTATTCCTCACCTGGATCCCCAGACCCCCACACATTTGGACGACTCGGGTTCTCTCATCACCTGGGCTCGCCTTCTTCACGGTCTGAGAGCGACACGTGAATATATGTTTGAACAAACCCCAGTGCGGTCGACAGCCCAAGAAACCCTCACACATGGACACGAATGCAGCAAGATAGGCAATGGAGTTTGGGGTAAAGTGGTGAAGCTGCGCTCCGAAGAAATTCAAGAAGCCACGGAAGAAAATACTCGGCGGCAAGGAAAACCCACGATCAACATGAGTGGCCAAAAGCACACACTCACCCTCTTCTGGCTGAGGCTGCCACTCCTTCCCCGGAAGCCTCGCAGCTCCGTGAGGGATCAAGCCCTCATTGGCCATGTCGAGGAGGTCCTTCTCTGTGATGGTCGACTGGATCCAGTCTCCTTGGACCCAGCCCTTCGGCAGACATGATCTAGACGAGGACCCTCCGCGGCTGGTGGATCTCCCCTTCGCCTTCTCCGACGCCGACGCCTTCTTTGCGCGCTCCAGCGCCGCCGTCTTCTCCTTGGCCATGGTCGCCGGCGAGATGCGCGAAGGGAAGTGGTGCGGGGGCGAGAGCGAGCACGCTGGGCGGAGAAGAAGGAAGCAGAGAGAGGGAGAGAATGCTGAGGCGCAGCACAGAAATCCTCGCCGGGCACATTTATAAGGTCCCTTTCGAGTGGATGACAGGTGGGCCCGTCGATCTAATCATATCTGGGAACAGTTATGCAGACGGGATACGTGGCGAAAAAGGCGGCGCGGAGATCGAGGCGTCTATGCCCCGTTCCATCCGAACGCCGCGGTCCGCCCCGCTTCGCGCGCGTCCCCAAATTTCGCATCCCGCGGAATCCGCGAACAACAAATCAGTCTGTCAGACGCGGTGTTTCCGGCGATCCGTCGCTCGGAGATCGTCGAAGCCCGAAAGATCACTCGACGCAAAAATAGAATGGATCGAGTCGACTGAAGGCAAATTGCTCCCTGTCGACGAAGAGATTCTTTGGTCCAGGACAACGCACGACCAGGGCACAAAGGTTAATCGGAAACGACATCAACTCCTTCCTCACTCGAAGCCTCAATCCATTCGGGGGCTAATGATGGGGTTATGTACCTAGGGTAGGGTCATGGACCTGATCTAAGTACCTTACCCAAGGACACCCTTAGAAGAAGTCGCCTTCCAGTCGACCAACGAGGGACACACTCGACTGACTTGAAGGACTCGACCACGAAGACTCACTCGACCACCAGAAGGTCAAGAGGCACACTGCACTGCAACGGCCCGTAATCAAGTAGACTTTATGATAGTAAAGGCACTTTATGTGGGGCGTTACCAGTAACGCCCCAGACTTAACTCACCTTAAACCCTCTCCTACGTGGGCTGGCTGGGGTCCTGGCACACTCTATATAAGCCACCCCCCTCCACAGGCAGAGGGGTTCGGCACCTTGTAACTCATATACTCATAATCCACTCGACCGCCTCCGGGCTCCGAGACGTAGGGCTGTTACTTCCTCCGAGAAGGGCCTGAACTCGTACATCCTTTGTGCTTACAACCTCTCCATAGCTAGGACCTTGCCTCTCCATACCTACCCCCCACTCTACTGTCAGGCTTAGAACCACGACACCGGCCGACCCTTGTTGGTGCGCCAGGAGGAGGAATCCTCCTCCTAGTA
This sequence comes from Triticum dicoccoides, assembly GCF_002162155.2. Classification (NCBI taxonomy): domain Eukaryota; kingdom Viridiplantae; phylum Streptophyta; class Magnoliopsida; order Poales; family Poaceae; genus Triticum; species Triticum dicoccoides. The sequence continues at coordinate 77,217,297 of NC_041392.1, forward strand.
TGAGTAGGATTCCCCTCTTTCCTACTCCTACTACGAGGGGGAAAGGAAGGGAGAGAAAGAGAAGGAAAGGGGGGCGCCACTCCCCCCCCCCTCTCCTAGTACAATTCAGACCAGAGGGGAGGGGGCACGCTGCCTGCCCTAGGCCGGCCCCCCTCTCTTTCCCTTATGGCCCAATGTAACGCCCTTGATGCGACTATAGCTCCCATGTGTCGAGGCACGACTTAGAGACATAATCGCATTGAAGGCATATGTCGCAAGTTAGGCAATCTTCACAACATCCCATGTAATATAGATAATAAAAGGGGAGATAACATAGTTGGCTTACACTCGCCACGTCAATCAAGGTACATAAATAACATTACAACATTCAAACACTCATGGCCCGACTACGGCGCCAAAATAAAAGATAACCCAACATGCAACACGGTCCCGATCACCCCAACTGGGCACCACTACTGATCATCAGGAAAAGAAACATAGTATCGTTGAGAGTCCTTGTCGAACTCCCACTTGAGCTCAAGCGCGTCACCTGGAGCAGAATCATCAGGCCCTGCATCTGGTGTAATAGTAATCTGTGAGCCACAAGGACTCAGCAATCTCGCACCCTCATGATCAAGACTATTTAAGCTTAATAGGTAAGGCAAGGTAAATATGTGGAGCTGTAGCAAGCGGCTAGCATGTATGGTGGCTATCCTGTTCGCAAAAGAGAGCGAGAAGAGAAGGCAAAGCGCAAACGAGAAACTAGAGGACAACCTGCGCAAGCATTACTCCAACACCGTGTTCACTTCCCGGACTCCGCCGAGAAGAGACCATCACGGTAACTCACACGGTTGATTCATTTTAATTAAGTTAAGGTTCAAGTCATCTACAACCGGACATTAACAAATTCCCATCTGCCCATAACCGCGGGCACGGCTTTCGAAAGTTCAAATCCCTGCAGGGGAGTCCCAACTTAGCCCATGACAAGCTCTCACGGTCAACGAAGGACTAGACCTCCTCCCGAGACGTTTCGATCAGACTCAGTACCTCGGTTCTTCAAGACACTTCGACAGGTTAAAACAAATCCAGCAACACCGCCCGAATGTGCCGACAAATCCCGATAGGAGCTGCACATATCTCGTTCTCAGGGCACAATTAGATAAGCAATCCGTACAACTAAAACCATCCCTCGAGTTTCCCCGAGGTGGCGCTGCAAGGGGCTCTAGGTTGGACCAACACTCAGAGGAGCACTGGCCCGGGGGGTTTTAAACAAGATGACCCTCGGGCTCCGGAAACCCAAGGGAAAAAGAGGCTAGGTGGCAAATGGTAAAACCAAGGTTGGGCATTGCTGGAAAAGCTTTAATCAAGGCGAACTATCAAGGGGTTCCCATTATAACCCAACCGCGTAAGGAACGCAAAAATATGGGAACATAACACCGATATGATGGAAACTAAGGCGGCAAGAGTGGAACAAAACACTAGGCGAGAGGCCGAGCCTTCCACCCTTTACCAAGTATATAGATGCATTAAGATAACATGGCAATATAATGATATCCCAACAAGTAAATAAATGTTCCAACAAGGAACGGTCTCCAATCTTCACCTGCAACTAGCAACGCTATAAGAGGGGTTGAGCAAAGCGGTAACATAGCCAATCAACGGTTTGCTAGGACATGGTGGGTTAGAGGTTTGACATGGCAATTTGGGAGGCATGATAAGCAAGTGGTAGGCATCTTAGCATAGGCATAGCAAAAGAGCGAGCATCTAGCAAAGCAAAGATAGTAGTGATTTCGAGGGTATGATCATCTTGCCCGCAAAGTTGTCAGAGTTGACTGGATCTTCGAAAGCAAACTCAACGGGCTCCTCGTTAGCGAACTCGTCTCCTGGCTCTACCCAAACAAGACAAACAAGCAAACGGAACACAATCAACCACGTGCAAAGCTCAAACAATATGATGCAAGGATGGTATGCTATGCGGGATGCGATGCGGGATGCATATGCAAGATGTGACAAGGAATGCATGAACCTGGCCTCAAATTGGAAATCCAAGTGTGCCACTGTAAAGATGAGATGAAATCGCTTGAAAACGATATAAAGAACGTCGGAATCGGAGTTACGGTTTGGAAATGGCAAGCAATTCAAATATGGCCACGTTCTGCGATTTACAGCAAGTAGCCATCTAAATGCAACAAGATGAACATGCTACAGCACTCAAACATGGCATAAAAGTACATGGCAGGGATGCATTCAAGAATCTTAACAAAAGTCTAGCACTGAGCTACGGCCAATTCATCCACTAACAGGTTCAAACAAGCATGGCAAAAATGCATTTGACAAACAGATTTCAGACTTGGTGAAATTAACACTTGTCTGGAATTTCAGATCAGATAGCACTCTTCAGAGCATGAAAAAAATATGCTACAGGACCTGAACATGGCAAAGTAAAGCATGGCATGGAGCTACTCAAAGAGCTTAACAAAAGTCCCTTAGTGACCTTGAGCCAAAAGGGATCAGAAAATACATTTGCAATCATGTGAACATGGCAAAAACATAATCAGTTCTCAGACTTAGTGAAAACTGGAGCATGCTGAAAACAGATATCAAGTAGGCATGTTTACGAGCTCGATGCACTCACTACAGAGCAAGTCATGACAATCTAAGCATACACCCATCAAGAATACACAAAATTCAAGCTATACATGGCAAGAACAATAACATAGCATGCACGGATCAACTACAACATCATCGGCAAAATCGTTAACAAGTAGACAATCTGCCCAGATTCATGAAATGACAAAAGTAGAGCTCGATTAACTCAAGCTAGGGTGCTCCATAATTGCAAACAAAGATACGGATGAATAGAGAACTACAAGATTAACAAAACATCCTTACTGATCATCCTCAAAAGAGGCACGGATCACTAGGAAACAACATGAACATATGGCCAAATGAGATAAACAGCTCAAGGGCTTAGTGGAAATGCTAAGTCCCTGAAATCAGCATTAACAAATGCCGCACTTTGCAAGCTTGTGCTAGTCACCACACATATCACAAAAATACATGGGTTGCACCTCTGGAAAGATGGCAAAACCCTTAACAAAACACATGTAGAGCTCATGGGCATATCATGCACACATTAATCATGGCAAAAAAGACAAATATCTAAATGGAGCAGCAGATCTGACAATTATCTCAAGTAGCACTCTTCTAACAGAATTTCGGGCATCAAGATGAACTCAAATGAAAATGATGCAATGGAATGAAATGATGTGCTCTCTGAGACGAACATTTTGATATGCTATATGCCCAAAACGGAGTTACGGATAGAGTTATAGCATGATGAACAGGAGCAAATAAACTAGGGTTTCGGGGGTAAAAGTCAACCCAAACGAGATCCAGATCTAGATCCGCTGGCACGCGAACCGAGGAGATTGCCGGAATCGGAGGTGGCCGCCGGAGTTGAAGTCGGTCGAAGCGGGGAGGCGCATTGGCCGGAGACGACGAGGGAAGTGGCCGCGGCGTGGGGCAGTGGAGGCGGCGACCGCGGCGAGGGGCTTCGGGCGCCGGCGGGGATGGAGCTTGGCTCCGGCCGACGAGGGATGCTGCGGCCGCCGGCGATGTCGCGGTGGAGCTGGGCGGCGCGGGCGCCCGGAGATGGAGGAGAGGGCGGCGCGGGCGCCCGGAGATGGAGGAGAGGGCGGCGAGGTGCCTTGGCCCGGAACGGCGGCGTGGAGGGCCGGAGATGGGCTCCCGAGCCCGCAGCGGTGAAGTGGGCGCGTCCGCCACGTGGCGCGCTGCGGTTGGGGCGGCGGCGATGTCCGGTGCCGCCCGGACGTGTCCGGCGCGCCGGATGGACGGGGACTAGGGTTAGGGTTGGAGTGGATCCGGGATTTTCGGGAAGGGCTATATATAGGCATAGGAGGAGCTAGGAGAGTCCAAATGAGGTGCGGTTTTCGGCCACGCGATCGTGATCGAACGCTCTAGATGATGGAGAGGGTTTTCGTGAGTTTTGGGCCAACTTGGAGGGGTGTTGGGCTGCAACACACACGAGGCCTTTTCGGTCCCTCGGTTAACCGTTGGAGCATCAAACGAAGTCCAAATGGTACGAAACTTGACAGGCGGTCTACCGGTAGTAAACCAAGGCCGCTTGGCAAGTCTCGGTCCAATCCGGAAAAGTTTAATCCCCACACACAAAAGAAAGGTAGAAATGACCACCGGAGGAGAACGAAGCGCCGGAATGCAAAACGGACAACGGGGAAAAATGCTCGAATGTATGAGATGAACACGTATGCAAATGCAATGCACATGATGACATGATATGAGATGCATGACAACGAGAACAACACACGGAGACAAAAACCCGAACCCGAGAAAATAAAATAACTTAAGGCCGGAAACGGCAAGAGTTGAATTACATATTGGGTAAATCACATCCGGGGTGTTACAACACTCCACCACTACGAAAGGATCTCGTCCCGAGATCTAGGACTGAAAGAACGCCGGGTACTCAGAACGGAGGTGATCCTCGTGTTCCCAGGTAGCTTCACGGTCGGAATGGTGTGACCACTTTATTTTGAGGAATTTGATTGACTTGTTGCGAGTCTTGCGTTCAGTCTCTTCAAGAATAGCAACGGGGTGCTCACGGTAAGAGAGATCTTCTTGGAGCTCAATTTCCTCGAAGTTGATGGTGCGGTCAGGAGTCTTGAAGCACTTTCAGAGCTGAGAGACATGGAACACGTCATGAACATTTGCAAAGTTTGAAGGAAGCTCGAGTTGATAGGCGAGATCGCCTCTCTTGCTGACAATCTTGAAAGGTCCCACGTATCTAGGGGCAAGCTTCCCTTTGATACCGAAGCGACGAGTACCTTTCATCGGGGAGACGCGGAGGTAAACATGATCTCCTATCTCGAAAGCCAAATCATGGTGCTTACTATCATAGTAGCTCTTCTGGCGGGATTGGGCTGCTTAGAGGGCTATGTGAACATCTAAACATGCTCATCCGGAAGTTTTGGTGGGGGAGCAAACATGGAAAATGCAAACCTAGTTGGGTCTCGTGGGAGGCGATGACACAACCGACCAGTATGGGAGGCTTGGGATTTAAAGACTTTGAATTATTCAATTTGTCACTTTTGGCAAAGCAAGCTTGGAGGATCCTACAACATCCAGAGTCACTAAGTGCTCGGATTCTTAAGAGTATATATTTTCCAGAATCATCTATACTTATAGCTGAGCTAGGCGACCATCCAAGCCAGGTTTGGAGATCTATAGTTGAAGGCCGAGACATCCTAAAACTAGGGCTGATCAGAACAATCGGCAATGGCAGTTCCACCCACATTTGGAATGATAATTGGATTCCTAGGAAGGAGATGATGCGGCCTTTTGGGGCCCGAACAATAAACCCTCCCCAGATGGTCGCGGAGTTGATTGATGCCACTTCGGCCACATGGAATATCACCAGGTTGGAAGAAGTTTGTCTTCCAATTGATATAACAACGATATTGGAGATACCATTATGTACTAGCAATATCCCAGATACTTGGACATGGTTCTTTTAGAAGAATGGGTGTTTCTCAGTAAGACCAGCTTATAGAATGTTGATAGAAACCAAGTACCGGAGAGGATCATGGGTACTCCGGTAAAATCCCGATTTTACCCGGAACTCTTCCGATGTCCAAATGTAGGATTCCAATATATCAATCTTCATGTCTCGACCATTTCGAGACTCCTCGTCATGTCCGTGATCATATCCGGGACTCCGAACTACCTTCGGTACATCAAAACATATAAACTCATAAAACCGATCGTCACAGAACTTTAAGCGTGCGGACCCTACGGGTTCGAGAACTATGTAGACATGACCGAGACATGTCTCCGGTCAATAACCAATAGCGGAACCTGGATGCTCATATTTGTTCCTACATATTCTACGAAGATCTTTATCGGTCAAACCGCATAACACTATACGTTGTTCTCTTTGTCACCGGTATGTTACTTGCCCGAGATTCGATCGTCGGTATCCCAATACCTAGTTCAATCTCGTTACCGGCAAGCCTCTTTTCTCGTTTCGTAATGCACTATCCCACAACTAACTCATTAGTTGCATTGCTTGCAAGGCTTATAGTGATGTGCATTACCGAGAGGGCCCCAGAGATACCTCTCCGACAATCGGAGTGAAAAATCCTAATCTTAATCTATGCCAACTCAACAAGTACCATCAGAGACACCTATAGAGCACCTTTATAATCACCCAGTTACATTGTGACGTTTGGTAGCACATAAAGTGTTCCTCCGGTATTCGGGAGTTGCACAATCTCATAGTCATAAGAACATATATAAGTCATGAAGAAAGCAATAGCAGTAAACAAAAATGATCAAGTGCTAAGCTAACGGAATGGGTCAAGTCAATCACATCATTCTCCTAATGATGTGATCCCGTTAATCAATTTTCTAATCATGTCTATGGTTAGAAAACTTAACCATCTTTGATTAACGAGCTAGTCAAGTAGAGGCATAGTAGTGACACTATGCTTGTCTATGTATTCACACATGTATTATGTTTCTGGTTAATACAATTCTAGCATGAATAATAAACATTTATTATGAAATAACGAAATAAATAATAACTTTATTATTGCCTCTAGGGCATATTTCGTTCAATGTCCAATCGCCGCCGGCAGCTGAGTTTGATCTAGCGGCACATTAAGGTTGGAAAAAAGATAGGCGTAGGCGAGGCGGTTGGCTATCGCTTAGTGCCTAGGCAATGCTTAAGCACCCAAGGCATGCCCTAGGCGGTCGAGTATTATGTGTGGATTGAAGCTTTTTCCCTTTCCCAATCACCTAAGGAGAATTGCATGGTATACAGATTGTCATGAAAAGGCATTATTTGCACCTCTTAAGCAAGAACCCATGTGACGCACATGATCTTGAAGAACTAGAATTGATTGTAGGGTTTCTCTGTGTAAACCTTAGCTATGGCCATCCAATGAGACACTTCCGCTGGCAGTGCTTCTTTCCATTTGAAGATGACATCATCAAGATTGTATTCCGTTGAACCCAACCACTGCATCATGGCCTCAACATCGCTCGCATCTCCATCCGAGCTCGAAGCCTTTCCATACATGATGTTCCCTAGCCCGAAAGATTTAATCTACCGGACCCCTAAGCACTCCACCTCATACCAGAAAACCAAACAAGACCGGGCAGTTTGAGCGTGATCTGCAAGGGGAAAACCGGAGAGAGGGGATGAGATCCCTACGGTGGCGCTGGTCGTCGCCGAGAGGAACTGGAACCCTAGGGAGAGGGAATTTCTTAACTCGTATTGTGCACGGCACCTGGACGAAGAGAATGGTTCATGATTTTTTTAGCTTTTTAGGGGCTTTTTTAGCTTATATATAAGCTGGCAAAGAGTGAAAACACCGATTTTTTCTTTTTGAAAATGAGAAAACAACGATTTTTTTGTTGTTGAGAAAATGAGAAAACAACGAGCCGCTGGACGGAATTCCGTAGCCCAACCATTAGGCCCTGGCCCGCAAGCCCACCTAGTGCCGAAAGCTGAACCGGCCGGCACCTTGAAATACTCCGGCTTGGCGCCCGAGCGCAACCGTCCCAACCAACAGCCTTCGCTCCTCCTCTTCTCCCCGTCGCCGGAGCGCCAAGAAACCAAGAACCTCCTCTTCTCTGCAGCGGTCGATCGAGCACACGCGACCCATGGAGCAGTTCCATCACGGCCACCACGTGCGGCTGCGCAGCAGCGAGCTCGGCACGTACCTGCACGCCGACCAGGACGGACATGGCGTCTCCCTCCGGCACCGCCGGGCGTCGATGAAGGCGGCTTGGGCGGTGCACGTGTACCAGCCCCCCGAGGCGTTTGTGCCTCACCTGCTCCTCCACAGCGCCGCCTACGGTCGCTACCTCGCCGCCACGGACGAGCCGGCGCCGCAGGGCCACCGCGGGCGCCGCGTCGAGCAGCGCAACTACGACCATCCGGAGGCGGACGCACAGGGAATCATCTGGCTGGCCGTCCTGACGGCATCCGGAGACAAAGTCTTCCTCCGCAACTTCAACGGCGGCTGCCTCCGCGCCAACGGGAGGTACCGCCCCTGGAACAGCGGCGCCAGTGTCGACGACGTCGACGTCAACGACATCGGCAACCTCAGCACGATGATGCACTGGGTCGTGGAGGACATCCCCGCCAGGGAGATCACGCCTCTCCTTCCACGCCCGGCTTGGGTGAGTCCCATCCCATGCCCGCTTCTTGATTCTTCCCGGATTTGCGCGAATTGGGTTCTTGGATGTTGCTAACATGCGTCCGTGTTTGACCGCAAAGATTGCAAATCCTGTTAATTTCATTCGCTTAGGAGCGATTCTTGGCTCTGTTTCTTTGATTTCTCCCATTCGTGATCGCATTCTCGAGTTCTTCGATCTGATGATGGTTCTTTGCGACTCAACTGCAGCTTACCCTCCCCGCCGTCATATCGCCGTCGCGGGTGATCGTGTACGTGTGGCTGGACGCCGACGGGACCGTCCTCAGCGAAGGCTCGTTCTCGTTCAGTGGGAGGTCCGTGTTCCGCCTGAGGAGCGAGCTGGCCAGGTGGCTCGCCGACAACGGCATCGCAATCGTGGACGCCCCCGACCTCGTCATGTGCCTCCCCACCCGTGATGGCCGCATTTCCCCACTCGTCGTCGACCTGCCCCGCAGCCTCCAGACCCTCCACATCATCGTCGTCATCGTCGGGTCGCCTGGTGAGAGCCCCTCCATATCCTCAACTTCTTACTCTTTTCCTTTAGCAGGAAACTTGTCTGAAATTACAGCAGTCTGAAAATAGTTTACTGAAACCGGTGTAGTCTGAAACTTTTGCTAATCTGTTTCAGTTAGGAGTTAAGACATGGAAATAGTCTGAACTGCTGTCGGATCATAGACATCACTAAAAGTTCCTGATTCAAATCCTCAACTTCTTACTCTTCTCCTTTGGCAGGAAACTCTTCATAGCATTTGCACTAGTCTTGAACTTGTCCGGATATTTTGTAGTACGTAATAGTAGTTTGCAGTATGAAAAATAGTTTACTGAAACCGGTGTAGTCTGAAACTTTTGCTACTCTGTTTCAGTTAGGAGCTAAGACTTGGGAAATAGTCTGAACTGCTGTCGGATCATAGACATCACAAAAGTTCCTGATTGAAAGTCACTAACAGATATGGAAACTATTGGTTTTGATGCTACTGTGCTTTGATTCAGATGATTCATCAGCTCTTAAATTTAATACTAGCAAAACCCAAATCAGTTCAGTCTGCCTAGTTCAGCTTCACAGAGAAGATAACGATTTCTGTTTCTTAGCCTACTGTAATTGTTTCGAGTAACGCGTGGACAAAATTCAGGTTCTGTTCCACAGCACAATATATTGTTTTGAGGTTTTGTACATCAGCTTCCTAAAATCTTCTTATTTAAACTTATTGCAGTACCTGTGTTACATGACGCCTAACTGTTTAACTAATTTTCTGCTAATTCAGCTCACGCGGCGCTGCGGTACGCGGATGTCGATGCAGAGTAGAGAGATAGCCCTAGAAGTCGCCTTCCTGTCCACCTCTTCAGAAGTGTCGCCGCCTCGGAGACGACGACATTAGAACCCAGTTCCTTTCATAGAGATATGGGTTCAGGAAAACCCAGCAGTTCATTTGTTCCTGCTAGTTAAACTTGGTTTGTTCTCCTGACAGTAGGATACTTATTTGCTTGGCCATCACGGTTCTAAAGCTCTGAAACTGTTTGAGCAATGGTGCAGTGACTTTAGTCTATAATGCGTTGACAATGGCCACTACTTCAGCGTTGATAGCTGCATTTCTCTTAGGTGTCGACAGTGTAATGAACCTGCCTGAAGAACAGTTTACTGAAACTGTTGTATTCTGCAACTGCTGCTAATCTGCTTCAATTAGAACTTGGGAGCTGTCTGGATTATTGTATTAGATATAAGTAGAAGGAGTTGAATAGAAATAGTTGGTATTTGCTTTAGTTGTACAGATGATAGAAGGTTTGTCTGAAGCTAATTGGTCTACATTAGTCACATATTCACACTAAACCTTGATAAATAATTTTTTTGTTTCATACTGCTGTCCTTGATTAGCATACTCTAGAACTTGGAAACCTAAATCTGTCAAGTTTCTGTTTGATTTACCGCAAAAAAAAAAGTTTCTGTTTGATTAGCGTACTGCAATCCTGATTTTTGTTTGATTTAGCGTATTGTAAAGGCTTTGAATAACTGAACCAAATTCAGTTCGTATCCTACAGTAATTCAGTTTTTCAGGTTCTGTACATCGGCTGTCTGTCTTCTAAGTTCATTCTGCAAAACAGTTCTCTAACGGTCGCATTATCAGTGACACGACATGATACCTAAATTCCTCACTGTCTGTGCTAATTCAGCCAACACCGAACTGCGGTACCGGGATGTCAGTGCAGAGTAGATAAAGATAGGAGCAGGACTCCTGACGGTCGCTCGACAGTCCACCTCTTCAGAAGTGTCGCCGCATGGGACACGATGACATGAGAATTCAGAATATTTTGCACTGAGATATAGGGTAGTTTAGGAGGAAAACCCAGCAGCTCTTATGTTTCTGCTAGCTGAACTTGATTCATTCTCCAGACAGGAGGAACCTCTCTGTTTTGCCCTTGTGGTTCTAAACTTCAGAACCTGTATGAAAAAATTATACAGTGACGTCGGTCAGTAATGACTGCGTTCTTATTGTGGCTGCTACTTCAGCGTTTCGGGGTGCATTTCTCTTACATGCCAGCAATGATGCGGTGGTTCTTGCAGTTAGTTTTGCAGTCCACTCGAGTTTAGATGTGCGCTTTCAAGTTTCAGTGCATCAGCGGAAAATGAATTTGTGTTTCGACAGAGATCTAGTTCTGATTTCTGAACATGCAAATGTTCATGGCTTGATCCATGCCTGGCGTTCTCGATTTGTCTTTGAATAGCAGGTGAACAAAACTCAGGTCTTGAATACTAGCTAGTTTCTGCACATTACATTAGTTTCTCTCAACCACATGATCAGAACTCATCAATTACATATCGCGCAGCAACAGAGGTACAGGACTAGATGCTCCAATCAATACAGTTTTCAGCCAAACAGCTGAAACTTGAGAGACACCATCATCAAATGTCAAAACTACGCAAGATCGTTTCGATCGATCCATGAAAGCCACCTAGCCTAGATCGGACAAGATCAGAAGTTCACAACTCATCAGTTGCACACTTGCACTTGCACCTTGCGTAGCAACAGGTCTACAGGGTAACAGCCTTACATTCAGCTAATGTCAGCTAAACTGCCAGAGCTCCAGGGACAAAGACGAATCGAACATGAAACTAGGCAAGTTTAGCGTAGCCGGACACGATCGATCAGGCATCGTCGTCGTCGTCGCTGCCGACTCGCCGCTGTTGTTTGTGGTAGTCCAGGGCTTGGAGTTCGACGCCTTGGTTGGCCATCTCGCAAGCGTCGATCCAGTCGTGGTAGACGTCGGCGGGCTCGGTGAGGTAGTGCGCGGTGGTGTGGTAGAACTCCGGGCAGACGTAGCAGACGGCGGTGGCGACGTAGAGCTTGAGGTCGATGGTGCAGGACACGCCGCCGGGGTGGTTGCAGAAGGGGCAGCAGAAGGAGGTCTCCAGCTTGGGCGCCGGCTTCTTCCGCTGAGCCATCTTGGAACTCATCGACTTGCGCTTCGCCATCTTCTTCGATCACCACCAGATCGCAGGTGGGTTCTTGGCAGCACAACTTGCTGCTACGTAGGAGAGACAGTGTGTTGGTAGGCAAAGGGTTGGGCGTGCTGCCTTATAAAGGATGTGCCTACTCCGACTCCAGCTCCTCTTCGGCGGCGGCAGCAATGCATATGCATATGCATTGCGAGGTGAATATGGCGGTGCAACCAAGCCATTAACGATCGAGTCGGAGCCGGATTCTGTTGCCCAGTCCAAATGGCCGCAGTCCGCCTGGGCTAGTAGGCTACGGATTGCTGGCTGGGCTGGTGCTCCGCGCGCGGTGGGAAAACTACGCGCCTTTTTTTTCCTTTCTTTTTTCTGGAAAACAAATCAAATGATTTTTTTAGGGAAGACATACTTTAGTCATCAAATAACAGTTATATCGTCTATAACAATTTCACGATAAAGTATGAAGGAGCGTCATCCCAAATAGAAGGGTTATCCGTCCGTCTCATCTAGTTAACCCATGAGCTACATAATTTGACTCTCTAATATAATGCTCAGTAGTATCCTTCCCGATGTCTACTAAGATAATACTACGACAATCTTCTAGCACGCACCACTATGGAATGTCCTTCATTTTGGTTAAGAGAGTATTGTGTGACGATTGGTACCAGCATGACACCATGACCCATAATTATCAATAAATCTCATGGTTATCAGACTCTAGCATAGCTGCCAGTGCTGCCACCATGGAATGTCCTTCATTTTGATTATTAATAATTACCGGTCCTGCCACTATGACCCATAATTATCAATAAATCTCCTATATTGTTTGGCCAGCATTGCCAAATTGAAGCTACATATGAATATCTCGAAAACCCATGCCTCCTCTCTCCTTAGGAACACACATCTTCCATCAAACAAACCAATGCATCCTTCGTTGGTTATCTTCGTCACCCCGCCAATATTGCGACATTGCATGAGTGACCCCCTTGCAAACTATCTTTGGAAATTTAAATACACTCATCGCATATGTTGGAATGGCTTCAGCCACCACTTTCAACAAGGTCTCCTTTCCTCCATAGGATAGAGTTCTCTCCTTCCATCCATTCACCATCACCAAGATTCTCTCAATAATATGTTTGAAACAATCACCCCGGTCGACACCAATCATAGATGAAAGTCCCAAATATTTATCCGAGAGAGATTCAGTCATTATATTCAAAATTTGACAAACTTCAGCCTTCACCTCCACATCTGTATTTCGGCTGAAAAAATAGAGCATTTGGCTTCACTCACCATTTGACCCGAGGCTAGACAATATTAATCTAGGATTCCACGCAGAGTGTTTGCATTTTGTACATGCTCTCATAAGAATAAGAGAGTCATCAACAAATAATTAATGAGAGAGTTTTGGAGAGTCTCTGCACACCTGGAGCCTGTTCAACTTTCCAGCTTCCTCCTCATGATTAATTAGAGATGATAATCTTTCCGCACATAGAAGAAAAAGATATGGAGACAAAGGGTCCCCTGTATCAGTCTCCGTGTGGGTGTAAATGGCAATGCCTCATTCAAATTGAACCGAACCTTATACTCAACTGAGGTGACACAAGACATCACCAGTTGGCCAATTTCAACAAAACCCAACTTAGACAACATAGCCTCCAAGAAGACCCACTCTACACGGTCATATGCTTTGTGCATATCTAGTTTCGCTGCGCATGTTCTAGTCTTACCCTTCTTCTTCTTCTTCATTGTATGGAGACATTCATATGCCACGCTAACATTGTCAGTGATAATGCGACCAGGAACAAACACACTTTGTGTCTCAGTAATGATGTCCGGGAGACAAATCTTCAAGCGCGTAGCAAGCATCTTTGAGATTACCTTGTAAATCATATTACATAAACTGATGGGCCAGAACTGAGTGATTTTCTCTGGGTTATCAACTTTGGAAATCAAGATAATTGTTGTGACGTCCCAAAATGATTTAAAACCACATGGGTCCTCCTCAAGGTAGATCTTACGTTTTTTTTCATGTGTGTTTTGTGATTACCTCATTTCATGGATTCACTAGTATTTGGCCTATTTTTATTGTCCAAAAAAATGATTCACTAGCATTTTTTTTATTTAAAGAGAGCTTCCTCTCCGATTTTCATTACTAGAAACCTGGATTCACTAGTATAATTGTGGAGTTGTTCCAACCACTTCAACTTTGTATTTTGGCACACTGCAACATGATAGGCTCCCGAGGACGTACGCATGCGTCCTCTGCAACCAGGAGCCGGAGTCTCCTTGTCGGAAGAAGCTCCTTATCTCGTCAAGTGTCATACAAGGTTGCATGCATCCTTGTGGCTCTGAAAACACCGAAATGACTTCATCTTCAACAGCCAGGAGCCCTCTCGGTCTCTCGTCTGGTTCGGGCCATACAGGAGGAGGCAAAACTTTGGGTCAACACCGGCGCCAAGGGACTACTAATCTTATTGCCGGCAGGTTAGCTAGGTTATTGTTCTAGGGCCGGGAACCCCTTTGTACTTCTGCTCTTAGCACATCACGCCGTCCTTGTGTCATAATATTCATGGAGGAAAGGGGCGCTAGCATGAAACACACAAAAAATAGGCCGTGATTGGTTTCTCTCCTTTTCTCCTGTGCTACCTAAGGTCTCTCACTCGCGATACAATAAAGTTTGGTGCGCATGTAACTAGAATTTTTTTATGAAGCATGATACAACAAATTTGTTTTTAGCAAAACATGAGAGGCGAGCTTTTTCTTGAGCAGAGAAAAACAATTCATGAGCTTTTTTAGTAACAGATCATTTTTTTACCGTTTTCTAGAATTAACCACTTAATTCAACCATATGTAACGTCTATTACTTGCATAATTCCAGAAGTGGTACATAACCAAGAATGTTTTTAAATTGGCTTCTCTTCCTTCTTAAAAACAAGCGTTGGGAGGGGGTGTGGGGTTATAACCCAACACCATGCTCTTGGCATGACCAAACATGCCATAGACCGCACACCAATCTAGTAGCCTCTTGTACTTTAGTGTTAGTAAGAGCATCTCTAGCAAACACCGCATCCGGCTGGCCCGCAAAACGCGTTTGTTGTTCGCGGAAAAACGGCTTTGCGGGCCGGCGCGGATGGCCGCAGATGCAGACCCCGCATAACGGACCCGTAGAATATTCACTTTTACGGGTCGGCTTTACGGGGTCTGATTTGGCACAGCTCCTCCCGGCCCAGAAAACCTAAATTTGCATCTTAATTTGATCCAACATAATGCATTTATTTGCTTTTTCAACAACATTGGATACATAAGACATCACCAAATCTTTGTTAGAATAGTAAGACCAAAGAAAATAAGAACTGCGAGTATGCATTTTAGATGATTTCCAACTTCCATAACTGCTCCCACTAGTTGGACTAATATCTTCTCCATGCATTCGTTGTTGATCTGTGGATTCTTAATTTTGCATTCTTCTTTCATCATCTTTGGTTCGAAAGAAGTAGACGTTGCTTCCCCTATAGTTGCACATGCAGCCGCATCATTGCCTTCGATTCTACTAAGGAGTGCACGAACGTTTATTAAGTTTCTTTATATCAATAAATCAATATATTCACCTTCCCAAAACCAAAATGAGCATCCATCTTCCTACACACATGATGATGTTCGACATGAGCTACCGCAATCGAACAAAAGAATGAGCTATCAAAATGAGCCGAATGAAAACAACACGTACCCCATCGTTTTCGCATTTGAAGAACACCCATCCGGGGTGCTTCGGCGTGCCTGAAGTTAGCCGTAGCATTGTCCGTGTGCAGTCGTCGCACTGTATGAGCGGCATCGGCGAGCCACAGAGCCGCTGCATGAGCGCCGAGCTCGGTGGACGGGCGGACGAATCCATGCCCGCAAACCGTCGACGGCGGCGGGAGGGCGAACCCGTACCTGCATGTGGTGATGCGACCTTGTCGGAGCTGCGAGAGATGCTCCCTGACCATTCCATCGCTTGGCGCAACCACCGGCAGCTGGAAAAGCCAAATCCGGCGGCCTGCAATGAAGGGCCGCAGATCCGTAACTTTCTGGCCCGCCAACGCAGAAAGAGGGGGGAGGGCAACCTCATGCGTGTGTCGGCCTTTCGGCGTGCTCCCGCTGGCTGCTTTCGCCGAAATCTTGGGCTGCGGCGGGGCGAGGGGGAGAGGGGAGGTGGTTGGTGGGAAAAAGCGTGGGCTGAAATGTCCTCCCCACCAACCGCTTCCGCTTATATGCAGGGCACCGTAGGGGCGAGGGGAAACCGGCGTATTCGCGGGTTGGGGCCGAGATTTTGCCGCGCCCCTCAAAATTTTTTGCGGACCGGCCGCGTTTGTGGGGTCTGTTCGGGTGGAATTTTCCGCGCCAACCCGCATTTTGACGGTTATTTTGTGGGTCGGGATTTTTTGCGGGGTCTGCTAGAGTTGCTCTAACTCGTTGCGTTGAGCGTACAATAGGGATTTTGCGCCGCGGTGTGGCTAAAGGAAACACATCATGTGAGTGGGCTTCTACATTTTTTTTTGACGTATTGTGTTTTGTCTTAGGGTGGATACTACTGGTAGGAGTGTGTGGGCTGGGCCCGCAAGCCCACTAGACGAGCATGGCGACGCGGCAGGCACCTTGAAATACCCCGCCTTGGCGCCCGAACGTAACCGTCCCAACCAGCACCTTGAAATACCCCGCCTTGGAGCACCAAGAAACCAAGAACCCACCTCTCCTTCCCCACCGCGCGCCTCTGCTCTCCTGCGTCACCGGCGAGCGATGGAGCAGTTCCAGGACGGCCACCACGTGCGCCTGCGGAGCCGCGAGCGCGGCACGTACCTGCACGCCGACGACGACGGGCTTGGCGTCTCCCTCCGCCGGAACCGCGCGTCGATGAACGCGGCCTGGGCGGTGCACGTCTACCAGGGAGATGGCAACAACCAGTACGTGCTCCTCCACAGCGCCGCCTACGGCCGCTACCTCGGCGCCACGGACGCGCCGGCGCGGCGAGGCCACAGCGGGCGCCGCGTCGAGCAGTGCGACTACGAGCCCTGGGAGGAGATGGCCATCAGGTGGCAGGTCGTCAGGATCGGCTCGGGGGACGATATCCTGCTCCGCCAGGCGGTCGCCGGCCGCCTCCGCGCCAACGGGAGGTACCTCAGCGTCGACGCCTTCAACAGCGTCGGCCCGATGATGCATTGGGTCGTGGAGCAAATCCCCGCTAGGGAGGACACGCCTCACCTTGCAGCTCCGACTGGGGTGAGTCCGCCATGCCCGCTTCTTCATACTTCTCGAACTGCTTTCAGCGGAACTATCGATTGGGCGAATTTGGTTCTCTGGTGTCGTTAGTTTGCGTCAGAATTCAACCGCGGAGATTGCAGATTGTGTTAATTTCATTCGCCAAATTTGCGCTTCTTGATTCTTCCCGAATTGGGTTCTTGTTTGTCGTTACAATTGGGGATTTGTGTTCCGATAAAAGAATTGAGTACCCTGCTTCGTACGTATTTGATGGTTCTTTGTGCTCAACTGCAGCTCCGCTTCCCCAGAAGCCTCGCCTTCCTGTTGCCGTGGCGGGTGATCCAGTACGAGCAGGCCGGCGCCGGCGAGCCCAACGCCAACTTCGCCTGGAACTCATTCCTATTCAGGGGCAGGTCCGTGTTCCACCTGAGGAAGAAGCTGGCCCGCCGGCTGGATGCCGCCATGGACGCCTCCAACCTCGTCATGTGCGTCCGAGCGGGTACGCAGGGGCGGCCTACCCCACTGCTCGTCGATCTGCCACACAGCGACGAGACCCTCGACATCATCGTCGTCATGGCCGGGACGCCAGGTGAGACGCGCCATTCCTAACTTCCTAGTTCCTATTTTAATGGAGTACTGATCAGCTTGTGCTGGAAGACATTGTAATGAAACTGTCTGAAGAACAGTTTACTGAAACTGTTGTATTCTGCAACTGCTTATAATCTTCAGTTAGGAATGTGGACTGTTGTAGTATTAGATATAAGTAGGGAGTTGAATGGAAATAGTTAGTATTTGCATTATGCCTGCTGTAAAAATGCTACTAGATGGTAATCTAAAGCCAGTTTGTTTGGGGATAAATCATAACATATTCACATTAAACCCTGACACAGATATTATTGGTTTCATAGTACTGTCCTTGATACAAATAATTCAGTTTTCCCATTCGGCACTATTTGTCGCTTGTAGAAACTTTGGAACTCAGATACCCAACTCAGTCAAGTTATTTGTACTGTAAATTCTGTTTGAACAACATGTGAACCAAATTCAGGTTAATCCTACAGTATTTCATGAAATATTTCTTTCAGGTTTTTTGCACATTATATTATTGTTTTTCAGGCTTTTTGTGCACAATCCTACAGTTATTCATTAGTTATGCAAAACAGTGATATTTAAATTATCGATCTTCTCAAACTGTTGCACTACCTGTGACATGATGCCTAACTTCCTCACTTTCTGTTCTAAATTCAGCCCACGCAGACCTGCGGTACCCGAATGTCAATGCAGAGTAGAGAAAGATCAGAGCGGGACTCCTGACCGTCGACGGCCCACCTCTTCAGAAGTGTCGCCGCCTCGGACTGTGTGACATGATAATTCAGAACTGCATTTTTCATTGAGATATCGGTTTAGGAAGCGCCTCTTGTGTCTGTTAGCATAGATAAACTTGATTCATTCTCCAGACTGGAGGAACCTTTCCCTTGTGGTTCTAAATTTCAGAACCTGTGTGAAGAAATTATACATTGGCGTTGGTCTGTAATGATTGCGTTCTTACTGTGGCTGCTACTTCAGCATTTGAATGTGTGAAGAAATTATACATTTCTCTAAGATGTCAACTTGAGAACCTCTGTGAACAGTTATGCAATGGCATTGGTTGTGTTCTTGTTATTGCTGCTACTTCAGCTTTTGAATCGCCAAGTGCATTTGAATGTCACTGGTTCCTCTTAGAGAAATTATACATTTCTCTAAGATGTCAACTTGAGAACCTCTGTGAACAGTTATGCAATGGCATTGGTTGTGTTCTTGTTATTGCTGCTACTTCAGCTTTTGAATCGCCAAGTGCATTTGAATGTCACTGGTTCCTCTTAGATGTCAGCACTGCCGTTTCAAGTTTCAGTCATTCAGCAGAAAATGAATTTTACAAGATATGTACTGGTCGATATTGTTTGCTGCATTGACATGATCTTTTGGGATCAGCTTGTGGTGGAAGACAGTGCTAATCTTCAGTTAGGAGTTTACTGAAACTGTTGTATTCTGTAACTGCTGCTAATCTTCAGTTTAGGAGTTTACTGAAACTATTGTATTCTGCAACTGCTGCTAATCTTCAGTTAGGAGTTTGGAGTTGTCTGGACTGTTGTCTGTATTAGATATAAGTAGAAGGAGTTGAATAGAAATAGTTGGTATTTCCATTATGCCTGTTGCACAGAAGCTAGAAGGTGATCTGAAGCTAAACTGGTTGTTGGGGAGAAAATAATTACTTAAGTCACATATTCAGACTAAACCTTGATACAGAAATTTTTGGTTTCATATGAGTGGCACAGATAACTAAATTTCCCCATTTGGAAGTCAGAAACCCAACTCAGTCAAGTTATGTGTTCTCAGCCTTAAAGAGAAGATACAGATTTCTGGTTGATTTAGCATATTGTATATTTTTTGAACAACATTCAAACCAAATTCAGGTTATATTGATGGTACCAAATTCAGGTTGTTTTCCAGGTTTTGTACATAAGCTGTCTTCTTTGTCAATTATGCAATACAATGATATTTAAGTTATATATAGATCTTCTTCAGCGATTGCCTGTGACATGATTTCTTACTCTTTCACTGTCTGGTCTAATTCAGCCCACGCCGAGTTACGGTACCCGGATGTCAATGCAGCGTAGAGAATGATAAGAGGACTCCTGACCGTCGCCTGACAGGCCTCCTCTTCAGAAGTGTCGCCGCCTCCGACACAATGACATGAGAATTCAGAACCACGATTTGCATTCAGCTATTGGATTAAAACCACAATCAGTTTTGTTCTTGATTATTTCATTAACCTGTGAAATGATGTATGTCTAACTGCTTCGATGTTTCTGCTAATTCAGCCCACGCGGAGGTGCGGTATGCGGATGTCGATGCAGTGTAGAGAAAGAACAGAGCAGACTCCTGACTGCCGCTTCACAGTTCACTCCTTCAGAGTGTCCGCCGCATGTGAATCCTAAATTTTTTGCATTAAGATAGTGGTTGAGGAAAACCCAGCAGTTGTTGTATTTCTGCTACGTACTAAACTTGGTCCATTATCCTGACAGTAGGAAATCCATTTTGGGTTGGTCTCGCTGTTCTAAAATTCAGAAACTGCTTGAGCAATGATGTGGTGACATTAGTCTGTAATGTTTGCGCTTCTTATTCTGTTGTGCCGGCTGGGTTTAGCTGGTGTCAACAAAGAAGTGATGATTTTTTTTGCAGTGAGTTGAGGAATTGAGTCCTATAGCAGAGAATGAATTTGTTTTTTGACAGAACTCTCAACGTGCTGCATTTTCCTGTGCGCCTGGTGGTTGTATAAGATACCGCTTAAACCAAGGACAGGCGATCCCTGTCTAACCCATTTTTATTGGTTATTACCTACTCCCTCCGTTTTGAATTACTTGTCACAGGTATGGGTGTATCTAGATATATTTTAGTTCTAGATACATCCATTTCCGCGACGAGTAATTTGGAACGGAGGGAGTATGTGTTTTCACCCTTAAAGAGAAGATACCAATTTCTGTTTGATTTAGCATATTATAAATGTTTTTTATTAACCTGTGAACCAAATTCAGGCTGTATAAGTTGTATCCTACTCCTACAGTATTTCATGAAAGCTATTTTCTGCACATTATATTGCTGTTTCTCAGGTTTTGTACATAAGCTGTCTTTTCGTTAATTCTGCAAAACAGCGGTATTTTAGGAATTGACCTTCTCAAACCGTTGCACTACCCTTTTTTTGGTAAAGGAGGAGTACCCCGGCCTTTGCATTTCTTGATGCACACAACCATCTTATTAAATAAATCGAATCCAAAACAAATTCTTAAACAGTAGTACAACAACTCCAAAAATAAATTTGCCACAACTGGCGAAAAATAGGGAAAGATGAGTAAACACCTATCCTATTTATTTGACCGTCATCCAAACCAGTTGTAAGTATCCGTATAACCATCTCTCATCGATTGCACCCAATATCCAAGTAGATGCCCTGAAGATAACCGGCAAAAAATTAGTGATGGTTTGCCTGTTAAAGACAACATCATTCCGACAATTTCATATAGCCCAAAGTAATGCACATACTCCAACTCAAATATGTGCCGCGGTCTTAGGCTCTATCCCAGTTAACCAGGTCCCAAATAAATGCGAGATTGAGACTGGCGGAACAACATTTAAAGCAACATGAATAGTTCTCCACAGTAACTTGGCAAGTGGGCATTGGAGAAAAAAATGTTCTATTGTTTCATCCTGATCACAAAAACAACATCTTTTGCTTCCTTCCCAACTACGCTTGACCAAGTTATCTTTTGTCAAAATTACTCTCTTATGCACAAACTACATAAACACCTTTATATTCAAAGGCACTTTAACTCTTCAAATGTGCATCGTCCTTGTGACAGGCCCGGTGTTAATCAAATCCATATACATAGATTTAACCGAGAATACTCCTGACGCGGACAACTTCCAACGTAAGGAGTTTGTGGCATCAGAAAGGTTAACCTCCATTAACCTACGCACGAGATGCAACATCTATCCCATCGATCACCCAGTAAAGGCCGCCGGAACTGAATGTTTAGAGGAACAGATCCCAATACTATACCAACAAAAACCTCTTTCTGTTGTACAATGTTATACAGGGAGGGATACAACAAGGCTAATGGAATCTCACCCAACCAGGTGTCCTCCCAAAATCTAGTACCTTGTCCATTACCTACAATGAATTTGCTCCTGTTAAAGAAGACAACCATTGTCCTCATAAGCCCCTTCCAAAAAGGAGAGTCGGCCGGTTGTGCCATCACTTGAGCCAGCGTTTTAGAATGTAAACATTTATTATGCAATAGCTGAATCCAAACCCTGTCTCTCTCTCTAAGGCCAACCGATAAAGCCATTTGCTAAGTAAGCACTTATTCTCCACCTCTATATTTTCAATACCCAAGCCACCTTGGCCCTCTGGTCTATAGATAATGTCCCATTTGGCCAACCTATATTTAGTTTTTTTTCATCGATTTGCCAAAAGAAGCGAGATCGATAAAAATCCAGTCTTTCCCATACTCCTACTGTTACTTCAAAAAAGGAAAGGAGGAACATCGGCATACTCGTGAGCACCGATTTTATCAGAACCTGTCTCCCTCCATAAGATAAGAGTTTGCCCTTCCAGCAACTCAATTTATTTTCAAATCGATCTTCGATACACTTCCACTCTTTATTGGTGAATTTGTGATGATGAATTGGGATCCCCAAGTAAGTAAAAGGTAAAGAACCTAGTTCACAGCCGAACAACTGTTTATAATGATCATGTTCTTCTTTGGTGCGTCCAAACAGAACAATTCACTCTTATTAAAGTTAATATTCAGTCCGGACAGTTGTTCAAAAAGGCATAGAACTAGTTTCATGTTCCTTGCCTTAGCTAGATCACCGTTCTCTCTCGCTCTGTTGATTAGAACGGCCAACATATCAACGACAACATTAAATAAGATTGGAGACATCGGATCTCCCTGTCTCAGATCTTTTTGTGTTTGGAAGAAAAATGACCGATATCATCATTAACCTTGATTCCAATGCCTTCCTGTACAAATGATTCGACCTGCTTCCTCCAAGCTAGATCGAACCCTTTCATATGCAAAGCCTGCTGTAAGAATGGCCATTTCACTTTGTCATAAGCCTTTTCAGAGTCCATTTGGAAGACCACTCCATCGAGTTTCTTTGAATGGATGTCGTGCAAGGTTTCATGTAGGACGACCACTCCTCGAGAATGTGGTGTCCCCGCATGAAAGCAGTCTGGGTTGGCTGAACAACAAAATGTGCAATCTGTGTCAAGCGACTCGTACCCACTTTAGTAAAAATCTTGAAGCTCACATTCAGCAAACAAAGCGGTCTGAATTGCTCAATGTGAATCGCTTCCTCCTTCTTTGGTAACAAGGTGATTGTTCCAAAGTTCAATTTAAATAATTGTAAATGACAATTAAACAGATCATGGAATATAGGCATCAAGTCGCCTTTAATAATATGCCAACATTTCTTATAAAGCTCTACTGGGAAGCTATCCAGACCAGGTGCTTTGTTATTCTTCATTTGTGAAATAACCTCAAGCACTTCCTTCTCTGAAAACGGGGCATTGAGAACCTCGTTCTCATCATCTCCTAGTTGAGAAATATCGTCAAGGTCTCATCGAGTGAGACATAATTCTCAACTGGGGCCCCAAACAACTTTTTATAAAAGTTAGAGATATATATCTTATAAGATTCTCATGACCAACAATTGTACCCTTGCCCTATTCAAGTTGTATGCTTCTCTTTTTCCTATCTTTCCCATTGGCAATCAAGTGGAAAAATTGCGTATTATTATTCGCTTGAACCACCCGACACACCTTAGCTCTAAGCGTCCATTTGATCTCTTCTTCTCTAAGAAGCTTTGCCAAACAGGCCTCAGCTTCTCTTTTAGCCACTCGCTTGTTAACGTCTAACGAGTTACTTTCAGCTTTTATATCGAGGTCATTTATGATATTAAGCAGTCTTTCTTTCTGCTGCTTATATATACCACTATTGTTCTTGGCCCAGCCCCTCAAAAAACTGTCGTAGATGTGTAATCTTATATTGCCATCTTTCGACATTCGAATCACCCCTTTGCTCTGAGGCCCAATCTCGGGTCTAGGCTTTCAATAATCGCGTTGAATATGAACTTCCTTACTGTCTGTTTTAATTCAGCCAAGGCCGAGCTGCTGCACCCGGACGTCAATGCATAACTTCCTTACTGTCTGTTTTAATTCAGCCAAGGCCCGAGCTGTGGTACTCCTGACGGTCGCCCGAGAGTCCACCTCGTCAGAAGTGTCGCCGCCTCGGACACAATGACATGAGATTCAGAACTACAATTTGCATTGAGACATAGGTTTAGGAAAACCCCAGCAACTCTTGTGATTCTGCTAGCTGAAATTGATTCATTCTCCTGACAAGAGGAACCTGTCTGCTTCTCCCCTGTTTGCGGAAGCCCATTTCCGTAAAACCAGAGTTTTTTTATTTATTCACCCCTGTTTCTTCCTTTTCTATTCACCCCTGAAATTCTGAAACTGCTTGAACATTGATGTCCTGACATTAGTCTATAAAATGTTTAGCCTGGTGTCAACAAACGTGCAACGATTCAATCTGCTTCACCCTTGTGGTTCTGAACTTGCAGGGCGTCTTTGTTCTTGAACGGTGCGGATTTTTTTTTTCTAGAGACAACAAGGTGCTCTTTTTTTCTTTCGAGTTTGAAATGAAAAAAAGGTACCACTGCAACAACGAAACCAGTCACAGATTCAGTACATGCATGGTCTTATACAAGATTAACTGATGATCAGAGCTCATGAGCTCCACAGTGCGCAGCAACAGAGGTACATGATCAATCAGGACTACAGGCTCCAATCAATACAATTTCGAGAGACACGATCAAACATCTCAAACTACGCAAGATGAGATTGAGGGTGCATCGATCAATCCATGAAAGCAAACTCGAATACTAAAGCGATCAGGCATCGCTGTCGTCGTCGTCCTCGCTGCCGACTCGCCGCTGTCGTTTGTGGGAGTCCCAGGCTTGGAGTTCGAGGCCTTGGTTGGCCTTCTCGCAGGCGTCGATCCAGTCGTGGTAGATGTCGACGGGCTCGGTGAGGTGGTGCGCCGTGGTGTGGTAGGCCTCCTCGCAGATGTGGCAGACGGCGGTGGCGACCAAGAGCTTGAGGTCGATGGTGCAGGCCACGCTGTCGGGGTGGTTGCAGAAGGGGCAGCAGAAGGTGATGTCCAGCTTGGGCGCCGGCTTCTTCCTCGACGCCATCTTGGAGCTCATCGACTTGCGCTTCGCCATCTTCTTCGATCACCACCAGATCGCAGGTGGGTTCCGGGAGCACAACTTGATGCTACGCAGGAGAGAGAGAGACGCGATGTCGCGGTGTGTTCGTAAGGAAAGGGTTGGGTGTGCTTATATACCCTAGGATCTGCCCACTCCGACTCCGGCTGCTCTTGGGCGGTGTGGCGGTGCAACGAAGCCACTAACGAATCGGGGCCGGATTCTGGCGGCCAGTCGAAATGGCCGCGTCGCGGCGAGCGGCCGGGAGATGAGATGACGTGAGCTAGCCCGTCCGTCTGGGCTACGCATTGCTGGCTGGGTTGGTGCTCTGTTCCCGCGGTGGGCGCGGCGGCCGCGCAGCTCTCGCCTGGTGCTCTCTTCCCGCGCATCCGCGCCCATGGCACATACCACGGCACAATCGAGTCCAACTTCCTCGAGGGCTCTGCTTTGCCACATGGCATCACCGATGGCCGGGTTCGACTCCTCCGCGCCCCAAGTCCGAGTCCTCCATGGTTGAGTCCTCTAACTCTATTTGTTAGAATTAATGGGCTTGGACAATGTGAATATTCAGAAAATTTCAAATAAATCTGAAAAAAAAGCAGGAATGGCAAGAGATGGGGGTGCAATCTTTAGTCCCACCCTGGAAGTGAAGATGGTACGGTTTGACGCCCATGAATTTTCAGCAAATTTTTAGCTTCTCGGTTGCAATTCGTATATTAACGCCATTGGCGCGATGAGCATTCATTTCAGTTAAAATTTGAAGCCCCCCTTCTCGGCTACATTTGGTTCTTATGCCATGTGGCATAACGAGCCATCTAGCGCCTTGTTTTCGGAGGAAAGAGGGGAAAAAGTCTAGCACCATGTAGCCGACCGGCGGCGCGTGGAGGAACTGGTGAGGAGATGACGGATCTCCACCGGATTACCGACGACGGTATTCGTCTTCGTGGCGAGGCTCTGCTCGGTTCTAGCCAGCTACGAGATCAGGACGATGTGGCTTTTGGTGAAAATCGCGCCTGACTGCGGTCATGGCGGACGATGGCGGCGTCTCGGATGTCATTTCATTCTCGAGGCATCATGGTTGCAGGTCACGTCAACCTGATCGGGAGGTTCCGGGGGAAGCCCTAGATCTGGGTCTACCAGATCGGACGATGACGATGTCTTCGATGTCGTTCTCCCTCCCGGGGGCATCGTTTTAGAGCAAGTGCTGGCTGGAGTGGACAAGAGGAGGAGCGACGTGGCATATGGCACGTTGACAATGGCGGGTCTCAGCGGCATGGAGCAGTGGGGTCTTGCCGGTGGGCGTGTGATGATGGACGAGCGCAGGATGGCGGCGTTGTCTGGTGTCATGGTGGCGTCGACGTCAGCTAGACCGGGCAAGGTAGATGTGGTAGGAGGCTGCGGCGGCCTCATACCCTGCAGGCATCCTGATTGAGGAGTGCACCGGACTGGTGGGTGCTCCATACCCGGCAGGTGTCCTGGTTGGGACTTCAAGTCTTAGATGTTAGGTTGGCTGCGAGGTCTGTTTGGTATTAGGCCCAGACTATCGACATCCCTTCATCAACTGGATAGGAGCAGCGACAGATGTTGCCTAGATGGTGGCTTTAATCTTACTGTTGTATGACTTTGTAAGGTCTTGTGTGAATAATTAATAAAGTGGCTCCATGCATTGTCCAGAAGACCGGGGTCCTCCATTTCTAAAAAAAATTACCAGGCGGCAGCGCCTCCCTCTCATCTACAGAAGAATCTTTCATAACTGGCAAGAGAGAACATAGCAACAACATACACAACACCATTGACCAGAGCAAAGAAGGAGAGATCAAGAGGAGAATCCATCCGCCAGGGTGTCGGTCCGCCGCCTTGATGTCTTTAAAGAGAAAGCCCAAAAAATATTTATCAATCTCGAAGCTTTTTCCAGTACACAACTAGTGGGTGAATTTGTCGCAAGAACTATCTTCATCAAACTCATTGCTCCTGAGACCATTAGTGAGTATAGTCCACCTTGGACAATGGGTTCATGATAGTGGCTATGTGCCATCATCTCTCCTTGTTTTTCAGTACAAATATCACATGAGTTGCCTTGCATGCTTGTGATCTATCTGATGTAGTAGTTCCTGGTGTGTTTGTTGCGGTGTGACGAATTGTCATTTTATGCTCAGATTATATATGGATATTTATTTGGTTTGTTTTTTTCTTATTAATTTATTGACATATATGACCTCCAGTCTATTAGTCTTTCACTTGCCATGATTAGATGAATGATCTACTAGAGTGAATGCTAGATTGGTTTAACCTTGCAAGTAATCTATCCTAGTGAAGGAAAGGAGGAAAAAGCTTTGTATTTGAATAGGGGTCTCAGTTAGGAACTGGAGGTAAAGAGAATACGCTATCTACATTATGTCACTTTCCTTAATGTAATGATTTTTTACTTAATACTTAGAGATGCGTGTTGGATAGTGGTCTTAGGTGGAGTATCTCTATTCCTAATGGAGCAGTTGGTAGGATTGCGTCCACGGTTTATTTTCGTCTGGTTATATTTCGTCTGGTTTATTTTCGTCCGGTTTATTTTCGTCTCATATCCCACCACCATATCTCCTCACATTGATTTTTTTACCCTCACAATAAAAACATTCCTAACTTTTCCAAAGTTTCCTAACTAGACACGTTATAAACGGGCATGTACCGATAGCACGTTATCAATTAATAAAATTTTGTTTTATGACAATCAATTCCAAATCCTAATTTTCCTAATGCATCGATCTTTGCCTTTTTTAAGTAGTTATTTTGATAGGGAGGGTTTAGCCACGAAAATCATCCCTCCATCGTCGGCTGCATCCCTCACCCACGTCGCTGTTGCAGGATCTTCATCCGTCATCCTGAGCAATTGGGGCGGCGATGCGGGCGAGCTTCACGATAGTGGGGAGGACCAGGCCGCGGTGAAGGCAGGTCATGCGCTCCTCACGCTCCACGAACGGAACCTGCGCACGGAGGCGGTAGCGCGGGGTGGCAGCCGGCAATGAGGCGGCCGCGCTACGTGACGAGCTACGGGTCCCCCTTTGTGATGTTTTGGCATCGCTCCTTCATCGCACATCCTCAGGTTCCTCTTGCCCTTCCCTTCCTCTGTCCTCCTCTCCCATCTCTATGCTTTCACGTGCATCCAGTTTTGATTCCTCGTGTGATATATACCAAATATAGGTACGTCAATTCACTTCCTTCCCTTCCCTTCGTCCCTCGGTCCCACGCTCGTGGCGCTGAAGTGGTGGAAACAGGCGATGGCGGTGGTGTCGCTGATGGCGGCGAGGACAGCATGTGGCAGCTCCCGAAGCATGAACACGACCGCACCTCGGGCCTGCCGTCTGCCAAGATATGGGTGAGTTCTCGTGCTGCCAACCATAAACCCTCATGTCCTACAAATTCCTCAAACCCTACCGTCTTGATCCCGTCCACGCTTTGATCCAAAGGACGATGCAGCTCTGGCCGATTGACAATGGAGGTTTGGGATCCTTCCTCTCAGCACCCACTCCTGGAAGAATCAGCGGTGCGCCACGCCGATTGAACCCCGTCGAGATCACTCGCCAAGATTGCTATTCTGAAGTTTATTGTAAAGAAAGTGAAGAGTGAGACAGGATCCGTTTATTTTCAACCGGTTTATTTCCATCAAATTACCCCCACCCCCACGCCCACCCACCGAAACGCGCCCAGCGAACCGGGGAGAGATCCATTGATTTGGCTAAGGTAGGAAAGAATCTATTATTTGTTTGCTAAAGCAAATTGCATTAATGGGAGAGATCCGTTGATTTGGCTAAGGTAGGAAAGAATCTATTATTTGTTTGCTAAAGCAAATTGCATTAATGAAAGAGATTAGTTGATTTGGCTAAGATAGGAAAGAATCTATTATTTGTTTTCTAAAGAAAATTGCATTAATGAGAGAGATTTGTTGATTTGGCTAAGATAGGCGGTTTTGAGTAAAGTTATCTTTACTGTAGACATATAATGACAATTAATCAAGTATCAACATCATTGCATGCTTATTGTGTGGAATGTGTGTCCCAATGTTGACAGAAGGTATAAAAAGATTGTCTTGGAATTATTATTGTCTTGGGAAGATATTGCCCTGAATTCTCATTTCTCATTAGAAATTTAGTATCCATTTTCGTTGATCTTATTTGCAACATGTACAAGTCAGTAATAATCTAAGGGGGTGCCCTACCGGAGAAGATTATGATAGTTGGACAAGAAACTTGGTACTGTCGTGTAAGGTAAAGGTAGGAGAAATAGGAGATAAAAGCATGCATGGTGGGAGAAGGAAGTCGAATGTCGCGTGGTAGCTCAGACATGGAGTGTGGAAGAAAGACAATGACGAGATGTATGTATCTACTAGATCATGACCATGAGATATCATCCCATAGAAATGACCTTTGACTCTCATGTCACATGAATTTTCTCTTTGTATATATATATTTGTTAATCCGTGGCAACGCACGGACACTTAGCTAGTTAGATATAGATCACTAGTAGAAAAAGGGGCTTTTGTCCCAGTTGGTAAGGCCCCTTTAGTCCCGGTTTTCGAACCGGGACTAAAGGATTGGTACTAATGCCTCTCCCCTTTAGTCCCGGTTTTTACACGAACCGGGGCTAAAGGAAATTTTATGATTTTTTTTATTTTCAAATTTCTGAATTATTTTAACCTCTAGTGTGTAATCACCACCCCTCATCACTGCTCAATTTATCCTCTAATCACCCCTCATCATTTCAAATCATCTAACTTCCCGAACGGTCATCCATCCTCCCACTCCCCCAGCCTGAGCACGCTTAACTTCCGGGTTCTATTCTCTCTCGTTTCCAAGTCTGCACTTGTTGTTTTCCTGACAATAGTAAGATGTCAATCCTATTAACCTTCATGAATTTTGCTTGAGCATGAAGTGACACATTTTACTGTTTGAGTTTGAAACTATTGTTTTAAAAAACAATAATTATTTAGTAACACTAATATTTCTTGAATAATTAGTTTGACCATTGTTTGACCACAGTTTGACCAGATTTGACCAAAATTCAAAATAACTGAAATAATTATTTAGTAACACTAATATTCTAGAATAATTAGTTTGACCATTGTTTGACGACAGTTTGACCACAGTTTGACCAGATTTGACTAGTAATTTTTCGATTTTTTCCACTCTAGATCTTAAAAGCCCCGTAACTTTTTTTCTGTTAGGTTTTTGAGAATTTTGAAAATGTTTAACGGGGTTCCCCGTGTTAAATTCGAATGTAACTTTTCAAGTAGATGATTTTTCATATAAAAAACTTTTTAATCCGAGTTCGTATGCAAAAGTTATGCCCATTTTACAAATTCCAGAGAGATTTTGCAAATAAAGTTGAAATTCATATTTGTAAATTTTCCCAACAAGTAGACCACATATCACATGGGAAACTTATTTTATTTTATTTTTTTGACATTTTCATCATTTTCTTTTGTTTTTTT
>NC_041392.1:77247809-77267671 GCF_002162155.2 Triticum dicoccoides
TGAAAATGGGACCTTTAGTATCGGTTCGTGCCATGAACCGGTACTAATGCCTCAAAACCCATTAGTACCGATTGGTGGCACCAACCGGTACTAAATGTCTAACCTTTAGTCCCGGTTTGTGCCACCAACCGGGACTAATGGGCATCGCACCCTTTAGTCCCGGTTCGTGGCACGAACCGGGACTAAAGGGCCCAGGTGAACCGGGACTAATGCCTTAGCCGCACGAACCGGAATAAATGCTCACGTTAGTCCCGGTTCTTGACTGAACCGGGACTAATATGAAAACTGCCCCGTGACCAAAGCCCTGTTTTCTACTAGTGGATGTAGTTGGATGCCGGTCTATGAATACAAGGATGTAATGCATATATGCAATCATGACATGTATGATTAACCATAAACACTACAATTTAATTGATATGCAACTGTAATTTTCTACCACACCCATGCTTTCATGGAGAGATGCCACTAGTGAAGTTATGGATCCCCGGTCCTTTATTTGTCATAATCACAAACTGGATCACTTTACTTACTGTTCTTCTATATTTTGAACTTTTTATTTCATTGCCTAAAAAATCATTTCCATCAACATGATATATTAATGCTTCTAACTAGCAAAGGTAATGAGATTGACAACCTCACTACAAATGTTGGATACCAAGTGAAGTGTCTTAGTTGTGTGCAGGTTCTGATCATTGGATATTGGAAGAAATCCACTGATTGGTACATTGGTTCTCGACTACAGGTAAAACTTGCTTCCTACATCAAACCCTTGCACTTTTGGGCCCAACGTCGTATTCTTCGAACAAGCATAAAAACTAGCTGGGGTTATCAGGAAGCAACCTCTATGTTTGTAGAGCATGAGATTTTTATGTTGGTAGAGCAAAAGATCAAACAAGTGAAAGTTTGACTAACTTCAAGTGTTTCAAAGAGTTCACACAAATCGTCCAGCCCTTTGAAAACTTAAATGCTTGAAAACTCTCGTTGCAATGTACGCTGGAAAAATTGTCCCTCCTCATCGAGCCAACGAGGAAGACGACCATGAGTGCTAAATGATGAAACATGAGTACAAGACATCATATCATACTTGGCACCACCATCGACATATTAAAACTACAACGAGTAAGCAGCATTAACCATCCAACAAACATAAGTCGTTAATCTACTGCACCTAAAATATTATTGGCTCTCCATTTTTTATCACCACGGCTCCATGACAGGATGTGTATAGAGCCGGTAGACCTTAGCTGTAACACCCACGATGCGACTATATCTTCCATGTGTCGGAGCACGACTTAGAGGCATAATCACATAGTAGGCATGTCGCAAGAGGGGTAACCTTTACACATCCCATGTACTGAATAAAAATGGGATAAAGAGTTGGCTTACAATCGCCACTTCACACAATACATATAATTAGCATTACATCATCCAGAATACAATCAAGGTCCGACTACGGAATCAAAATAAAAGAAGACCACCCCTAATGCAAAAGATCTCCGATCGCCCCGACTGGGCTCCACTACTGATCAACTGGAAACGAAAACAACACAACGCACACGATCTTCGTCGAGCTCCTCCTTGAGCTCGGTTGTGTCACCTGCACGGTATCATCGGCACCTGCAACTGGTTTTGGAAGTAATCTGTGAGTCACGGGGACTCAACAATCTCACACCCTCACGATCAAGACTATTTAAGCTTATGGGTAGGAAAAGGTAGTGATGTGGAGCTGCAGCAAGCACTAGCATATATGGTGGCTAACATACGCAAATAAGAGCGAGAAGAGAAGCAAAGCAACGGTCGTGAACTAGAAGTGATCAAGAAGTGATCCTGAAACTACTTACGTTCAAGCATAACTCCAACACCGTGTTCACTTCCCGGACCCCGCCAAGAAGAGACCATCACGACTACACACACGGTTGATGCATTTTAATTGAAGTTAAGTGGCAAGTTCTCTACAACCGGACATTAACAAATTCCCATCTGCCCATAACCGCGGGCACGGCTTTCAAAAGTTCAAAACCCTGTAGGGGTGTCCCAACTTAGCCCATCACAAGCTCTCACGGTCAACGAAGGATATTCCTTCTCCCAGGAAGACCCGATCAGGCTCGGAATCCCGGTTACAAGACATTTCGACAATGGTAAAACAAGACCAGCAAAGCCGCCCAAATGTGCCGACACATCCCGATAGGAGCTGCACATATCTCGTTCTCAGGGCACACCGGATGAGCCAGACGTTGGGTTGGCATAGACCCTGGTTGCCCAGGGGGCGCGGACATCGCTCAGGTTGGACCAACACTTAGAGAAGCACTGGCCGGGGGGTTAAAATAAAGATGACCCTCGGTAGCGCGGCTCCCAAGGGAAAAGTAGGTGGTGGTGAGGCAAAAGGTAAAACCAAGGTTGGGCCTTGCTGGAGGAGTTTTATTCAAAGCGAACTGTCAAGGGGTCCCCATAACACCCAACCGTGTAAGGAACGCAAAATCAAGGAACATAACACCGGTATGACAGAAACTAGGGCGGCAAGAGTGGAACAACACATCAGGCATAAGACCGAGCCTTCCACCCTTTACCAAGTGTATAGATGCATTAATTAAATAAGAGATATTGTGATATCCCAACAAATATCCATGTTCCAACATAGAACAAACTCCATCTTCACCTGCAACTAGCAACGCTATAAGAGGGGCCGAGCAAAGCAATAACATAGCCAAACAACGGTTTGCTAGGACAAGGTGGGTTAGAGGCTTGGCATAGCAATACGGGAGGCATGATATAGCAAGTGGTAGGTATCGCAGCATAGGCATAGCAATAGAGCGAGCAACTAGCAACCAAAGATAGAAGTGATTTCGAGGGTATGGTCATCTTGCCTGAGATCCCGCAAGGAAGAAGAATGAGTCCATGAAGAAGACAAGCGGACATAGTCGAACGGATCCTCACAAACGCGACATTATTGGAACTAACTCGAAGAAGCAACACCGAAAAGAAGCAAACAACATAGTAAACAATAAACACATAAACATGACATGATGTACAACCAAGTATGATGCATGTCCGGTTTAATGAAGCATGGCATGGCAAAGTGCACAAGCAATCCTACAAATTAAGTGGAGCTCAATATGCAACTCCGTTGCATATTGACGAAACACCAGTGACTTATTTAGTTCTCTTTCGTTTAGGTACTCAACAAAATTAAATGTTGGTTAGCATGGCAAGGGGCGCTACTAGGAAAAGGCATGCTAGTGGCGCACCGGATTTGCTTTCTAATGGCGCACTACCGGTGCGCCACTGGCATCACGCCATTAGAATTAAATTCTAATGGCGCACTACCAGTGCGCCATTAGTATCTGGTGTTCTAATGGCGCACCACGTAGTGCGCCATTAGTATAGCCTGCAGTGCGCCATTAGAATGCCTCCCAGGGGGCCATATGTACCCATGTGCTTTGGCATTCTAATGGCACACCAGCAGTTAATGCGCCATTAGTGTGATGATCACAGTGCGCCATTAGTGTCTTGTGTGGTGCGCCATTAGTATGAATATTAGTTTTTTTTTTACTTTTCTGATTTTTGCACAGGTTACAAAATATATTATTGGACATAATATAGACAGCAGCACACAGCAACATCAGATTCATCGAATACAATAGAAGATTAGTCTCCGAATACAATTCATCATATTAGTCTCCGAATTCAAAAGACCGAACAAAGATAAAACATTACAAGTCTCAAGACCGCGAGTATCGAGTTTGCCTTCACATTACAAGTTGATATCGATCATCTAAACTACCATCACATAGAAGAGAGCTGTGGTCATCACGATGAGCATCATCGCGATTAAACTGGTCTTCATCCGGTTCCTCCAACGCTCCCTCCTCTCTCCCTCTAGATAGCAGGCGTATCTACATTCGTCCTCCGCCCTAGTGGTGTACCCTTTGTAACTGTTACCACTGAAACGGTGAACCTGTCTCCGACACTCCTCCCAGTCGTCGTAGACTCCGGGAACCTTACCCTTGTACACGACATACGACGACATCTCTATGCACAAGCCAAACAACAGACAATACATAAGCAATATGTAAGTATGCAACAAAAGGATCGGAAGAGAAAAACAAGACATTAATAGCATGATTCATGGTCCTACTAATAAATAGCATCGATTACATCTAAGTTGAACGACTGTCCAAACCAAAGAGACATACGAATTCATTAAAGTATAATTACAACATGAGCCAATCAATGTTTCAGAACTACACATCACTACTTTCGACTCAACTCATCGGACAGGAACGTGGATGAAGCCGCCGTCTGTCGTGATGGTCATGAAATCGCGGTCGTTGTCACCCTGCATTTGTAGCATTTCATCTATCTCACTGTTGGACGGTTGATATCTGAGGAAGAACTGCCCCGAGGTATGAAGGACATCTTGATGGATGATGTCCGCAAACTCCGACTGGATGCGAAAGAATTCTTGTCTGAGGTCCGCGTCCTGGACTGCCGACAAGCTCGTGGCCCAATCTTTGAGATTATCTGGTAGCAGAAGTTGATGATGGTCCCTTACGATCGCCCGCATGTGATGGAGGGCGTAGTAGGCATCCTTCTGACCGCCAGGCGGCTGCTTGACGCAGCAGAACTTCGTATTGTGTGAGAACATGTGCTTGTCGTACTTACGAACTGCCCTGGTGAAGGTGCCTCCAGATTTGGCGTAGGCAGGGAGAACATCATCAAGAACTTTCTTGACATTTGTGTAGTATATCTTGGAGTTACGGTTCGGGTCTAAATACGTGGCCATGGAATATTTTGGGCTTAAGAGGATGAGTGTGCAATGTGTGTCACTGCACAGAACACGAAATGTTAGAAAAAAAGAACGATCGAAATCTAAGAAATCATATGTTACGGGGCGGTTAAGGGATGACTTACTCGGGAAAGTAAGCCACAATGAAGTTATCCTTATCTGGGTTTGCCAGAATGACGCCTTCGAGGTGTGAACTCGCAACTTGGCGGTCCCCAGCGCTGCTCAAGTGCTTGGCACGCATGTAGAAGGGGTCGACTATCACGATGTCCGGGGTCTTGTCTCTAATGATCCGCATCTCCATACTCAGCGAAAAACAGCCGAACGAAGGTGTAGTGCAACGGATGAAGGTTAAACATAGCAAAGATGTCATCAAACCGCAGGACGATCGTACCCCCGATGTCACCATCCACAAAGCCCTTGCCCTCTGGCACCTTGGCCACGAAAACCGGGTATGCCACATCCTTCTCTCTAAGACGCCGCTTCTCCAAAGAAAGAACACTGTCGTGCAGACTCCGCATAGCACCGGTTGCAGCATTCAGCATATTTGGCGGTAGCATCGCCCTACCCGCCACATGCACCCTCCTCGAGATATCCTTAGGTGAAGGTGGCCCGTCCTGAGCACGGATCAAACTTGGTGCCGGCTGGCTCACACCGGCGCCCTTGTTAGTCTTTCGTTTCCATCCCTTCTTCTTGATCTCCTGTAATGGGACCAAGTTCTGCTCACAGACCGCCTTCTTGAGCGTGTTGGGGCTGATAATATTTCGCACCTCAGCTATCTGAGGCTCGGTGAAGGCGGGAGCTGGAGGCGTGTCCTGAGAACTGAACGCTAGACGATGCCTGTTGCAATTGGATTTCTCCGCCGTACCAGCTAGATCGCGGTCGTCTTGGTTGGGTTCTTGAGAAAGAGGCCCGCAAAACTCGTCAGCGTACCCATGTTCGGCAAAGTACTTATCAACTTTGGTAAATGTACCGTCGTTGTTGTCGTCGCCGTCCGGATCCTGTGCCATAGGGTTGTCCGGATCCTGTGCCATAGGGATGTCCGGCAGGTCCAATAGCGTTGTGGCGTTCTTGCCATGGCTTGGCGCCGGCACGACTAGCGGTCTTGTCTGTGGGGTGGTGTCCCCCTTCCCCAAACGAATCTGGCTCTTCGGCCAAAGCAGGGGCCAGTTTACGCAGGTGCTGAGGGTCATCTCATCTTCTTCGTCGGCCCCAGCGGGTCGAATCGGAGGTAACAGCTCGTCGCAGCCTGGCAGCACCCGAACCACTTCAACCCTATACATTGTGGGTGGCATCGGATTACCATGGAACATGGGGTTGCCCGGTTGAACGATTCTGCCCTTGGCGACATCGACCAACTCGGCGCCCACGAAGTGCAGAAGAGTGCAAGGAACATCGGCGGTGCCCTACGAAAACATGTACAGGGCGTTAGGGATGCCCAGTCAAAGGCAAGGAGATGAAGTCATCGACCGAGAGGCTTAGTTACCGTGATGCCGTCGAGCTCGGCTAATGTCGAGGCACTGCCAACAGCGGGCGTGCAACTGACGGAGGGGGCGCTTGTTGGCGAGGTGCCGGCCGGTGTACACCCGGGTTCATTAAGCTCCAATGCCCGTGCCGGCGCCGGAGACACGAATACCACCTCCGCCGGAGACACCAATGGCGCCGCCGCCGGAGACACCAATGGAGCCGCCTGCGCGCTGTGCGAGTTGCTGGCCGTGAAGCTGGGAACCGGGGAAGGCCCCTGTTGGCCGCCCGCAATCCACGTCGTCAGCCCATGAATCAACGTAGGCACCATGGCATTGAGCGTCGTTCCAAGTTGTTGTTGCACCTGCTCTTGGACAAGCTCCGGAATCCGTGCCACTTGTGCCTTGAGTTCTTCAACCTCGCGCGTCTGGCTTTCCGAGCTAGTCTTTTTCTCCTTCCGCACACCAGCGGTATAGTATGACCCCCATTTTGTTGGACAAGCCTTTGCCGGCCACACAACCAGCTGACGTCGGCTTAGTGAGCTTATCCTTGTTTTTCATTACGTTCAACGCCCTATTTAAAGGGGTGTCGAAAGGGGAGCTCTTAGACGACCCGGCGCTACTGCTTTCAGTGTCCTGCGAAAGGAACGTGAACCATTTAGAAATATTGGGGATTAATTAGAGTGCAACCATATGGAGCTAATTACGCGGGGGTGTATTCCTTACCAGAAGAAGCTCAAGCGCCCTGGTCTTCGGATCCGTGGTAAGCTCCTTTGTTATCGGGTCCTCCTTGTACCGGGCCCTGACATAGTTCCTGGTCTGCTTGTCACTGCTGTATTTCTCGAAGCGGGGCGGTAGGCCTTTCTCGGCACGCTCCGCGTCCTCCTTGTCCCATATAGGCTCCGCCACTCTGTAACCGCCGGGACCGAGTTTGTGTTCCCCTAAGTTCAACTCCCGCATTTCTTTCCCCCACTGACTTGATTCGGAGGTTGCACTGCTCTCGCACTTGATCTTGAACTCCTTGTACTCATCTTCGCTCATCAAAGGATATTTCGCCTTGATCTTCTCATAACTATCACCTTTATCAATCATTCTCTTCACCGCGCTTTTCCAAGTAGACAGGGCCGTGCTCATCTTCGTGAGGGCGGCACTGTTCACTTTATTCCCTGAGAGGCGTGTGTTTTCAAATTCGGCAGGGAACTTGTATCGTTCGTGCAGCTTCGTGAAGAGGAGGTTACGCAAATTCCCTCGGTCCTTATGCCTAAGGTTCTCGGTGTTGATCGAGACGGTGCTCCGGAGAATGCACCCGAGCTGAACCAAGTACCCCTTGACTATATGTTTGGGCTCCGTTGGATTCCCGTCGGAGTCCACTTGAGTGAATTCCTCCTTGACGGTGCGGAGCGCATTCGGGCGCCGGTCCTTCCTTTGCTTCTTCGGTTGGCTGCCATCTGTGTGTGCGCCGCCATCATCAGTGGTGGCAACCTCGGCGGCACCATCAGTGGTGTCATCCCCGACGCCACTAGGGGTTGTGTAATCAGGATCGGTGTCTTCCGCAGCGTCCTCATAGCGGTGAGGTTGTTCCTTCATCTTCTGGGACAGCTCCCAGAATTGCTTGCCGCCCGAACCACCGGCCTCATCGTTGTGGGCCATGTTTCGCTCTAAATAGGAAAAAAGTTTGGTCAAAAAGTTGGTTATTGTCAAGGAACAAGATCATGGTCTCATCATTTAGGGTTTGTCGACACTGAGGCACCCTAAAAGCCTAAGCTTTCATCATTTAGGGTTTGTCGACGCCGAGGCACCCTAAAAGCCTAAGCGTACATCATTTAGGTTCTCATTGACACCGAGGCATCCGGGGCAGCCAAGTTAAGTTTTCATCATTTAGGGTTTATCGATGCCGAGGCACCCTAGGTTGGGCCTAATCACTTGGCACTAATCACTTGGCTCTATTGCCACCTATGTTGGGTTTATCATCTAGGGTTTATCGACGCTAAGGAGAATTCTAAGTTGGGCCTAATAACTTGGCTCTATTGCCACCTATGGTTTAATGCAGCAAGAATGGCAGGGCAGTTGATCCTACTTAACAAAGTACTTGTTGGGGAACGCAGTAATTTCAAAAAATTTCCTACGCACACGCAAGATCATGGTGATGCATAGCAACAAGAGGGGAGAGTGTTGTCTACGTACCCACGCAGACCGACTGCGGAAGCGTTGATGCAACGTAGAGGAAGTAGTCGTACGTCTTCCCGATCCGACCGATCCAAGCACCGTTACTCCGGCACCTCCGAGTTCTTAGCACACGTACAGCTCGATGACGATCCCCGGGCTCCGATCCAGCAAAGCGTCGGGGAGGAGTTCCGTCAGCACGATGGCGTGGTGACGATCTTGATGTTCTACCGACGCAGGGCTTCGCCTAAGCACCGCTACAATATGATCGAGGTGGAATATGGTGGCAGGGGGCACCGCACACGGCTAAGGAACGATCTCAAGGATCAACTTGTGTGTCTAGAGGTGCCCCCTGCCTCCGTATATAAAGGATCCAAGGGGGAGGGGGCCGCCGGCCAGGAGGAGGGCGCAGGAGGAGTCCTACTCCTACCGGGAGTAGGACTCCCCCCCCCTCCCAATCCTAGTTGGACTAGGATTCCCCGAGGGGGAAAGAGAGAGAGGGGGGGCGGCCACCTCTCCCAGTCCTAATAGGACTAGGGAGGGGGGAGGCGCGCGGCCACCTTGGGCTGCCCCTTTCTCCTTTCCACTAAAGCCCATTAAGGCCCATATGGCTCCCGGGGGGTTCCGGTAACCTCCCGGTACTCCGGTAAAATCCCGATTTCACCCGTAACACTTCCGATATCCAAACATAGGCTTCCAATATATCAATCTTTATGTCTCGACCATTTCGAGACTCCTTGTCATGTCCGTGATCACATCCGGGACTCCGAACTAACTTCGGTACATCAAAAATGCATAAACTCATAATAATTGTCATCGTAACGTTAAGCGTGCGGACCCTACGGTTTGAGAACAATGCAGACATGACTGAGACACATCTCCGATCAATAACCAATAGCGGGACCTGGATGCCCATATTGGCTCCTACATATTCTACGAAGATCTTTATCGGTCAGACCGCATAACAACATACGTTGTTCCCTTTGTCATCGGTATGTTACTTGCCCGAGATTTGATCGTCGGTATCCAATACCTAGTTCAATCTCGTTACCAGCAAGTCTCTTTACTCGTTCTGTAATACATCATCCCGCAACTAACTCATTAGTTGCAATGCTTGCAAGGCTTATGTGATGTGCTTTACCGAGAGGGCCCAGAGATACCTCTCCGACAATCGGAGTGACAAATCCTAATTTTGAAATATGCCAACCCAACATCTACCTTTGGAGACACCTGTAGAGCTCCTTTATAATCACCCAGTAACGTTGTGACGTTTGGTAGCACACAAAGTGTTCCTCCGGTAAACGGGAGTTGCATAATCTCATAGTCATAGGAACATGTATAAGTCATGAAGAAAGCAATAGCAACATACTAAACGATCGGGTGCTAAGCTAATGGAATGGGTCATGTCAATCAGATCATTCAACTAATGATGTGACCTCGTTAATCAAATAACAACACTTTGTTCATGGTTAGGAAACATAACCATCTTTGATTAACGAGCTAGTCAAGTAGAGGCATACTAGTGACACTCTGTTTGTTTATGTATTCACACATGTATTATGTTTCCGGTTAATACAATTCTAGCATGAATAATAAACATTTATCATGATATAAGGAAATAAATAATAACTATATTATTGCCTCTAGGGCATATTTCCTTCAGTCTCCCACTTGCACTAGAGTCAATAATCTAGATTACACAGTAATGATTCTAACACCCATGGAGCCTTGGTGCTGATCATGTTTTGCTCGTGGAAGAGGCTTAGTCAACGGATCTGCAACATTTAGATCCGTATGTATCTTGCAAATCTCTATGTCTCCCACCTGGACTAGATCCCGGATGGAATTGAAGCATCTCTTGATGTGCTTGGTTCTCTTGTGAAATCTGGATTCCTTTGCCAAGGCAATTGCACTAGTATTGTCACAAAAGATTTTCATTGGACCCGATGCACTAGGTATGACACCTAGATCGGATATGAACTCCTTTATCCAGACTCCTTCGTTCGCTGCTTCCGAAGCAGCTATGTACTCCGCTTCACATGTAGATCCCGCTACGACGCTTTGTTTAGAACTGCACCAACTGACAGCTCCACCGTTTAATGTAAACACGTATCCGGTTTGCGATTTAGAATCGTCCGGATCAGTGTCAAAGCTCATCAACGTAACCTTTTACGATGAGCTCTTTGTCACCTCCATATACGAGAAACATATCCTTAGTCCTTTTCAGGTATTTCAGGATGTTCTTGACCGCTGTCCAGTGATCCACTCCTGGATTACTTTGGTACCTCCCTGCTAAACTTATAGCAAGGCACACATCAGGTCTGGTACACAGCATCGCATACATGATAGAGCCTATGGCTGAAGCATAGGGAACATCTTTCATTTTCTCTCTATCTTCTGCAGTGGTCGGGCATTGAGTCTGACTCAATTTCACACCTTGTAACACAGGCAAGAACCCTCTCTTTGCTTGATCCATTTTGAACTTCTTCAAAATCTTGTCAAGGTATGTGCTTTGTGAAAGTCCAATTAAGCATCTTGATCTATCTCTATAGATCTTTATGCCTAATATGTAAGCAGCTTCACCGAGGTCTTTCATTGAAAAACTCTTATTCAAGTATCCCTTTATGCTATCCAGAAATTCTATATCATTTCCAATTAGTAATATGTCATCCACATATAATATCATAAATGCTACAGAGCTCCCACTCACTTTCTTGTAAATACAGGCTTCTCCAAAAGTCTGTATAAAACCAAATGCTTTGATCACACTATCAAAGCGTTTATTCCAACTCCGAGAGGCTTGCACCAGTCCATAAATGGATCGTTGGAGCTTGCACACTTTGTTAGCTCCCTTTGGATCGACAAAACCTTCTGGTTGCATCATATACAACTCTTCTTCCAGAAATCCATTCAGTAATGCAGTTTTGACATCCATCTGCCAAATTTCATAATCATAAAATGCGGCAATTGCTAACATGATTCGGACAGACTTAAGCATCGCTACGGGTGAGAAGGTCTCATCGTAGTCAATCCCTTGAACTTGCCGAAAACCTTTTGCGACAAGTCGAGCTTTGTAGACAGTAATATTACCGTCAGTGTCAGTCTTCTTCTTGAAGATCCATTTATTCTCAATCGCTCGCCGATCATCAGGCAAGTCAACCAAAGTCCATACTTCGTTCTCATACATGGATCCCATCTCAGATTTCATGGCTTCAAGCCACTTTGCGGAATCTAGGCTCACCATCGCTTCTTCATAGTTCGTAGGTTCATCATGATCTAGTAGCATGACTTCCAGAATAGGATTACCGTACCACTCTGGCGCGGATCTTACTCTGGTTGATCTACGAGGTTCAGTAGTATCTTGTTCTGAAGTTTCATGATCATTATCATTAGCTTTCTCACTAACTGGTGTAGGTGTCATAGAAACAGTTTTCTGTGATGCACTACTTTCCAATAAGGGAGCAGGTACAGTTACCTTGTCAAGTTCTACTTTCCTCCCACTCACTTCTTTCGAGAGAAACTCCTTCTCTAGAAAGTTTCCGAATTTTGCAACAAAAGCCTTGCCTTCGGATCTGTGATAGAAGGTGTATCCAATAGTTTCCTTTGGATATCCTATGAAGACACATTTCTCCGATTTGGGTTTGAGTTTATCAGGTTGAAGCATTTTCACATAAGCATCACAGCCCCAAACTTTCAGAAACGACAACTTTGGTTTCTTGCCAAACCACAGTTCATAAGGCGTCGTCTCAACGGATTTTGATGGTGCCCTATTTAACGTGAATGCGGCCGTCTCTAGAGCGTATCCCCAAAACGATAGCGGTAAATCAGTAAGAGACATCATAGATCGCACCATATCTAGTAAAGTACGATTACGACGTTCGGACACACCATTACGCTGTGGTGTTCCGGGTGGCGTGAGTTGCGAAACTATTCCACAATTTTTCAAATGTACACCAAACTCGTAACTCAAATATTCTCCTCCACGATCAGATCGTAGAAACTTTATTTTCTTGTTACGATGATTTTCAACTTCACTCTGAAATTCTTTGAACTTTTCAAATGTTTCAGACTTGTGTTTCATTAAGTAGATATACCCATATCTGCTTAAATCATCTGTGAAGGTGAGAAAATAATGATATCCGCGACGAGCCTCAATATTCATCGGACCACATACATCTGTATGTACGATCTCCAACAAATCTGTTGCTCTCTCCATAGAACCGGAGAACGGTGTTTTAGTCATCTTGCCCATGAGGCACGGTTCGCAAGTACCAAGTGATTCATAATCAAGTGGTTCCAAAAGTCCATCAGTATGGAGTTTCTTCATGCGCTTTACACCGATATGACCTAAACGGCAGTGCCACAAATAAGTTGCACTATCATTATCAACTCTGCATCTTTTGGCTTCAACATTATGAATATGTGTATTACTACTATCGAGATTCAATAAGAATAGACCACTCTTCAAGGGTGCATGACCATAAAAGATATTACTCATATAAATAGAACAACCATTATTCTCTGATTTAAATGAATAACCGTCTCGCATTAAACAAGATCCAGATATAATGTTCATGCTCAACGCTGGCACTAAATAACAATTATTTAGGTCTAATACTAATCCCGAAGGTAGATGTAGAGGTAGCGTGCCGACCGCGATCACATCGACTTTGGAACCGTTTCCCACGCGCATCGTCACCTCGTCCTTAGCCAATCTTCGCTTAATCCGTAGTCCCTGTTTCGAGTTGCAAATATTAGCAATAGAACCAGTATCAAATACCCAGGTGCTACTGCGAGCATTAGTAAGGTACACATCAATAACATGTGTATCACATATACCTTTGTTCACCTTGCCATCCTTCTTATCCGCCAAATACTTGGGGCAGTTCCGCTTCCAGTGACCAGTCTGCTTGCAGTAGAAGCACTCAGTTTAAGTCTTAGGTCCAGACTTGGGTTTCTTCTCTTGAGCAGCAACTAACTTGCTGTTCTTCTTGAAGTTCCCCTTCTTCTTCCCTTTGCCCTTTTTCTTGAAACTAGTGGTCTTGTTGACCATCAACACTTGATGCTCCTTTTTGATTTCTACCTCCGCAGCTTTCAGCATTGCGAAGAGCTCGGGAATAGTCTTGTTCATCCCTTGCATATTATAGTTCATCACGAAGCTCTTGTAGCTTGGTGGCAGTGATTGGAGAATTCTGTCAATGATGCAATCATCTGGAAGATTAACTCCCATCTGAATCAAGTGAT
Source organism: Triticum dicoccoides (assembly GCF_002162155.2). Classification (NCBI taxonomy): domain Eukaryota; kingdom Viridiplantae; phylum Streptophyta; class Magnoliopsida; order Poales; family Poaceae; genus Triticum; species Triticum dicoccoides. The sequence continues at coordinate 77,261,463 of NC_041392.1, forward strand.
TATTATACCCAGACATTTTGAGTATATGCTCACTGACAGAACTGTTCTCCTCCATCTTGCAGCTATAGAACTTATTGGAGACTTCATATCTCTCAATCCGGGCATTTTCTTGAAATATTAACTTCAACTCCTGGAACATCTCATATGCTCCATGACGTTCAAAACATCGTTGAAGTCCCGATTCTAAGCCGTAAAGCATGGAACACTGAACTATCGAGTAGTCATCAGCTTTGCTCTGCCAGACGTTCATAACATCTGGTGTTGCTCCAGCAGCAGGCCTGGCACCCAGCGGTGCTTCCAGGACGTAATTCTTCTGAGCAGCAATGAGGATAATCCTCAAGTTACGGACCCAGTCCGTGTAATTGCTACCATCATCTTTCAACTTTGCTTTCTCAAGGAACGCATTAAAATTCAACAGAACAACAGCACGAGCCATCTATCTACAATCAAACATAAACAAGCCAAATATTATCAGGTACTAAGTTCATGATAAGTTTAAGTTCAATTAATCAAATTACTTAAGAACTCCCACTTAGATAGACATCCCTCTAATCCTCTAAGTGATCACGTCATCCAAATCAACTAAACCATGTCCGATCATCACGTGAGATGGAGTAGTTTCATTGGTGAACATCGCTATGTTTGATCATATCTACTATATGATTCACGCTCGACCTTTCGGTCTTCGTGTTCTGAGGCCATATCTGTATATGCTTGGCCCGTCAAGTATAACCTGAGTATTCCGCGTGTGCAACTGTTTTGCACCCGTTGTATTTGAACGTAGAGCCTATCACACCCGATCATCACGTGGTGTCTCAGCACGAAGAACTTTCGCAACGGTGCATACTCAGGGAGAACACTTCTTGATAATTTAGTGAGAGATCATCTTATAATGCTACCGTCAATCAAAGCAAGATAAGATGCATAAAAGGATAAACATCACATGCAATCAATAAAAGTGATATGATATGGCCATCATCATTTTGTGCTTGTGATCTCCATCTCCGAAGCACCGTCATGATCACCATCGTCACCGGCGTGACACCTTGATCTCCATCGTAGCATCGTTGTCGTCTCGCCAATCTTATGCTTCCACGACTATCGCTACCGCTTAGTGATAAAGTAAAGCATTACAGCGCGATTGCATTGCATACAATAAAGCGACAACCATATGGCTCCTGCCAATTGCCGATAACTCGGTTACAAAACATGATCATCTCATACAATAAAATTCAGCATCATGCCTTGACCATATCACATCACAACATGCCCTGCAAAAACAAGTTAGACGTCCTCTACTTTGTTGTTGCAAGTTTTACGTGGCTGCTACGGGCTTAAGCAAGAACCAATCTCACCTACGCATCAAAACCACAACGATAGTTTGTCAAATAGACTCCATTTTAACCTTCGCAAGGACCGGGCATAGCCATACTTGGTTCAACTAAACTTGGAGAGACAGTCGCCCGCAAGCCACGGATGTGCAAAGCACGTCGGGGGAACCGGTCTCGCGTAAGCGTACGCGTAATGTTGGTCTGGATCGTCTCGTCCAACAATACCGCTGAACCAAAGTATGACATGCTGGTAGGCAGTATGATTTATATCGCCCACAACTCACTTGTGTTCTACTCGTGCATATAACATCAACATATAAAACCTAGGCTCGGATGCCACTGTTGGGGAACGCAGTAATTTCAAAAAAATTCCTACACACACGCAAGATCATGGTGATGCATAGCAACGAGAGGGGAGAGTGTTGTCTACATACCCATGCAGACCGACTGCGGAAGCGTTGACACAACGTAGAGGAAGTAGTCGTATGTCTTCCCGATCCGACCGATCCAAGCACCGTTACTCCGGCACCTCCGAGTTCTTAGCACACGTACAGCTCGATGACGATCCCCGGGCTCCGATCCAGCAAAGCGTCGGGGAGGAGTTCCGTCAGCACGACGGCGTGGTGACGATTTTGATGTTCTACCGACGCAGGGCTTCGCCTAAGCACCGCTACAATATGATCGAGGTGGAATATGGTGGCAGGGGGCACCGCACACGGCTAAGGAACGATCTCAAGGATCAACTTGTGTGTCTAGAGGTGCCCCCTGCCTCCGTATATAAAGGATCCAAGGGGGAGGGGGCCGCCGGCCAGGAGGAGGGCGCAGGAGGAGTCCTACTCCTACCGGGAGTAGGACTCCCCCCCCCAATCCTAGTTGGACTAGGATTCCCCGAGGGGGAAAGAGAGAGAGGGGGGACGGCCACCTCTCCTAGTCCTAATAGGACTAGGGAGGGGGGAGGCGCGCGGCCACCTTGGGCTGCCCCTTTCTCCTTTCCACTAAAGCCCATTAAGGCCCATATGGCTCCCGGGGGGTTCCGGTAACCTCCCGGTACTCCGGTAAAATCCCGATTTCACCCGGAACACTTCCGATATCCAAACATAGGCTTCCAATATATCAATCTTTATGTCTCGACCATTTCAAGACTCCTCGTCATGTCCGTGATCACATCCAGGACTCCGAACTAACTTCGGTACATCAAAAATGCATAAACTCATAATAACTGTCATCGTAACGTTAAGCGTGCGGGCCCTACGGTTCGAGAACAATGCAGACATGACTGAGACACATCTCGGGTCAATAACCAATAGCGGGACCTGGATGCCCATATTGGCTCCTACATATTCTACGAAGATCTTTATCGGTCAGACCGCATAACAACATACGTTGTTCCCTTTGTCATCGGTATGTTACTTGCCCGAGATTCGATCATCGGTATCCAATACCTAGTTCAATCTCGTTACCAGCAAGTCTCTTTACTCGTTCTGTAATACATCATCCCGCAACTAACTCATTAGTTGCAATGCTTGCAAGGCTTATGTGATGTGCATTACCGAGAGGGCCCAGAGATACCTCTCCGACAATCGGAGTGACAAATCCTAATCTCGAAATACGCCAACCCAACATCTACCTTGGAGACACCTGTAGAGCTCCTTTATAATCACCCAGTAACGTTGTGACGTTTGGTAGCACACAAAGTGTTCCTCCGGTAAACGGGAGTTGCATAATCTCATAGTCATAGGAACATGTATAAGTCATGAAGAAAGCAATAGCAACATACTAAACGATCGGGTGCTAAGCTAATGGAATGGGTCATGTCAATCAGATCATTCAACTAATGATGTGACCTCATTAATCAAATAACAACACTTTGTTCATGGTTAGGAAACATAACCATCTTTGATTAACGAGCTAGTCAAGTAGAGGCATACTAGTGACACTCTGTTTGTTTATGTATTCACACATGTATTATGTTTCCGGTTAATACAATTATAGCATGAATAATAAACATTTATCATGATATAAGGAAATAAATAATAACTATATTATTGCCTCTAGGGCATATTTCCTTCAGTACTAAGATACCCCGGCCCATGCATTAGTCGCAAGTACCCCATATGTCCTATTTTTAGCAAAGTCATGCTAAAATTCACGGAAAATTTTAGCATGACCTTTGCTGAAAATAGGACATATGGAGTACCCGAATTTGCTGGAACGGAAGTTAATCGACATTCCAGCAAACTCAAGGGCAACTCAGGGTACCTGCAAATTCATCACGACACAATGGTCAGAGACAAAAGCCAGCAAACTAGCAAGATGATCATCATCTTTGCAAGACAGTAGCTCAAGTTTTTGACAGTAGCCTCTGAAGAAAACAGCATTGCAACATTCAAGTTCACAGGATAAAAAAATCATCCACATTCACCAACCCACATGATGTTAAAACCCACATGAGCTGTAAACAGTCTTAAAAAACCCACATGATGTTATAACTGTATACACTGAACATGATGATACCAAATGGGAAGGAAAATTGTATCACTCTAGATTAGTGTAGCCACTATCTAACAAAACCAGAATGTTAACAAAATTACACCATGATGATACAAAATTCTTGTAGCAGTACAATGAGTTCACAGGATAAAAAAATCATCCACATTCACCAACCCAAACTGGTGGAGATACAGCAAGCCAGCTAAGTTTTTAGTTTTTAGTTGAGCAATGCAGCGACAGTGTGATAGGCAAGTTTTAGCTGGCAAAGTGTCACGATTCAGACAACAAAGCAGCTAAGCATAGCAAGTGGATAGTTTAGTCAGTATACTAGTACTCTTTAGAAAGCATGAGACATATATTACCTGGAGGAGACTTCGTCGGAGAGTTGCCTGTGAATTGAAAATACAACGAGATCAGCAAAGGACAGTAAGATATATACTGAAATTATCATAACAAAATGCCAGCTACTGCCATGGTCAAAGAATAGATTATGATAGCTGGACAAGTACAGGTCAAACTAGATAATTTTCAGAACCGGTTTAACCATCGCAGGATAAAACAATGCATCCAAGACTGGGCTTAGACTAATATCCTCATAGCATAATCTGACATCAAGCAAATATTATAAAAACAGTGAAAATGTATGTTCACTGCAAATGAATATGGACCAAGTGTTCTCATTAACTACTTAAAGAATTAGTTCCATATTGTTGCATGAGAATTGTAGAGAGAAAAGATACATGGTTCTACTTCTGGGATTGGTTACATCTCTTATTGTTCACATTCTTGTCAAAGGACTTTAACCATTAATTATCAGAAGAACTAATGCACATTTAAACACCCTGAATCCGGAAGAAGTAATATAACACTACATAGTACCTCTGTAGTTTCCATGCCAAACTTTGGGTGATATCAAACCATTAGAAAGCATGATCATGAGAACAACATCAGTTTGAAAGATATTGTAAGCCCTCCTGGTAACATATATTCATCTACTCCTTTGTAGATACCTAGGAGTAACAAGACTGCACTTGCCAATAATGTTTTATTTATGCTTCCCAAGGACCAACTCCTAAACTGAACACAAAAAACTGTGTGCACATCTGCAAGTTGTAGAAGGAAAAGGTGCAACACTAAAAAAACTATCAAACTAACAGATCCATTAATCAATTATGGACTTCTTACATGTTACATCTATCATTAGTGGCCAGAAAGAATAGTAATTAATGTTTCATATTATTGCATGAATCCAAACTCACTGGAAAATTCACTAATTGAGCCTAGCTACTTAAAGAAAGAATCTCTAGGCGGATGCTTAGTTGAGACTAGTATCCTCTAAAATGCATCTAAATGCAAGCTTAGAGATTTGAACATTTGGAAACCCCTAGCTACTTAATTCTCCAACCCCCTTTCCTTGTCCAAATTTCTCCAAGCCCCAACCCTAGAACACATCAGAAGGAAATAAAGAGGGGGAAGAGGGGGAAGTGGCTTGGGTGCTCACTTGGGAGGTCGAGGGTGACTCGGGGCAGCTGGAGCTAGTCGAGGTGGCGCGAATTCGGCGTCGAGCGGTGGCGGTCCTCCTGGGCAGGCCGCGCGGTCGAGGGCATCGAGCGGTGGCGGTCCTCCTGGGCGTTCGAGCTCGTCCGGGTCCTCGTAGTCGAAGAGGAAGATGGCGGCAGTCCTCCTGGGCAGGCCGCGCGGTGTTGGACGGCGAGCACGTCGAGGGCGCAGGCGGGGCCGCGGGGGGAGGGGTGCTTGGGCGGGAGGACGTCGAGGGCACTCGGCTCGGGGACGGCGAGGGAGGCGGCACTCGGCTCGGGGACGGCGAGGGAGGCGGCGCTCGGCTCGGGGACGGCGAAGAAGGCGAAGGGGGCGGCGAGGGGGACGGCGAACACGGAGGGCAGCGGGTGAGATCGATGAGGCATGGGAGAGATTAGAGAGATTGGGGATTTAGTGTGGGGGAAGCTTTCTAATGGCGCACCAGCCCCTCGTGCGCCATAAGTACGACTATTCTAATGGCGCACCACCCCTCGGTGCGCCATTAGAATTTTGTTTTAATCTAGCCCACTAGCCCTATCTACAACCTAACCCTATCTACAACAGAACCCACCCACTAGCCCGACTGGTCAGCACGCAGCACACACACCAGGAGGTCCTGGGTTCGATTCACAGGCTCCCCAATATTTTTTATGCATTTTAAATGCTGTTTTTTTATATTTATTTGTGTTTAAATATGTTCAAACTTGTTTAAATCATAACAGTAATATTTTTTTATAAAAACAGTAATAATATTTTAAAAATATGTTTAAATTTGTTACTTGAAAATATCATCGGCGGCGGCGGTGGAGCGGGGGAGGGTGCGAGGGGTGCCCGTTGGCGGCGGTGGAG
>NC_041392.1:77267882-77285606 GCF_002162155.2 Triticum dicoccoides
GGTGGAGCGGGGGAGGGTTGTGGTGGGTCGTCGGCGGCGGTGGAGCTAGCGGGGGAGGATGCGGGTGGGATGGAGATGGAGGGGGAATCGAGATCGAGATGGAGGGGGATCGAGATCAAGTGTCCTCATGAATTCAAAAAGTGCCCATGAAATTTAAAAATATTCATGATATCAAAAAGTGCCTATGAAATACAATCGAGAAATGAAGACTACGATTTAAATACAATCGATCTTAGCTAGCTATCTGTTCACAATCTTCTTGCCCTTCTTTTTCGCAAATGGAGTTCTTCTGTGGAACGGACGTCCTTTAGGTAGGGTGGTCCTGCTTCTTTTTGTGGTGTGTGCTGCTACTTCACCGTCGTCGTCATGTTCGATCTTCGGGTCGCCGTACTTGTCGAAGTCTTGCTCATTGGCTACTCCATCCATTCCGATGATCTTCCTTTTTCCTCTCCTCACGACAACATGACTGGGCTTTGACGGGTTGGTAATGAAGAAGCATTGGTCCACTTGGGAAGCCAGTACCCATGGCTCATTTTTCGCGGTGACGTTTGCGCCCGCGGTCTTGGATTTGGCTTCGGGTATAACCATGGTGGTGAAATACCGGTCTTCTTTTAGGACGCTCTTGGCCCATCTGACACGGAACATCAGGACCTTCTCTCCAGCGTAGCTCAGCTCCCAGATCTCCTCGATCCTTCCGTAGTATCCGTCCTTGTCGTTGCCGGTGTAGGATTCCATCGTTACCCCGGAGTTCTGATAACCATCGCTCTTCATGTCCTTGTTCTCGGTGTAGAATGTGTAGCCGTTGATATCGTACGCCTCATAGGTCATCAGGTTGTGCTCGGCGCCCCTGTGACAAGGCGAATATGAGTTGTTCTTCCGCGGAAGAATCCTCAAGTAAAGGGTACGACAGAAGCTTCTGCTTGAACCAACGCGTGAAACATGAGTTGTGCTCTTTGATTATATCTCTGTCCGTCCTCTGTTGGCCTCGGTCATTGTACGTCTTCTCAATAAAGGTTTTGTGCTCTACCACCCAAGGATCGACCACGTCTATGTGTTGTAGCGCGACTAGGTTTTCTCTTTCAAAGTCGGCGAGTCGACCCTCGAAGTCGACATGCATTTAGCGGCGACCCTCACGGTGACCCCTTCCAGCGAGCCTGCCGAGGTGCCTGTTGACGGGCAGAACAACGGGGTTCTCGATGCCTAGATAATTCGTGCAGTAGGAGATGCACTCTTCGGTCAGAAAGCCCCTGGCTATACTTCCCTCTCGACGTGACATGTTGCGAACGTATCCTTTGATGACACCATTCATCCTTTCGAATGGCATCATGCTATGCAGGAACGTCGGCCCGAGTTGGATGATATCCTCCACGATATGGACCAGCAGATGCACCATAACGTCGAAGAATGCGGGCGGGAAGTACATCTCAAGCTCGCATAGTATCACCACAATCTTTTCCTGTAGCCTTCTGAGTTGCCTCACGCCAATCGACTTTCGAGAGATGACGTCGAAAAAGTTGCATAGGCCAAATAGCGTTTCACGGACGTGCGCATCCATGATCCCTGCAACTGGAAGTATCTGCGTCATCAGCACGTGACAGTCGTGAGACTTCATCCCGCTGAACTTCTGCTTCGCTGGGTCTAGGTATCTGCTTATCTTCCCCGCGTAACCGTAAGGAAGTTTTACTCCTAGGAGGCAGGTGAAAAACTGCTCGATCTCCTCCTGACTTAGAGTGAAGCTCGCGGGAGGGTAGTCATTTCCGGTCTTATTGGCCTTTTTGCCTTTGCGACGACTTTCTGTGTCCTGCTTCGCCTCATCATCATCATCATCATCATTAGCGTGAAGCTCCTGCCTGATGCCCATTGATTTCAAGTCTGCCCTTGCTTTCGGCCCATCTTTGGTCCTCTCTGGCATGTTGAGCAGGGTACCAAGCAGACTCTCGCACACGTTCTTCGTGATATGCATGACATCAAGGCTGTGAGGCACACGGTGGATCTTCCAGTACGGCAAGTCTCAGAAAACAGACCTTGTTTTCCATACCTTCAGCAGCGGCTCTGGCGTTTTTCGCTTCTTTCCCGGCTCTGGCGCCTTTTGCTTCTTTCCCGGCAGTGGGCAGTCTTTCCAATTTTTCAACAGCTCGTCTATTTCCTCGCCGCTCCTCGTACACGGGTGTTTTCGGGGTTCGGTTTCACCATCGAACAGATCCTTGCGTTTCCTCCACGGGTCATCGTCGCGAAGCCACCTTTGGTGTCCCATGAACACGGTTTTCGAAGACCCGGGATCTCTATCTAGCTGGCGATACGTTGTGTCATCCATGCACCTTACGCATCCAGAAAATCCGTGGACTACCTGCCCCGCGAGATATCCGTAACCGAGATAGTCGTGCACCGTCGTGAGCAGTGCGGCTCTCATAGGGAAATATTCTTTCTCTGCGACGTCCCACGTATTGGCTGGCGTTTTCCACAGCGTGTCTAGCTCCTCCTTCAGCAGCCCCAGATACAGATTGATGTCGTTCCCTGGTTGTTTCGGCCCTTCAATTAGCATACTCATGTGAATGTACTTCCTCTTCATGCACAACCAGGGGGGAAGGTTGTACATCCACACAAACACAGGCCAGGTGCTATGTGTGCTTCTCTGGCTGCCAAACGGATTGACTCCATTGGTGCTCGCGCCCAGCACGATGTTCCTTGGATCCTTCCCAAATTCTCGGTATTCGAAGTTCAACGCTTGCCACTGGCTCGCATCCTTAGGGTGACTCAGCATCTTGTCTTTTTTATTTATCTCCGGATCATTTCCGTCATCTTCCCGCTTCTTCTCCTCCCTATCCGCGTGCCAACGCAGGAGCTTTGCTACCTTAGGGTCCGCGAAATACCGCTGCAGACGAGGAGTGATCGGAAAGTACCACACCGATTTTTGAGGAGCTTTCTTCCTCTTCTTGTATCGAGTGACGCCGCACACCGGACGTATGGTAGACTCCGCGTGCTCGTCCCGATAAATGATACAATTGTTCTTGCACACATGGTATTTCACGTGCGGTAAATCCAGAGGACACACGATTTTCTTCGCCTCCTCGAAACTGGTCGGGCACTTGTTCCCCTTGGGAAGACGTTCGTGCCAGAATGACATGTTCTCGTCGAAGCATGCGTCGGTCATTTTGTGTTTTACCTTCATCTCCAGAGCCATGAGCGTTACTTTCAGGCGGGTATCCTCGGGCCTGCATCCTTCATACAATGGAGTAACCGCGTCTATCTCCAGTAGATCCAGCTTGGCTTTCTCTCGGGCGGCAGCTCTTGCGTTATCCGTCTGCTTGAGAAGCAGCTCTTGAATATGAGGGTCCTGCACCCAGCCTCCATCGTCGTCTGCTCCGGCATCTTCATCTTCATGATCATGCCCTTCGTCTTGATCTTCCTCATCATCATGTACGACATCTTCTACATGATGACTGTGTACAGCATCACCGTCGTGATCATGTCCTGGAGATTCTTCGTCTTCTCGCCCGCCCTCGCCGCGGTGGTACTTGTCTTGTTGACCTTCCTCATTTTTTGCCCGGCCCCCATGGATGACTTCATAGTCATCTTCATCACCTTGCCACTGATAGCCATCCATGAAACCACGCAAGAGCAGGTGGTCCCGCACCTGCCCGGAATCCGGGTCCGCAATAAGGCTCTTCAGCTTGCATCTTCGACACGGACATCTTATCTCCGTCTCGTTCTTTTGAAGCATCTCGGCCTTCGCGGAGCTCAAAAACCTATTCACGATGCCTTCAGTCATCGTGCGGACCATGGTCGCCTGCGGGGTAGAGCAAAACGATATTTTAGAACCAAAAAAAAAAATTGGCATGACCTTCCCTAAAAATAGGACCAAAAAGAATGCATAGTGCCAAAATTCTCGCCGAAACGGAAATGAATCAAAATATTCCGGCAAAATATTGGCAACTATCGCATTTCAAATACCGGTACCTTCAAACACAAGCATATATGCAACACCACAAACACATGCAACACCACAAACATACATAGATCTAGCTAGGCCACAAAAAGTGCATGTGCACGTTGTTGGAGCGAGCTAGGGAGAAAAAAAGTAGATCTACATCATGAAGATAGCTTTCCCCTTACTTATCAATCAAAAAAGGTAATTTCACCACTTAATTTTGATGAATCTATGGTGGAAATGAGGTGAGGAGGAGGAGATGGCCGAAAGCTGGAGAAGGAGGTGGAGGGAATGAAGTGGGGAAAGTGAGTGGGTAGGTGTGGGGCTGTCCAAAATATCTTGTTGGGGTCTCAGGTTACTAATGGCGCACCTACAGGTGGTGCGCCATTAGTAGTTTTGCAAAAAAGTAAAATATACTAATGGCGCACTGGGTAATAGTGCGCAATTACTAGTTTAAAGTAGTAATGGCGCACTGTGAAACGATGTGCCATTAGTAGTTTTGCAAAAAAAAAGAATAATTTTTTTTACAGTAATGACGCACTATCTACTTGGTGCGCCATTATTACTTAGAACTAGTAATGGCGCACTTCGACCTGATGCGCCATTAGTATGTATGGAAAAATGGAAAAAATAATAATTTAATACTAGTGGCGCACCCTGTTTCTGGTGCGCCATTAGTGTCTTCCACACTAATGGCGCATCACCAACCGATATGACATTAGTATATAGTAGTGGCGCACTGCTTCCATGGTGCGCCATTAGTATCAATTGTATCTATAGCCATTTTCCTAGTAGTGGGGTGAAGCACAACAAAACTACCTATCTAGGCAAGTTTAAATGAGGCCAGAAACAACGAACAACAATTCCAGAAACTCCTCATGAGCATATATTAGGCTTTGTACTGTTCTGCTCTAAACCATATTTTAGAGTTGTTAAACATGCAAGATGAATGCACCATGTTAAACTAGGCATTTTTCTACCCCATTTACATATAAAGTTTATTAAGTTTGGAGCTACGGTTATTAAGTTATGAATTAAAGCATTTTAACATGACAATAAAGCGAATAAATGCAAACATCATTTTAAACATTTTAAACATGCGTGAAAGTTGGAGATTATGAATCTAGACACAATTCTAAGCATCTTTCATATATAATTTATTTTAAAAAGATGCACCGTTTGTGAGTTATTAAATGCGTGAAACAGGAGGGTTTTTCTATAAAAACTGATGTCTCTGGAATATTGGCAAAATTCGCAGGACCAGGAAAAAACTTAGCGGGCCGAATCTGGCAGGCCCAAAAGTGCACAGGGAGCGGGGGCTGCTCACCAGGCCTCATGGGCCGGTCGGTGGAGGTGTAAGGCAGGCAGAGCCAGCTGGGCCGAGGCGAGGCCGGCCCAGGCGCGCGCGGATCTGGCGGTTGACTCGATTGAGTCAACATCGTCGAGCGGGAGCTGGCGCTGGTCGGCGTTCTGAAGGAAAACGGCAGCGGCGGGTTCAGGGCGACGCAGGAACGGACAAGGGCGGTGCAGGGCCGGGACGGCGCGGTGGCACAGGACTTGGGGGCGCCGGCGGCGGGGATGGAAGCAGGGGCGCGCCGCGGGCGGCTGGACGAAGCGTGCGAGGAGGCAGGCGCTCGTGCCCGACCTCGCCAAGCAGGACGGCGGCGGCGGACTTGGCGCGGAGGCTGAAGATGGCGGGGTTGAGGAGGAGCCCGGGCGCCATGGACGCCATGTGAGGGAGCTCGGGGAAGCAGCTGCAACGGGAGGCGGTGACGAGGTCCTGGCGACGACGGAAGGGAGCTCCTGCAAACCACCCATGGCGAGTCAGGGACAAAGAGAAAGAGAAAAGGGAGTGAGAGAGGAACAGAATAAGAAGGGGAGAAGCGGCGGGGTCGAGCTTTTGCTGCGGGGGCGGCGGAGCTTGCTGTCGACGGTGGGAGGCAGCATGGATGCAAAATCAGCGGTGGCTGGTCTCGAAGAAGCGGGACGATGGCCATGGTCCTGTTGCTTCCGTTCGCGGGATGGTGAAGGCGAGGGAGATCTGGCGCGAGGGCCTTGCTCCTTTGGGCGATGGATGGCAGAGGAACGGAATCGAGAGGAGGCTTGGGGCTACGGGAGAGCAAGGAGGATCTCCTCCCTTGGATCGTGTGTGCGAGGCAGGGCGCTCCGGCTCGGCAGAGCGAAGGGACCGAGGGAAGGATTGGGTTGGTTGGTGGATGGATCGAACAGATCCCGAGGAAGAAGGTAGGTAGGTGGCGGCGGGCAGGGGATGGATGGGACATTGCTCCTAAATTTTAGGGTTAGGGTCTAGTTATATAGCAGGTAGATTAGTTTAGGGGCTACTCGGACCCTCCGATCATAATTAGACGGTTCGAGATGAATATGTTAGGTAGCCCAATAAACAAAACAGAGATGTTTTGCAGACTTTTGGGGATGATCCGGATCCAATGGTGCCGACTGCCCGGGTCGGGTACGGGAAGTTTCGGACACGCATGCGAGGGGGTTTGTGCACTGAGCAAAGAGGGGTTTTCGGAGCCTCCGATCGCGACCAATGGATTCGATCAATAGGGGAATAGGTAGGCCTACGTGGGCTGGTTGTGACTGTGTAGAAGGCCGAGGGCTGCGGGACAGAAGAGAGAGAGACCCGGCAGCAGTTTTTGGAGACCAAAAACGTCCGACGATAGACCGACTATACTGCCGCTATAGTTAAACGTTGGGGCGTCAAACGGACTCCGAATGCGATGAAACTTGGCAGGCGGCCTACCTACAACATAACAACACCGCATGCCAACTTTCAACCCATTCCGAGAACATTTTCTGGCCACTTATAAAATAATATCTCGGACGTGCCGCGGACGAGTGCAAGTGTGTCTGGGCTCAAAACGGATAACAGACGAAACTGGGGGAACCCGGACAAATGCAAGTTTCGAAAACATACAGATGCAATGCGGATGATGACATGGCAAGATGCAACATGCAGGCGAATGACATGGCAACGACGGCGAATAACTGGAAGACACCTGGGGCATCGGTCTCGGGGCGTTGCATTAGCCTCACGCCATGAGGACAACGTAGAAAGGATACTTAAACTTGACATTAAAAACACATAATCTACATGCAAAACAATCATCCGGAGTTCCTCGGCTCCATGTGTCAGAATAGTCATGGAGATGAGGGCACCAACGCGACACATAGAACATGAAGTGGTGATCAATTTCCCTGTTTTTCTCTCTTTTCTCCCATGGTGGTTAAGGTCCCCCTCGCTATACAAGACAACTTGTATGCTTTGATGCGCATGAAACTAGCGTTTATTTTTATGAAACATGATATATACGAGAACATTGTTTTTAGTAAAGCATGAAAGGAGAGCTTTTTTATTGAGCATAGAAAAACATGACTTTTTTTTCTAGAAGCATAGCATTTTTTAGCTTTTTTAGACAAAGCATATTTTTGCGTTTTTTAGATAAGAAACTTTTTTTAGCTTATATAGTAGTATAAGATGAGAAATATAGCATTTTCTTTTTTAGAATCACATAGCAGTTTTTTTAGGGCTATCACATAGCAATTTGTTTTTTTGAGACATCCTCGCCACGCTTTATTTAAATTGTCACAATATTTACAAGGATAAAATTCAAGTCTCTGGGGAGACCTAACCAGACACGGCGGCCTAACCCGAGTGAAAGTGCATGCCTAGCGAGATTGTGAGCCTCGAAATTTGAGTTCCTAAATGCATGGACAAAATTACAAGCAATAAAAGCATTTGATCTCTCTATGATTTTATGTACGATTGCCGCATGATAATCAGACGCCACTTGTATCTTATGCACATATAAATCCTTCGCGAGCGCCAGCGCCTCTCTTACCGCCAATGCTTCCAATGCAATAGGATCAAATATGTGTTGGAAAGTAAGAGAAGAGGCACCCAAGAAAGTGCCAGCCACATCCCTACATATTACTTCAACTGCACCAAATTTGCACTTGAAACAGCGGCATCAACATTAAAGTTCACGTGATCCAGTGGCGGAGGTCTAGTTATATACTCCCTCCGTTCCTGAATATAAGTCTTTGGAGAGATTTCGTTATGGACCACATACGGAGCAAAATGAGTGAATCTACACACAAAATGCATCTATATACATTCGTATCTATATACATCCGTATGTGGTTCATAGTGAAATACCTACAAAGACTTATATTTAGGAACGGAGGGAGTAGCAATTTGTTGTGGACATTAGACGTGCGGATCTAACTTACGCGGCCCAAGGAAGATAGTATACTTTTTCGGCCGCGGCCCGCAAGCCCACCTACGGCGACGGCTTGAAATACTCTGCCTTGGCGCCCGAACGTAACCGCCACAACCAACAGCTTTCGCTTCTCATCTTCTCCGCCTCGCCGGAGCCCCAAGAAACCAAGAACCCATCCTCCCCACCTCTCCACCGCGCAGCGCCCGCGGCAGATGGAGCATCTCCAGGACGGCCACTACGTGCGGCTGCGGAGCCGCGTGCACGGCACGTACCTGCACGCCGACGAGGACGGGCATGGCGTCTCCCTCCACCACCGCCGGGATTCCATGAACGCGGCTTGGGCGGTGCACTTGTACCACCAGGGCAATGCCGACGCCCTGGCCCAGCACATGCTTCTCTACAGCGCCGCCTACGGCCGCTACCTCGTCGCCACGAACGCGCCGGCGCCGCTGGGCCACCGCGGGCGCCGCGTCGAGCAGCGCAACTACGATGATCAAGAGGAGGAGGCCATCAGGTGGGAGGCCGTAGCCGTCGGGGCCGACTCCGGGAACTACGTCCTGCTCCGCAACGTCGCCGGCCGCCACCTCCGCAACGGCGCCTGGCGCTACCTCCGCGCCAACGGCAGGTACATCCGCACCGGCTCCAGCGTCGACGCCTTCGACAACTTCAGCACGAAGATGCACTGGGTGGTGGAGCCCATCCCCGCCAGGGCCGCCATGCCTCTCCTTCGACGTCCGAATAGGGTCAGGGTGAGTCCGCCAGGCCCGCTTCTAGATTCTTGTCGAATTTGCGCGACTTGGGTTCTTGTCAAATCGTGTTAATTCCATTCGCCTTGGAGCAATTCGTGGCAAATTTGCGCTTCGTGTTTGATTTGATCTCCTGGGTGGCATCATGATGTTTCTTTGCGACTCAACTGCAGCTTCCCTTCACCCGAAGAGTCATCACCGTGTTGCCGATGCCGTCGCGGGTGATCGTGTACGTGCGGGCGGGCGCCGACGGGAGCCGCATCGCCCGCGGCGCCTTCGTGTTCGAGGGGAGGTCTGTGTTCGACCTGAGGAAAACGCTGATCCGCCGCCTGGAGGCCACCATGGGCGTCTCCGACGTCGCCATGTGCGTCGAAGCGGGTACTTTCGGGCGCCCTACCCCACTCGTCGTTGACCTGCCCCGCAGCCGCCAGAACCTCCACATCCTCGTCTTCCCCGTCGGGACGCCAGGTGAACCCTCCGTCTCCCTACTGATCACCCTTTGCAAGATGTTGCCATGATCTTTTGGGTTCTACTATTTTAATGGAGTACTGTCTGCCTCGTGTTGGAAAACAGTGTACTGAATTTGTTGCAGTCTGAAAAACAGTTCACTGAAGCTTAGCTGGTCTTCTTCAGTTAGGACTTTGCAATTGCTTGAACTGTTGTATTTGCACTGTGTCTGTTGGATTAATCTGCTCCATGTGTAGTCTGAAGCTTAGCTGGTTGCTAGATGTTCACACTCTAGGAACTTGAAAGAAAATTGTAATTCAGAAAGAAAATTGTAATCAGTTCAGTCTTATGAGTTGAGCTTCACGTAGAAAATACTGATTTCTATATGATTTAGAAAATTGTAATTCAGAAAGAAAATTCAGGCTGTATCCCACAACACTGCATGGAAATTAGTTTCTACATTGCCTTCAGGTTTTGTACATTAACTGTCTTCTTGATCTTGTTATTGACTCTGTTTTAGCAATATGATGACCTTACCTCCTCACCGTTCCTTGTACATTCTATTTCAGCCCACGCAGGGGTGCGGTACCCGGATGTCGATGCAGTGTAGAGAAAGACCAGAGCAGGAGTCCTGACCGTCGCTTCACACTTCACTTGTTCAGAGTGTCGCCGTCATGAATCCAAAACTTTTTGCAGTGAGATAGGGGTTCGGCAAAACCCAGAAGTTGTTGTGTTTGTACTTGCTAAACTTGGTCCGTTCCCCGGACAATGTAGGAAACCTATTTGCTGTTCTCAAATTCAGAAATTAACTGCTGGAACAACGATGCGGTGACATTAGTCTGTAGTGGTTGCACTCTTATTCCGGCCACTTAAAGTTTCAGTTCTACCTATAGCAGAGCATGTTGGCACTTAAAGTTTCAGTCCAAACTATATGAGAGAATGAATTTGTGTTTTCACATTCAGAGTGAGTTCAACCAAGGACGGCTTCCCTGTCTTGGTTATGTGCAAACTTTTTGCAGGCCGAAGCCTCAGAAGGTTTTTTTTTTTTTACTTTAGGGGGGAACTGAGAATAGTTTTTTTTAGCAACTTCTGAATAGTTTGCAGTACAGTATGTGGCCTACTGCTACTTTTTTGAGATAAACAGCGTAGCTTTATTAGATATCAAGGTTCAGAAGAATACATAAATGATCTGGAGGCGCTAGGAGCCACAAATGATGCCATTTTAGCTAACCTGTGCAGCTCTCCATTACTGCTATGTTGTTCATGGCTAAAAGAGCAAGCCTGAAACGAATCTCTAAGAGATCTAATATCTCTAAAAATCATACAACAAACTCCATAATTCTTGGCCGACTCGATCTCCCTTATGACTCTCATACAGTCAGAAAAAATTTGAAGCTTTTCAAGTTGGAGATCTTGGCCCAGTGCTAATGCTTCTCTGCAGGCATAAGCTTCCAAGGTTTAAGGTTGGGTGATCCCTTCAAATACTACTGCAGAAGCACCACGGAAACACCCCTGATCATCTCGCACACCACCCCAACAGCCCCCTTGTTGGCAGATTTTGCAACAGCTGCATCAGCATTCAGTTTCATGTGAGACTATACCTGGCCATGGGTTACCCGGCCCGGTCGGCCCGAGCCGACCCGGCCAGACCCGGTGTTGCCCGTGGGCCGGGCCTGGGCCTGAGTTTTGAGATGGCTACCACCTGCTCCAGGCAGCCTCGTGAAGGTGATCACGAGATGGGCTGGCCCAGGCACACACGCGAGGCCTACAGCAGGGCTTTTCATTTTCATTTTTTCATTTTTCTTTTTTCTTGCTCATTTTCTCTTTCTTTTTATCTTATTTTCTTTTACCTTTTTTTCGTTTTTATTTTCTTTTTTACTTTCTTCTTTTTTTCGTGAACATTTTTAAAAATCATGACCTTTTTTTGTTCATCAAACTGATTTTTAAAAAATCATCGATTTCAAAAAATGTTCATCATATATTAAAACTTGTTCATCCGATTCAAAATTTAAAACCACGAACATTGTTTTACACATTCTCAAATGTTTTTGGAAGTCATAAATACTTTTCGAATTCACAAATATTTTTTGAAATCATGAACAGTTTTCCAATTTGGGAACATTTTTACAAGTCATGAACATTTTTTGGAATCCTGAACATTCTTTTCAGAATTGCTAATTTTTTAAATTTACAAACATTTTTTCAAATTCACAAACAATTTTTCAAACCCACTATCATTATTTGCATTTAAATACATGTTTTTTGAATTCACGAACTTTTTGAGTATGTGTACATTTTAAAATTTGAGAACATTTTCTCAAATACGTGAACGTTTTTATAGATCCGGCTACATTTTTTTCCCAATTCGCTTCTTGAAATTTGGAACTTTCTTTTATCCTTTTAAAAAAAAGATAAAGAAAAAAAGGAAAACAAGGGCGCCCTGCCTCGCAGTGGGCCGGCCCCAAAGCGCTAACGTGGGAGGCGAGGGTACGTGATTGCTCGCTATCTGCCGACCCACGCGGGAAATAGGAGCCCCCCTAGCTCTTGCACACTAAATTAAGTTCACTTTGCCTCAATAAATAAATAAATAAAGTTCACTTTATTTACTACCGTAGTTACCATTCATCTTGTATTTGCATTCCTTAATAAATTATCAAGCACCTATGAGTGACGAAGAATACATGTTACACAGACAATGCATGCCGATAATAAGGAATGCACAACCTAAAGACCACCCATCACACTCTATTTTATTACATTTTTGTACTCCATACTGTATTCTCGACTTCTCATTATGTCAATCCTTCTACGAAGGATCAAATATTGCATGAAATGTATCAGAAATGCAAATTGTCAAGTTTAAACTCATTGACAAAGAATATATGATGAACACAAATATTTCAGTCACTCGTAAATGATTTAACAGACATTGAACTCAAGACGAATGAAACCGGCAGAACATTGCTTCATATTGCAAGTGTTTAGAGGTAAACTGCCATTCACAAATCATCATATATGAAGAATATTATCTTCCTTTTCAAAAGATGAAGAATATTACCTTACAAATCATCATGTGAACTAAGCACAACTTATTTCCCATGCGGGACAAGGTATTTCTCCTCTAGACATATCAAATGAAGAAAATCAAGTATTTAGAAGATAGTTTACTTATCTGTTAGTGGTGCAACATAAATCAGGAAAACTCTCTAGTTATTAATGCGAATGTACATGTATTTAGCATTTTTACTAGCATACTCCATATGATTTTTTTTCCGACAAAGATATACATCGAGTGAGTTAACATAAATGTTATATGATATACACATGCATGAGTTAACACATAATAACGACACAAGATTAGTGCACAATGCGTATCTCTTGGAAATTTGTGATCAATAGAGAAAGGGGAAATGTATCCAATAAGGCATGTCTATTATATATGGAAGGCACACGTGAATATTTGGTAAAGAAATGTTATCCAATAATATGGCATCATATTATATATGGAACTGTGGAAGCCAAGCCATATATAGAAGAAAGATAAACAACTTAATAAATTTCCCTTAAACATGTTGAAAAATGAAAAGAGAGGATAAGAATTCATTTAAATATTCCTTTTTATATAAACAAGGACAATGCATGTCCGTTGCAACGGGATATACATATCTGCCCATGATTTACCTTATATTTATCCTTTGTAAACAAATGTTTATCAAATCCTGCTCGTGATTTACCCTATATTTTGATGAGAAGTTTGATAAGTAAACTTTCTTTTTTGTGGTTGAGTCTGGTAAGTAAATTAAAGTCAAATTTGTTTGAAAATTAAGTAAATTAAGATGATCAATTATCATATGGGGGATGTTGGACGAAGGGCTGATGGCAAAGTGAAACATGAAACATTACATTATCCAGTGCGTTGCAACGGGATATAAATATTTTAGTACGTTAACTTATGATTTATCTGCCATATTAATGTGATTGTGGAAATAAAGATTTATCAAATCATGTTCATGATTTACCTTATATTTTGATAAGAAATTAGTAAATTAAAGCAGAATTGGTTCAAAAGTTAAGTAATTAATGTGATTGATTATCATACGTGGATGTTTTGAGAAAGGTGTGGTGGAGAAAAGTGAAACATGAAACCTTACGGTTTTTTGAAGTAAGAAAAAGAAGTAAGATAAGATAAGAGACAGAGAAAGCAGATGTAGATATGGGAGACTGGTTTTTCTACCATGCACGGGAGATACCGTGCATGGCATCATCATTAACTCAATTATGAGCACATGGACTCCACCCTATCCCCTAAATAAAGATTCTTTCTCTCTCCTCAATCCATCCATGGATTTTAAGCTGTCTCTTACATATTTGATTCATTATCTTTTTACATATTTGTGTTATGAGATCTTTTCAACAAGACTAACCATGTATATTATTTGAACATTTTTGAAACATGAATTTTAAAACTTCATAAAACTACAAAAACTATGATTGTTAGACTTTTTTGTGAATTTGCACAATTATTTTCCGTTGTTATTAATAAACTTACTAATGTGTGCAAGAAGAGAACATTCTTATATATCCACACGAAAACCATCATCTAATATTCTGTACATGCATGTTCCATTGTGTTTCGTAAACTCAAAATTCAAAACATATTAAATATTGAACTTGTTTCAAAGATATCATCGAAAGAAAGACATGTGTTCATACAGACTATTTACCCTGTATTTATTTTAAAGTATATGGTTGTTTAAAGTTTAGATTCAAAATAAAATCCACGTCACATACTGGTGTCTAGGAGAGAGAACTAGTAGGTGCAGCCTTGCTCCATAAAGTTGTCAGATGAATTTTAATATGAGAATGAATACATGGCACGAGTGAATCTCTAACAAGATGGACGGTTTAGCCATGCACTGGATATCTCGTGAATGGTAGAATCACTTTTCTCATAGATATAGAGCCCTCTATGTTAATATGTAAGACCTTTTTTTGACACAGTTAAAATGCAAAAAAAAGACATGTTATACAGGGAGGGGGGTGGATAAAAAAAAAAGTTTCCGAACATCTATATACTTCCTCTTCCGTACGCAAAACAATTACGAGTAGGTAGGATGGATTAGAAGAGGAGGAAAAGCAAAACCCTAACCTACCCGACTGCCATTCGTCTTCGCGTTGCCGCCGTGAGGAGGACCATGCATGTTGCCTCGCCGGACGAGTGGAGGAACTGGGCGTCGTTGCCCGGCGACGTCCTATGCATCATCCTCAGCAAACTCCCGCAGACCGACATCCTCAGCGGCGCAGGGCTCGCGTGCTCGCCCTGGCGGCGGCTAGCCAAGGATGAGGCCCTGCTGTGACGGCACATTGACCTACGTCCCGATCCGCGGGACGAAGAGCACGAAGAGTACTGCGCGTGGGACGAACTGCCACTGCCGGCAGGATGGAAGGCCATGGCGTGCGCCGCGGTGGAGCGCAGCGCCGGCCGGTGCGAGTCATTCAGCGGCCACGTCGACGCCGATGTCCTACGTCCTAGTCTACCTCGCCAACAGGCACGTACATACTCCGGAGTCCTGACCAACTTTCATCTAGGATGTTGCATCGACTCTAATTACATTATAATTGACTATCTCTCTCCTAATCACCTGCAGGGCGCCGTTGCTGAGGAACCTCTGTCACAGGCTGGCCTTACATCGATGACGGAAAACTTATCACGGGCGGGGGCTCGTGTTCTGGCGGCCGGCACGGCGCTTCTCCGCGCTTGCTGCGGGTGCTCGGCGGCGGCTTGGCGGGGGTGTTGGCTGCGGAGGTGGGCGGCCTGGAGGTGCGGGGCGTGCACGGAGTGCGGGGCAGCTCAGATCGGTCGCGGCGCCGGCATGCTCTCCTCTGCCCCGGATACGGACGGGGGGCCTGGCCCAAGGCGCGCGGCGGGCTGGTCACGGCTCCTTCGGTCTCTCGTGCGGCATGAGGTGTCGGCCGATGCAGGTTCTGCTGCCCGATGGCTGATGTCTCGGGGCTTCATGCCCAGTTCCGCCCAGATCTCGCTGTCTCTGGCGGCTCTGCTCGTTTGTGAAGGTCAGGACGAGGTGGCGGTGGCTGTTCAGGAACGAAGTGCTTGGCCGAGGTGGGTTGCAGTGGGTGGTGGTGGTGCTGGAGATGTACTGGCGGTGGGCTGTGGTGAGGATTGCCGCTCGGTTGCTGTTGGCTCTGGTGCTCTCTTCCGGTCGTGTCGAGGCATCCTGGCCCAGGACGACCCATATCTTGTGTCCTTGCTGGCTCGGGTCGACCATGACGAGCAGTGAGGCGATGTGGTGGTTGCTGCCCGGCGGCGTGGTGGCGGCTCGCTGCCGGGAGCACGGCAGGGCATGGCAGGAGGGTGGAGGTTGGCGGATGGTGGATGTGGTGGACTGGCTGGTTTGGTCAGTGGTGTGGGAGACGATGCCGGGCGAAAGTCTGTCTCTGGCTACGGTCGGAGCCAGCAGCGACGGCGTCCGTGGGCGTCGCTGCCTTCTTGAAGACGCTGCTGTGGTGATGCTCTCCTCTCCCTTACCGTCCCTAGCTCCATGGGAAACCTTAGATCCGTGCTCTTGCGGATCGGATGATGGCGGCGGCTTGCGTCGTGTCCCTCTTGGGGGCATCATTTTGGAGCAGGGATCAGCCGGAGTGACTCGTGTGTGGTTGATGGTGGTGTTCTGTACGGGTTCGGCGGCGGTGCCTTTGTGTCGTCCCTGTTGCTGTGCAAGCTCAAGACCCTCCCATGGCTGCCGTTTTGTTGCGGTGAGCTTCGTGCTTTTGGTGTTGTCTCGGTTCTTCTTTGCTCAATGACGCGCAAGAAGCCTCCCCAACCTGCTAATCGTCCCGAATTCACTGGCGGAGCTCCCAGTCAAGGTTCGTGTTTGGCACTCGTTGATTGTGGTGCTCCTGTGTTGCGCCGTGGGTTTGGTATGCACGCCGGTGCGGTGCGTTAGGTTGCTCGCAAGTCTTGGTATTGGGATCCCTCGATGAAACCCCACAACTACTTGTGTCTTTCGTGGTGATGGTACTCTTAGTCTGCTAGGTATGTCTTGCCTTATGTTGAGTGTCTTGTTCTTCTCCTTTCTTGTAACCTTGTTACTTGTATGGTTTTCGGCCCGGTTTTCCTATAAACGGGTCAGCTTGTTTAGGTTTTCGATCCAGTTTCCCTTATAAATTGGATCACTCTCCTGACATAATGGCCACTTTGAGTAATATATTCAGGTGGAGGGACTCCTCCTCCGATGACTCTCAAAAAAAAAAGATACAGCTACTGAACGCCCTCCTCGACCATTGCCCACGCCTTGAGCTGCTGGATGTCACTAAATGTTGGCCCACGTTCAGGGACTGGGAAGAGCCTATCAACACGAGAATACAGAACTGCGCCATCAAAGACCTCCGGCTGCCAGACAAGTGATGCATTGCCTCCAGAAACACAGTAGTTTATTAGTACTGTCACCGCAAATATTACTTCAGTTTTATCATACAGGTCCTTCTGCACGCTTGTGTCAAACTGCAATTGTTTTGAGTATAGGTATACGTACTAAATACTGTGGGGGAAATGTCTCTGAACTGGACACCCAAACTTGGAGCTTGAAAACCCCAGTCAGGTTCAACCATCCCAGTTTCGTAGAGAAGATACTGATTTCTAATTAATTACCTATTCGAGCAATGTGCGTACACAATTCAGGATGTATCCCAGCGCTAAATGAAAGCTAATTTCCTCCCCCATCTGTCCTATAACATTACATGTTAATACATTAATTACATCGTTTTCGGATTTTGTACATCTGCTGTCTTCTTTATCTTGCTAGTTATTATTGGGTATGAGAATTTTTGAAGGTGAGTAAAGGGCAAGAAACCAAAGGCTCTAACTACTTTCTGAAGGTATGTCGAGTTTTATTTCAGTCGAGTACTGAACTGCTTGTGCAGTAGTTGTATAATGGAACCACTAGGTGTGCATAGTGGGGCGCGCTTCAAACCCTATCATCCGGTCGGACGACTCGGTCAATGTCAAAGAAACCCGACCTAGACGGACGTCTCAGACTGGTTTCAAACGCTCAGGTCGACCAAAATCCCTAATATCCAGCCCAAATATAGGGCCAATATAGAGAGGCACGGCCACACGGGTGCATCTGCCACGTCAAACCCGGCCCACGCCGGTTCATCCAACCCTAATATAATCGTCCCCATCCGCTCCCCACACCAAACCCTAGCCACTTCACTCCACTCCACTTTGTCCCCCAAGCTCCCGTCCGGCGATCTCCGGAATTCCCGTCATGGCGGGCAGCAGACCTGACTCCATCCAGTCCGGATCCGTTGACTGGTGTGCAGGGGCGGAACACGTTCA
>NC_041392.1:77285785-77305419 GCF_002162155.2 Triticum dicoccoides
GCATAATTTGTGTTTGCCCCCAAGATTTGTTCTAGCTAGCTCTGCCACTGCTGGTGTGTTGTCCCGTGCGGGAGAGGAGGCACTGGTCGTCTGCATTGCACTCCGTCACTCTTGGGAGGACTGTGCTCGATCGACGGTGGGATTTGTCCGGCACGAGTCCATTGCCTCAGTGCATCCGGCGCTCGGATCCTCAGGGGCTGGATCATCGTGGTCCTCTTGAGACACTTCCAAACTCCCTTTCCACTGGCCCGCCGGAGTATGAGTGCTACCGGGACCGGTGGGCCTGCCGTGGGAAGGAGAGGATGAGGGTGCGGTGGGCAGTGGTGGTGGTCCTGATGAAGCCGCCCCGACCTACAGATCGTCACTGATGGCCACAGACTAGGTGTTGTGCTAACTCTCCAAGGCCTACACGGCGACCGTCGGCAGTCTTAGGATCGTGTCCCGACGGTTCACCGGGACTAGCTGGGGATGCAGGTGTTGATGCCTCCTACTGTGGAGGTGTGGACCCAGATCCAGAGACTGATGTCGGGCTATGAGTGGATGCATGCCTTCTACTCTCCCTGCTGTAGTTGGTCTGTCGTGAGGTGGTCGGGTGGTGATGTCTTGGGGCAGGGATGCCGGGGTGGCGCCCCCGGATGGTGGTCCCCATGGTTGGTTCTCCGGCGGGCCTCATGACAGCGGTGGTGGCTTACCCTTTTGGTCGTGTGGGCGGCAAGGGGTAGCGGTTGGTGGCTCGGTCACGTTTCATCTCATTGGCATAGGCGTCGCCAAGATCCAGATCTGAGAGTTGGAACTCGACACGCATGGTCTGGCTTCATCATGATGGCACGGGTGAACTGCCGAGCGAAAGCTCCGCGCTTTGGCGCCGATGATGACTACGCCCACAGGCGCCGCTATATTTTTGAAGACGTCGTTGTGGTTCTCTTCTCCGCGCCGAGGCTCCGGGCGAAGACCCATGTCCGCCTCGGACTCGGCAACGGCGACGCTCGGCGCCGTTCACCCTCTTGAGGGCGTTGTCGTGGAGACTAGGTGTGACTCTGACTTCCTGTGTTCTCTTTCGGTAGTGTAATCGCGCTCCCGTTATCCCAGGATCTGCTATGTTAGAGGGCTACCTCTTCATTTTATATCGTTCGGCCGTGTACTTTGTTTATTGCTTTATCTATAACGCGAGCCTGTTTTGAAAGGATGGTCGTTATTTAGCAGCGAGGATCGGATGCAACGTTGCTCATATTGAGTCCGACTCTAGTTTTGCGGTGCAGACTATGCAAAAACAGGAACATTATCTCGGCGGGAGGTTGCAGGATGCGGTTTTTCTCATTCGCGTTCCATTCGCAGCGGGAATCCATGCCGTTCTTCCCTGCACTTGGATCAGCGCTGCATGCAGGCCCAGGACATCGTGGGTCCACTCAGAGTGAGGCCACATGCTAGATTCCTTTTCTCACTAGGGCCTGCACGCATGTCATATATCCATTTCCCTCACATGCATGTGTTTACGTGGCAGGCCAGCTCATTAATTTTACTTGATGTGCGTAACTCACGTTGCTAATTACAACTAGGTGAACAAATTAATAGTCTACTTGCTAATTTTATCGTATCCATAACAATTTTATCTGGTATGCATAACTTGCCACTAATCACAAGTATAAATATCAACAGAACTCTATGAAGGATGTGTTTGAACTTTGGAATAAAATCAGAAGAACTTTTGAAAATAACAATAAAAAATAAAAGTTCTTTGAGTTTTGAAGATAAAGTTCAAAAGAAGAGTCCATAAAGTTCTCTAACTATTTTATGAGCTATGCCAGAGTTTTTCAAAAGTTCTTCTGTTTTTTATGGCAAAGTT
Organism: Triticum dicoccoides; assembly: GCF_002162155.2. Classification (NCBI taxonomy): domain Eukaryota; kingdom Viridiplantae; phylum Streptophyta; class Magnoliopsida; order Poales; family Poaceae; genus Triticum; species Triticum dicoccoides. The sequence goes on from NC_041392.1 coordinate 77,287,629, forward strand.
CATACACCAAGCTAACAAAGTTTGATTCTCTTTGAAACTATTTAAAAAAACGTTCTTTCAGACAATCTAAACAACTGCATATTTTAATTTTATGGGTTTGAATTACTTCTAGCAACGGCGGCTGGAGAGATAATCGCCGGGATTAGTACTTCTGCTGGAGAGATAAAACGTTCACATGCAAAGAATCTAGCAACAGTGCACCTACTACCTGACATGAATACCCTGGCTCCTAGCGGGGCCTTTGCCAGTTTTCTCACGTGCATGTGCGATCATGGGCAAGGCATGAGTGGTGGAGATACGCGCTGCGTATCAAACGCGAAGGTAAAAGCCTTTTTCGGAGGTTGCAGCAATCATAGAATGCAATCAGTTGGTTTGTGATTTTGCGAAGGGTCTCGTTCTCTCATTCCTTTCGTGAAGCAAACTTAGTAGCTTGTCGCTTAGCTGGACACTTCCTATAGTACATCTTCTGATTTTTTTGAAAAAGTTCTATCCCGATTTTGTTTCTCAACCTCTTGTAAATGACATGTCTATCGTTCTAGAAATAAAGCCTTATATTGATCTTAAAAAAAGCACTCCTGCCCTTGCCCTACTCGTCGTATAGCTCCAGTTGCATGCCTCCCGTGCGCGGCGCCGTCGTCCTTCGAAGATTTAGAACCCGCGCGCAGATCAACTCAGATCGAGCAATCACGTCCTAGTCATGACAGAGATCTCGCCCCTCCATAGGGTAATCGACGCCGGCCGGTGGGACGCCGAGCGCCTCCTCGGCCGCCTCATAACCGTCGTCCACGCCGCCTTCCTCGACACCGGCTTCGTGTCCCACCCACACGCCGTCCCCCCGACGTCCGGCCGGGTTCCGAGGCTGGTGGGCGCGACGGCCTCGACGCTCTCGCTCCGGTACGCCGCGCCGGGCCTGCGGGACGCGGTCGTGCTGAGGATGAGCGCGCACGGGATGCGAATCGTCTTCTACGTGCGCGTCAGATCCGACCAAGGCCGAGGGTCAGGCCTGCACTGGGCGTGCGTGGACGCGCGCGTCGCGGCGCCGCTCCTGTCCGGCGGCCTGGACGACACCGCGCGGGCGCTGGCCAACCATGGCGCCTGCGGCCGCGGGCTGGCCGCGCTCTGGAGGGAGGTCACCGGGAAGCTGTGCCGGGGTGCGCTCGTCGACCTGCGCCGTGCGAATGCCTTCGTGCTGCTCCCCGGCGACATCATGCTGGAAATCCTGGCGAGGCTCGTTGACGGTCTGGACCCCTTGAGGATGGCGAGCACCTGCGCCGAGCTGAGGCGCCTCGTCGCCGACCACGACCGCGAGCTCTGGAAGCACAGGCTGCCCTCGGCGTGTGGGGATGACTCGATGAGTTGGATGGAGAGGTGGTGCTGCTGCTGCAAACATACACGGTCTGCGAAAGGAATTGGTTTGTCCAGTATGAAAGATGATTATCGTAAATATTTGGAGGGGCTACATGAGTCAATAATGACTCAGTTGTACCTACGCAATTCTCAGCCCACCAACACTTCACGTTTGTAGCCCTCCCTTGTCTACGTGTGTTCTTTGCTCCTGCTTGTTTTTCTTTTTGAGATAGCTTACTGCTTGAGCCATGTGGCCATGGGTTTTCCTTTTGCTTGTGGTTACCCAACTCAATTTGGCTATTTTTTTAATAGCACATTTTTTATTAATTTTTAGAAATATTACGCCGATTTTTTTTCCAAAAATAATACATAGTCAATCATCTGGTGGCTCACTGGATCCAATCGACCAAGAGTAGGCCGATTAGTACCCTATCGGCTAACAGCAGGCAGATTGGGCTCCTGCCCACTTCTGTCGGCTAACTGTTGGCCGACTGAAACTAATTGGTTTTGGCTTATAGTAGGCCGACTATAACTAATTGGCTTCAGATGCATGCCCCATTTTCTCAGGCCTAAGTTTCTTGCTTGTGGGCACTAAGGTGAGTAAGCATTATAGTGTAGTCTCGTATTCTCGTTGAGATATGTTCAAATCCGGATATCTTACTCTTGATGAAGGAAACATACAACTTAAAAAGATATCAGAATTTGGACATATCTTGACGAGAATACGGGACTACACTGCAATGCTTATCCAGATATCCTTTTAATTAAGTTGCATGTTTCTTCTCGTAGTCTCGTACTCTTTGACGGAGGAAACATACAACTTAAAAGGATATAAGAATTTGGATATATCTTGACGAGAATACGAGACTACACTACAATGTCTACCCACCTTAGTGCCCAGAAGCGGGAAACTTAGACCTGAGAAAATGGGGCATGCACCTCCTGTAAGCCAATTAGTTCCAGTCAGCCTAATGTAAGCCAATTAGTTACAGTCAGCCAACAATTAGCCAACAGGATACTAACCGGCCTACTGTAAGTCAACTAGTTCCAGTCGACCAATAGTTAGCCGATAGGATACTAATCGGCCTACTCTTGGCCGACTAGTTGGCAACCAGATGGCTGACTATGTATTATTTTTGAAAAAAAATTGGCATAATATTTATAAAAATTAATTAAAAATGTATTGTTTTTTTAAAAAATAGCGTCAATTTGGGGTTGGAGATTCCAGAAATTGCCGCCAGCTATAGCCTAATTTTATGCAAGATCATAGTTGAAAAAGAAAATTCCCATAGCCACCAGTGCATTTCCTTGTGAATTGGCACACACTTGAATTTAGATTCTCTTATAAACCAAATCAGATTCAAACATTTTTTGAAGAATCCTGTGCTTTTTCTGATTCCTATGAATCAAGCATCCAAATCCATCAAATCAAAGAAGGCCTTAAATGGTGGGTGCACGAAGAGGAGCTCAAAACTTATCTGGGATCCCCTTCCATTTGGAGCAACTCTAGCCGATCCCCTAAAACCGGTTAGAGGAGTAAACATCTGATTTTAGTCCTCTAACCAGGATGTAGGATCTAGAAGTAGATGTGTCTAGAGGGGGGGTGATTAGACACTTAGTGCTAAAGTTGCAATTTTTAGGCCTTTTTGGTTTGAGTGGAGTTTTAGGCACAATTTCAACATACACAATACATATCAAGCAAGCATGCAAAGAGTATATGAGCAGCGGAATGTAAAGCATGCAACTTGCAAGAATGTAAGGGGAAGGGTTTGGAGAATTCAAACGCAATTGGAGGCACGGATGTTTTTCCCGTGGTTCGGATAGGTGGTGCTATTCTACATCCACGTTGATGGAGACTTCAACCCACGAAGGGTAACGGTTGCGCGAGTCCACGGAGGGCTCCACCCATGAAGGGTAATGGTTGCGCGAGTCCACGGAGGGCTCCACCCACGAAGGGTCCACGAAGAAGCAACCACCCACGAAGGGTCCACGAAGAAGCAACCTTGTCTATCCCACCATGGTCATCGCCCACGAAGGACTTGCCTCACTAGCGGTAGATCTTCACGAAGTAGGCGATCTCCTTGCCCTTACAAACTCCTTGGTTCAACTCCACAATCTTGTCGGAGGCTCCCAAGTGACACCTAGTCAATCTAGGAGACACCACTCTCCAAGAAGTAACAAATGGTGTGTTGATGATGAACTCCTTGCTCTTGTGCTTCAAATGATAGTCTCCCCAACACTCAACTCTCTCTCATAGGATTTGGATTTTGTGGAAAGAAGATTTGAGTGGAAAGCAACTTGGGGAAGGCTAGAGATCAAGATTCATATGGCAGGAATGGAATACCTTGGTCTCAACACATGAGTAGGTGGTTCTCTCTCAGAACATATGAGTTGGAATTGTGTATGTGTTCTGATGGCTCTCTCCATGAATGAAGATGAGGTGGAGGGGTATATATAGCCTCCACACAAAATCCAACCGTTACACACAGTTTTCCAATCTCGGTGGGACCGAACCAACAAACTCGGTCGGACCGAAAAGGTAAACCTAGTGACCGTTAGAGATTTTCGGTGGGGCTGACATGCAACTCGGTAGGACCGATATGGTTAGGGTTTGGGCATAACGTAATCTCGGTGAGACCGATTACACAAACTCGGTGAGACCGAGTTTGGTAATAAGCTAACCAGAGAGTTGGTCAGGTAAACTCGGTGGGACCGATTTGCTCTTTCGGTGAGACCGAAAAGTTACAAAAAGGAAACAAAGAGTTTACACTGCAATCTCGATGGGACCGATTCGCTCTTTCGGTGAGACCGAAAAGTTACGAAAGGGAAACAGAGAGTTTGCAATTCCATCTCGGTGAGACCGAGATCCCTATCGGTAGAACCGAATTGCTAGGGTTTGGCAGTGGCTTATGACAAGTGAAACTCGGTGGCGCCGAATAGGAATAATCGGTAGGTCCGAGTTTGGCTTTGGGTTTAGGTCATATGTGGAAGTGGGAAAGTAGCTGAGGATTTTGGAGCATATCATTAAGCACATGAAGCAAGAGGCTCATTAAGCAACACCTCATCCCTCCTTGATAGTATTGGCTTTTCCTATGCACTCAATGTGATCTTGGATCACTAAAATGTTAAATGAAGAGTCTTGAGCTTGAAGCTTTAGCCAATCCTTTGTCCTTAGCATCTTGAAGGAGTTCCCACAACCTTTAGTCCATGCCACTCCATTGTTGAACTTATCTGAAACATGCTAGATAGAAATGTTAGTCCAACAAGAGATATGTTGTCATCAATTATCAAAACCACCTAGGGAGCACTTGTGCTTTCAATCTCCCCCTTTTTGGTAATTGATGGCATCATACATCAAAGCTTTAGATAAAGATATAAAGAACAGCAAGTAAAGCTTTGGAAGGACATGTAACAAGCATAGGCTCCCCCTACATGTATGCACTCATGTAAATATGAAATATAGAGGCATGTGAGAGTATAACCATGACAGAGTAGGCAATGTGTTACATGTATCTTGGCCATATGCATCAGAGTAAAAGATTATCAAGGAAAATACCTTCATGCTCATGAGTCCTTCTTGCAAACAGTATGTACATAAGCAAGAACTCCACATACTCATGATTTTGATGCATATACTTACCTTGTGGTCTTGAGTTGGCTTAGGATGGAATGAACCTGCACAAACAAAGTTAGATAACATAGGTACATCCACTAGCCAGAGCAAACAAAAAAACCACAAGAATACCAAGACTGGGATGACATGTAGAGAGTGAGTACAAGGTACCACATTGGATTCAACATGTCCCCAAGAATAAAGATATGCAATGAATTTGACTGATTTTTTCCCTTAGGTGTCTTGCTCCCCCTGAATCTTACATGGGATATTGGGAGAAGATAGGGAACAGAAAATCAGAGCTGAAAGATACAAATGGATAGAACTTAATGCAAATACATGTCTTTCCCCCAAAAAGGCATGTGACATCTATCCTCTTGAACATCAAGCATCTGGGATCCTTGAGTATTCTCTCCCCCTAGAAGTCTCTCTCCCCCTTAATACTTTCTCTCTTGTAGGTTTGGTCCTTGAGACTTTTTCTCTCCCTTGATGTGATCTCTCTCTCCTACAAGCTTTGATGTGATCTCTCTCTCCCCCTTTGACATCAATTTCCAAGAAGGGCTTTCTGGAATCCGTCGTATAGGTTTGGTCCTTGAGACTTAGGACAAAGCAATGGATAAAACTGTGATGCTTGTAGAGGACAAGATTCATTGAGTAGAGCTGGACCAGAAGAAATATAGAACAAGTGGCAAACTATTTTTCCTGTTGCGAAGTCGGTGGCACCGAGTGGTATGTTTCGGTGGCACCGAAAAGATTCGGTTGGACCGAAAATTACAAGTCGGTGAAACCGAGTTCACACAGAGAAAAACACTCGTCACCTCAGCTCACTAGACATGTAGGATCTCACAAAGATTTGCAATGAATTACCTGAAGGATTTGCAAGGAATTAAATGCAGAAAATGCAGAACATAAACAGAAAGAAAAGAGAAGAGACTGAAAAATATAGATGGAGTTTTTTTTGTTTTTGAAAAAGAGAAAGAAACTAAACATGCATGAGATAAATGCAATAACACAGAAAAGAACATAAGAGAACTTCATCTAGAGTTGGGCGGTGACATAGTCACCTATGTTAGAGTATATTGACTTAGGAGTCAAGTGAGAACACTTGATCATAGATCATACTCATCGTTTAAGCTCAAAATGGGGTTACCATTTTTCGTTTAAGCATCTTGGTGTATTCACATCTTGTTGAGTTGCTTTGACTCATGTCTTGGAGTAAAGCTTCTCTAAGATGGAATAACATACCTTGGGTGGTGGTGTGGTTCTTGCTCATGTAGTTGAACTTGTGTGGGTGCTCAAGGTTGATGTAACTCATCAAGAGTTGGGAGCACCACTTGGAGTTTGAGTTCATCTACCTACATGGGTTAGTTCTTGCAAGGAAGAGCACTTGTGTATCCAAAAATGACAATCATGAAGCTCAACATAGAATTTGTCAAAGGATATGTTTGAATGGTTTTGTGCTTCCTTGTCTTCAACCACCATTGTGTAGAGTCTTGGTGATGTAGAGATTGCTCAAGATGTGAGTGAGTCGCAATCTCATGGAATTAGATTCAACCAAGCACCTACATGGGTTAGACAACATGCAAGGTACAAATATATCCAAGACATAAGATAGTCATCATAAGAGATATATCATGGATTAGTCATAAGCTCATGTCTTGCATGTATCCAATGGAGTTTCTACTCCAAGTTCGAAGCATCAATGATGTTCAATTCACCCCTCAACCTTTGCATTCTTGCATATTGAACTTCTTGAATAAGTCCTTGGTGTACTTCGTTTGAGAGACAAATGTACCTTCCTTAGTTTGCTTGATTTGCAAACAGAGAAAGAATTTGAGTTCACTCATCATAGACATCTCAAACTTCTCTGACATTAGCTTTCCAAACTTTTCACTAAAGAGAGGGTTACTTGAACCAAATATGATATCATCGACATAAATTTGGCATACAAATAGTTCTCCATTAACCCTTTTAGTAAAAAGAGTAGAATCAATTTTACCAATTTCAAAACCACTTGTAATAAGGAACTTGGTCAAGCATTTATACCATGCTCTAGGAGCTTGTTTAAGACCATAAAGAGCTTTGTGAAGTTTGTAAACATGATTTGGTTTCTTAGGATTGATAAAGCCGGGAGGTTGTTTGACATAAACTTCCTCCTCTATTTCACCATTTAGAAAAGCACTTTTAATGTCCATTTGGTACAAGGTGATATTATGGTGATTAGCATAGGCAAGTAAGATGCGAATGGACTCAAGTCTAGCAACGGGAGCATATGTCTCACCATAGTCCATACCTTCGACTTGTGTGTACCCTTGGGCGATGAGACGTGCTTTGTTGCGAACCACTTGTCCATCTTCATCTTGCTTGTTGCGAAACACCCATTTGGTACCAATGATGTTGTGGTTGTTGTCGGGCTTCTCAACCAATGTCCAAACTTGGTTTCTCTCAAAATTGTGTAGCTCTTCATGCATAGCATTTATCCAATCCGGATCTTCCAATGCTTCTTCAACCTTCATAAGTTCAATGCTAGAGATGAATGAATAGTTTTCACAAAAGTTAGCTAAACGAGTTTTTGAACGAGTGATTCTCCCGGTTTGTATATCATTGAGAATTTGCTCGACGGGATGATCTTTGGCGATTCTTGCTCGAACTCGTGAGAGCTTTTGCTTGGGTCTTCGTTGAACATCTTCTTCATCTTGTTCTTCTTCTTGGCCTTCTTCATTGTTGACGTCGTCGTTCTCTTGTCGTGGTGGAGAAAGAGGTTGTTGATGTTCGTCTTGATGCATTTCCTTGTCTTCTTCATCTTGGTGTGTCCCACTTGTGGATGCTTCTATGTCGATTCTTGGTTCACCTTGTCGTGAAGTAGAAGCTTCCACTTGGACGGATGAAGTACTCTCCTTCACCTTCGTTGGACGAATTTTGCCAATGGACAAGTCTTGGATTGCTTCTGAAGGGTCTTTGTCTCCTACATCAATTGGCAATTGCTCTACTTGCGAGCCATTAGATTCATCAAACTTCACATCTACCGTCTCTTCAACCTTTCGGGTGAAATTGTTGTAGACACGGTAAGTGTGAGAGTTTTAGCCATAACCAAGTAGAAAACCTTCATGAGATTTAGGAGCAAACTTTAAACGACGATGCTTATCAAGAATGTAGCACTTTGAGCCGAATACTCGAAAGTATCCAACTTGGGGTTTGTTACCGGTGAGAAGCTCGTATGCCATCTTGCCGAGTAGCTTGTGAAGATATAAGCGATTTTGTTGCGTGACAAGCTGTCTCAACCGCTTCTGCCCAAAAGTGCTTCGGCGTCTTGTATTCATCAAGCATTGTTCTTGCCATTTCGATGAGCGTCCGGTTCTTCCTCTCAACAACTCCATTTTGTTGAGGTGTGTACGTAGCCGAGAACTCGTGTGAAATCCCTTCTTCGTCAAGAAAGGTGTCCACATTTGCGTTCTTGAACTCCGTTCCGTTGTCACTCCGAACCTTCTTGATCTTCACGTCAAACTGATTTTGGGCCTTCCTAGCGAAGTTTCTGAAGATCTTCTGGACCTGCGACTTGTCATTAAGAAAGAACACCCACGTAAATCTTGAAAATCATCAACTATAACTAGACCAAAATAATTTCCACCGAGACTCTTGTATGCGTTGGGACCAAAAAGATTCATATGAAGTAGCTCGAGTGGCCTTCTTGTGGTCATGATGTTCTTCACGGGATGCCTTCCTCCAACCTGTTTAGCTGCTTGACAAGCGCTGCAAAGTCTATCCTTATCAAATATGACATTGTTAACTCTAAGGATATGATTTCCTTTAATAAGCTTGTCAAGGTTTCTCATGCCAACGTGACCTAGTCGTCTATGCCACAACCAACCTTTTGAGCATTTAGCAACAAAGAAAGTTTTAGGTTGTGCCTTTTAGAGAAATCGACAATGTAAAGATCACCTCTACGCATACCGGTAAAGACCATTTTATGATTGTCTCGACGAAATACTTGGCAATCTACCTCAGTAAATAGGACATTCAAACCGAAATCAGCAAGTCTAGATACTGAAAGTAAGTTGTAGCCGAGAGATTCAACGAGCATGACATTTTGAATGGAACTATCATGTGAGATGGCCACCTTACCAAGGCCAACCACTTTACCCTTTGAATTATCACCAAAGGTGACATATTTTCGAGGGCCGTCATTTTCAGCAAGCTCACGAAACATCTCTTCATCTCTGGTCATATGATTAGTACATCCACTATCAAGAACCCATTCCTTTCCTCCTGATTCATATCCCCGAAGATTTGCCATAAGACCAAAATGTCTCATTGCATCATCAAGATCGAAGTCACTATCATCATCATCATCATAGTATCCATGTTCATCATGATCTTGTGACTCATCATTTCCTAGAGAGGGTAATTCATTAGATAAATGATCATCAAAGTGGTCACTTTTATGAATTCTTATAGCTTCGAATATGATATCACTAATGATTCCAACATCTCCTTTAGCATGCTTAAGATTGGTAAGTTCAAATAGACAATTACCAAAACTAGGATCACTAGAGTTCATCTTACTCAAGGCAATAGATTTATGGAGAATTTCATCCAAAGTTTTCAAGGAATGGTCGGGAAATCGTTCCTCAAGAAATTTCCATATAGTATAGGCACAATTAAGAGTAGGCAAACTAGCAATCAAATTTTTGGGCAATCCTCTAATGATGAGCTCAATAGTTCTAAGATTGTGAATCATGTTAATATCTTCATCTAGGGTAGGATGCAAAGGATCAATATGAGGTGCACAAGGGCTAGCAATATACTTGTTCAAATGATATTGATTGAAAATTACAAGCATCTCATTTTTCCACTCATGAAAATACTCTCCATCAAGAATAGGTACTCTATGTCTAAGACTCCCTAAGGTAGACACATCCATCTTCCTCCAATGGTGATTAAACCAAGGCAATGGAGACCAAAGCTCTGATACCACTTGTAGGATCTAGAAGTAGATGTGTCTAGAGGAGGGGGGTGATTAGACACTTAGTGCTAAAGTTGCAATTTTTAGGCCTTTTTGGTTTGAGTGGAGTTTTAGGCACAATTTCAACATACACAATACATATCAAGCAAGCATGCAAAGAGTATATGAGCAGCGGAATGTAAAGCATGCAACTTGCAAGAATGTAAGGGGAAGAGTTTGGAGAATTCAAACGCAATTGGAGGCACAGATGTTTTTCCCGTGGTTCGGATAGGTGGTGCTATCCTACATCCACGTTGATGGAGACTTCAACCCACGAAGGGTAACGGTTGCGCGAGTCCACGGAGGGCTCCACCCACGAAGGGTAATGGTTGCGCGAGTCCACGGAGGGCTCCACCCACGAAGGGTCCACGAAGAAGCAACCACCCACGAAGGGTCCATGAAGAAGCAACCTTGTCTATCCCACCATGGCCATCGCCCACGAAGGACTTGCCTCACTAGCAGTAGATCTTCACGAAGTAGGCGATCTCCTTGCCCTTACAAACTCCTTGGTTCAACTCCACAATCTTGTCGGAGGCTCCCAAGTGACACCTAGCCAATCTAGGAGACACCACTCTCCAAGAAGTAACAAATGGTGTGTTGATGATGAACTCCTTGCTCTTGTGCTTCAAATGATAGTCTCCCCAACACTCAACTCTCTCTCATAGGATTTGGATTTTGTGGAAAGAAGATTTGAGTGGAAAGCAACTTGGGGAAGGCTAGAGATCAAGATTCATATGGTAGGAATGGAATACCTTGGTCTCAACACATGAGTAGGTGGTTCTCTCTCAGAACATATGAGTTGGAATTGTGTATGTGTTCTGATGGCTCTCTCCATGAATGAAGAGGAGGTGGAGGGGTATATATAGCCTCCACACAAAATCCAACCGTTACACACAGTTTTCCAATCTCGGTGGGACCGAATCAACAAACTCGGTCGGACCGAAAAGGTAAACCTAGTGACCGTTAGAGATTTTCGGTGGGACTGACATGCAACTCGGTAGGACCGATATGGTTAGGGTTTGGACATAACGTAATCTCGGTGAGACCGATTACACAAACTCGGTGAGACCGAGTTTGGTAATAAGCTAACCAGAGAGTTGGTCAGGTAAACTCGGTGGGACCGATTTGCTCTTTCGGTGAGACCGAAAAGTTACAAAAAGGAAACAAAGAGTTTACACTGCAATCTCGGTGGGACCGATTCGCTCTTTCGGTGAGACCGAAAAGTTACGAAAGGGAAACAGAGAGTTTGCAATCCCATCTCAGTGAGACCGAGATCCCTATCAGTAGAACCGAATTGCTAGGGTTTGGCAGTGGCTTATGACAAGTGAAACTCGGTGGCGCCGGATAGGAATAATCGGTAGGTCCGAGTTTGGCTTTGGGTTTAGGTCATATGTGGAAGTGGGAAAGTAGCTGAGGATTTTGGAGCATATCATTAAGCACATAAAGCAAGAGGCTCATTAAGCAACACCTCATCCCTCCTTGATAGTATTGGCTTTTCCTATGGACTCAATGTGATCTTGGATCACTAAAATGTAAAATGAAGAGTCTTGAGCTTGAAGCTTTAGCCAATCCTTTGTCCTTAGCATCTTGAAGGAGTTCCCACAACCTTTAGTCCATGCCACTCCATTGTTGAACTTATCTGAAATATGCTAGATAGAAATGTTAGTCCAACAAGAGATATGTTGTCATCAATTATCAAAACCACCTAGGGAGCAGTTGTGCTTTCACAGGACCTAGCTGAATCTGTATAAGCTATAGGGTGAGTATAAATTTTACTCCACCACTTATCCGACGAAAAGATACTCCACCCTTTGGTCTCGAAGTAAAACTCCCCACACCTCCTTTGGTCGGTCCGGTTACACAACGCCGATGCCCGCCCGAACTTTGCGTGACGTGAGATGTCTCTGGTCGATCCGCCGCCGCCCGCCGCCAGGGGTGGTGAGTGCGGCGGCGACAACGACTTGGGAGGACCGAGAGGCCACCAACGAGTCGTACATGGACGACCTCCGCTGCCAGTACCTGAGCTAGTGGAGGCGGAGCACAAGTTGTACGAGGAGCGAGCGGCTGGCGGGGCAAACAACATCGTCCCCTCAAGCAAAGAGGAGGACTATTGTGGTGGCAACGACGGTGGTAGAGGAGCCGGAAACGACGGTGGTAGAGGAGGCGACAACGACGACGGCTTCGACATCTAAGAGTGGCGAAGAACCTTCCCGGACTGCGATGACGATAGCACAGGGCTTGATCTCATGGGTGGTGGCATCTCCAGGGTGGATTGGCTGTCTCTCGCAAAGTCAGATAGATTTAAGTTTTAGTTTATGTATAAATTCAAGTTTTAGTATCGGTTTAAACTAGACTATGTTTCAGCGGATGGTAATGTAAATTACGTGTCGAATTTCGGTTTAGAAGTTTGTTTAAATCGAATCTATGTTTATCTGATCCAAATTTGATTTTTACACCGCTAAATTTAAGGGATGCTAGAACCGACCAAAACTTAGTAGAGTAAATACACTCCATTAAGATTTACCCAGCCGGATACTCCTCTATTTTTAAGGGATTAGCTAGAGTTGCTCTTGCTTCACAAAAACAGCGGTGGGGAGAAGCAGGCTAGACCCTTCCCCAAGCTTCTCACGTTTGCACACGGGTGGCCGCAAGAACGGTTCGCGCAGATCACTTTTCGAAACGGAGACAAAAGCTTAGATCATCAATGTTGCAGGTGTGGCATGGATGAAGCTGATATTCATTTGTTCTTCTCTTGTCACTTCGTGCTTGCATGTGTGCTTTGCTTCTCCGTTTAGGACTACGTGTTCAAAGGCTCATTTAGCAAGGAATAGAGGAAATGGAAGGTGCAATTAATCATTTTTTTAGTGAAAGGAACCTCAATTAATCACATGATGAACATCTACAGAGCTGAGTACTCTGTAGCCATAACCTTCAATATTCTCTGCTCTATGTGGAAGGCATGAAATGGCCTTCTTTTCAACAGGAAACAATGTACTCCCTTGCAGGTTCTATATGCAATGGTTGTTCTTAATGCTGACAACGTACACAAACATCGGATAGAAGAATAAAGTTGAGATACAAGACAAATAAATGTAACTAAGACTGCTATGATCATCTCTTCTTTGGCAAATGAAGGATTACTAAAGGGCCTAATAATTTATACATCTGCTTTGTTCTGTTCTTTTTCAAGTTGAATAGGGGCGAAGCTAGCTATATGGCGTGGTTTGGCGAACGCCATACCTAAGCTGCCGTGCAAATACGTATATATACTAGTGTATTAGCCTGGCGTATTTTTCAAGGTAGTGGGGCGTGCGCGTGCCTCCTATTGGGCTTGGTTACTGCCGATTGAATGACGGGCCGTGCCCATGGGCTATGGGCTGAAGGACACAGACGATCGATCACATTTTCACGACTGCTAGGTAGACTACGACTCTACGAGACGAGAATACGAGTCGTTCGTTGCTACTTTCTCGCAAGACGGAGGCGGCGCGGCGGCGCTTTAGAGGCTAGGGCACGGCCGCACGGACGCATGGCAGCGGGCAGCCGGCAATCAACCACCGGACACCGTGGGCGCGAAGGCGGCGACAGGCAAGGCGGCGACAGGCTCCGAGATTAGCAAGGCGGCGGCCGCGACTCGGCGAGTCCGCAGGGTTTGCAGATGACGCCGCCGAAGAAGAGGATTAAGTATGTAATGAAAGGTATAATTTAGTTGTACTTCTTCGGTTCTTCCCCTTGATCGCATCATTTCAATTGTGTCATGTATGTACTCAGGTTACTTGCTTGAACATTTATTTAATTATTCTATTGGTATTGCTCCAACCTCCAATTAGTTTCTCTTGTGTTCTCTTATACAGATTTAAAGAGTATTTTTGCCAAAGCCAGTGGCACTAGCACCTCGAGCCCAGCTCCAACTTTGGAAGTAGTCGCTGAACGACGAGAAGAGCGTGCGCATCAAGAGAATGTGCGGATTGAAGTTTCAGCATATGTTCAAGAGGAAGAGAATGAAGGCGAAAATTATATTGAGAATGAACCAATAGCTAGAGACGGGGGCGAAGGCAAGTTCATTGAGGAGTTGCATCCTGACCACATCCAGCCTGATCCCGGGCTTCGTATTCCAATTAATATTTTTCATCCCAACATTAGAGATGAAGTTAGATTGGCTTATGTGGCAAAGGGTCCAACTCGACCGGTCGGTCATACGTACGAACGTGATCATTTTGACAGGGCCTTTTGTGAAGCATGGTATGAAAAAAATCCTTGGTTGGAATATAGCGTGGAAAAGAATGCAGTCTATTGCTTTTATTGTTTTCTTTTTAGACAAGATCCGGTGGATGAAAAATTTGGTCATACTACCTTCACCAAAGATGGCTACAGTACTTGGAAGAATGCATACAAGGCATTTCCTCTTCATGTTGGTGGCCCCAGGAGTATCCACAATCAATCAAGGACAGCATATGAAGATTTTAAAAATCAAAGCTCAAGTCTGAAGCGTAAGGTTACAGTCTATAACAAAGAATCATTAATCAAGTACGAGACCCGTTTGGAAACATCTTTGGGGATTGTAAGTTTTCTTGCATTGCAAGGTGAACCATTTCGTGGACACAATGAATCTGCCCTTTCCTTAAATAAAGGTAATTTTCTAGAGATGCTTGATTGGTACAAAGCAAGAAAGGAGGAAGTGAGAATTGCGTTTGATGAGCTATGCCCAGGAAATGCACAAATGATTTCTTCAAAAATTCAAAAAGCACTTGCCAAAAGTTGTGCAGATGGGGTCCGAAGAGCAATAAAACAAAAGATGGGGGATAATCTTTTTTCGGTTCTTATTGATGAATCTCGTGATATATCAGTAAAAGAACAAATGGCCTTGGTTGTGAGGTAAGCCATTGGTTACTTTATTATGTGTTCCATCTTTTGCCTGGTAATCGCCTTTTTTTCTAATTAACTAATTGTATTATTTCTTCTATGCCTTACAGGTATATGAGCAAGGGAGAAGTTATTGAAAGATTTTTGGGTATCAAGCATGTCAAGGAGACAACAGCAGAAGCACTAAAGAAAGCATTGGTTGAGGTTCTTGGTAAGAATGGGCTACTTATTGCAAATTTACGAGGGCAAGGGTATGATGGAGCATCTAATATGAGGGGAGAATTCAATAGTGTTCAAAAACTTGTCCGAGATGAAAACCCATATGCTTTCTATATGCATTGTTTCGCCCACCGATTGCAGCTAGTAGTTGTTGCTGTCTCAAGATGTTGTTCTTCCATTGAGGATTTCTTTGAATATGTGGCCTTGATTGTGAACGCCGCTGGTTCGTCTTGCAAGAGGAAGGATATATTGCTTGATAAGCAACGCATAAATCTGTTGGCTAAGTTAGAGAGTGGAGAAATTTTCTCAGGAAGAGGGAAAAACCAAGAAACATCATTGGCTAGACCAGGAGATACAAGATGGGGCTCTCATTATAAAACACTAGTTCGTATAGAATCGATGTGGGATGCAGTTATACAAGTGTTAGCTATTGTGCATGAGGATGAGCGTAATCCATCTAGGGCAGGAGGTTTGGTGCAGATAATGGAGTCTTTTAGCTTTGTGTTCATCATGAAGTTGATGTTGCAAATCCTTTGCATTACAAATTAGTTGTCACTTCTCCTCCAACGGAAGGATTAGAATATTGTTCAAGCCATGTCTTTGGTTACAGATGTGAGGTCTTCCTTGGCCAACTTGAGGAACCATGGTTGGGAACCACTCTTTGAAGATGTCAAGATCTTTTGTAATGTTAATGATATTCCGGTTCCAAATATGGATGAAGTTGTACCGAGATTCGGCCGATCAAGAAAAGGAGGGAGAAATAATGTTACTCAAGAACATTTTTTTCGTGTTGATACCTTCTATGCAGCGATAGATGCTATCACCACAGAGCTGGATCATCGCTTTAATGACATGGCTTCAGAACTGCTATGTGGATTTGCTTGTCTTGACCCAAGAGACTCATTTTCCAAGTTTGATTTGGACAAAGTTGCTAAGCTTACAGACATCTATGATGCAGATTTCTCCAATGATGACCGTAAGCGTATGAAAACCGAGCTCCAGTTGTTCATCAACCACATGAGAAGACATGATGACTTTAGAGTTTGTTATGATCTTGCAAGCCTAGCCAAGAAAATGTTTGAACTTGAAAGAAATATTATGTTCCCTCTGGTTTATCGCCTTATTGAGTTGGGGTTGCTTCTACCGATGGCAACGGCATCGGTTGAAAGGGCCTTCTCAGCAATGAAGATCATCAAGACTGATTTGCCCAGCAAGATGTCCAATGGTTGGCTTGATGACTTAATGGTGTGCTACATCGAGAGAGAGATATTTAAAGGACTTGATCTTGCTGAAATTAAGAAAGAATTTCAACATGAAGGTAGAAGAATGCCATTGCCACGTTCTACTTAATGAGAGTAAATCTTCATTATGGGTATGTATTCTTTCTAACTATCTTCACTTGCATAATGTTGTTTCTATCATTATATCCTACTAGTTACTAATTCATGATTTATCTCTGGTGTTTATGTTTTATAGGTCATTTTTATGCCGGTCTAGCTAATATAAATGGTTTTTTTGGCACTCAATCATCCATGTAATCTTCATCAGCTGAGGTATTTAGAGTGCCAATAGTTAAGTTTTGATTTCGGTTTTATTTGTTGAACACCAAGTAATATTTATCGAGTATTCTAGTGAGCACTTCCATAGTTGAATTATACATGGTTTTTTTTTGTTCATACACTCCGCCACACCTAGAAATTATTCCTGCGTTTGAAAGAGTAAAGCGATCCTTGGAGTTTTCACGCAGTGCCACAACGGTGACACCAAGCTTGCCTTCTTAGTACGAGTTAATTGTTCATTGGTATCACGATTGGGACAGTCTCAACGGATTGGTACCACATTTCAAAAAATTTACAAGGCAATATCAAGTCTGGGATGTGCGGCTACAAATCGAACTAAACTCCATATAAACACGTATTGACGGGGAAACTAACTGGTGGGGCCTGCCTGCCAGGGGCCGACTTGGCGTGTTCTTTCGCAAAAAAAAGTTGCTTTATATGTAATCACGCAAATGCCCTTGTTTACGAAAAAAAGGCTGACTTGTTTTTTCGTTTGCAAGTTTCTGTAAAACAACCTGTGCCCCCGCCAGGATTTGAACCTGCGACGCACAGCATGAGGACGCGCGAGCTTAAATGGCTTTATAATCTAAACTTTAGACACGTCTGGGCCTTTTTTGACTGTTTCACCTTTTCTGTATGTGTTCTTTTTTTCGGATTTCTTTTATTTATTTTCATATTTTGGGTTTTTCTTTTTAAATTTTTGCATTTATTTTTATACAGGTTTTCTAACAAACGGTGTATGTATTTTCAATACTATGGACATATTTTTAATTTACACTGAATTTTTATTATGCGATATTTTTTTAAATGCACACTGACCATTATTGTATAATATATGTCAAACAATTTTATTATATACATTGAACATTTTTTAACATACAATGATCTTTTTTAATTATGTGATGACCATTTTTTAAATATACGGTGAAGTTTTTTAATATACATGGAACTTTTTGTATATATTATGCGATATTTTTCAAAAATACACACTGAACATTATTGCATAAATCCACACTGAACATTATTGTATAATATACGATGAAATTTTTTGTTATATATATTGTACATTTTTTACTTTACATTTTCTTTTTTAATTATATAATTAATTTAAAAAAATTATGTAGTTTTTTAATATTTATTGAACATTTCTTATATTATGTGATATTTTTTGAAAATACACACTGAATA
>NC_041392.1:77305766-77311025 GCF_002162155.2 Triticum dicoccoides
GAACATATATTGCATAAATGTGCACTGAACATTACTGTATAATATATGATGAACATTTTTTATATACATTGAACATTTTTTAATATACAATGATCTTTTTATTTGTATGATAAACATTTTTTAGATATACGATGAAGTTTATGAATATATATATTGAACTTATTTTATATTATGCGATATTTATGTAAGTACACACTGAACATTATTGTGTAAAAACACACTGAACATTATTGTATAAATGTACACTGAACATTACTGTATAGTATACGATGAACATTTTTGTTATGTACATTGAACATTTTTTAATATACAATGATCTGAAAAAATATCGCATAATAAAAATTTCATTGTAAATTAAAAATATGTCGACAGTATTGAAAAAACACACACCATTTATTACAAAACCTATATTAAAAAAGAAAAATGCAAAAATTAAAGAAAGGAAGACCCTAAGAATACCCAAGATCTGAAAAAATATAAAAGATATCCAAAACAAAGAAACACATACGAAGAAACAGAACAGTTGAAAAAGGCCACGGCGTGTCTAATGTGGGCTATAACAACACGAAAGCCTCTACTTGGAGACATGCATTTTTGTAGCATATTGGTCGTGCCCCAAACTTCATACTAACTTGTAAATTGTTTTTAAAGTGGTACCAATTCGTTGAAACTGTCCTAATTGTGGTACCGGCGTGCAATTAACTCACTTAATGGAGGCAACTTCTATGATGGCTACCAGCCCTCAGTATCCACAAGCAGGATCGACGCTCCATGGCCCAAAGCGAGAGGGCAGCTCGTCGACGTGCAATGCTATGATTTCCAGTGGTTTCCATGTTTAGTCAGCAATCTCAATTGCTTCTCAGTGAGGTATGACTACTCTTATACTCTTGTTATTTTTTTATCTTCTTTGCAAGAGAGTTTTCTCATCATTTTGTATCAAATTCGGCGAAGTTTGATTGACTACTCCTATACTCTTGTTGTGGGGGCGAAAGCCTGTTTTGGGAAGGAAACAAGTCATGTGCAGGAGGCTCAGGAGCGTGGGCTGTACCGAGAAAAATCGCCCACAGGCCCATGCCCGCACGGCGAGGCGTATGGACCTTCCTTGAAATACTCCCCCGCCTTGGCTCCCGAACGTAACCGTCGCAACCAACAGCTTTCGCTTCTCGCCGGAGCTCCAAGAAACCGTCATCCCCACCTCCACCAGCGTCGTCGACAGATGGAGCAGTTCCAGGACAGCCACCACGTGCGGCTGCGGAGCCGCGAGCACGGCATGTACATGCACGCCGACAAGGACGGCCGTGGCGTCTCCCTCCGCCGGCCCCGGGCGTCGATGAACGCGGCGTGGGCGGTGCACCTGTACCAAGACGATGACGATGTCCAGTACGTGCTCCTCCACAGCGCCGCCTATGGCGGCTACCTGGCGGCCATGGACGCACCGGCGCCGGTAGGCCACCGCGGGCGCCGCGTCGAGCAGCGCGACTACGAGGAATGGGAGGAGGAGGCCGTCAGGTGGCGGCCCGTCAGGCTCGTGCCCGGGGACTACATCCTGCTCCGCCACGCCAGCGGCCGCTTCCTCCGCGCCAACGGGAAGTACCTCCCCTGGAACAACAGCGCCAGCGTCGACGACTTCGACACCGTCAGCACGATGACGCACTGGGTCGTGGAGCGCATCCCCGCCAGGGAGGTGAGTCCGCTTCTTGATTCTTCCCGATTTTTCGCGAATTTGGGAGCAATTCATGGTTCTGTTCTTGGCATCTTGCAAAATTTGCGTTTCTTGGGAGCAGTTCTTGGGTTGCCATCTCTGTTTCTTGACGTCTTCCATCTCTGTTCGCAACTTCGCGTTTCTTGCAGCCTGACAACGAGACTCAACTGCAGCTCCCCCTCGCCGGAGGCCTCGACGTCCTGTTGCCGCGGTGGTGGATCGTGTACGCCTCGGCTGGCGCCGATGGGGGCCCCTTCTTCTGGGCTGCGTTGGGGTTCAAGGGGAGGTCTGTGTTCCGCCTGAGGAGCGAGCTGGCCAGCGAGATAGGCATCGGCATGGGCGACCTCGTCATGTGCGTCCAGGCGGGCACTAACGGGCGGCGGCGGCCTACCCCACTCGTCGTCAACCTACCCCGTGGCACGCGGACCCTTTACATCGTCGTCCTCATGGCCGGGGAGCCAGCCCCACGTGAGAGGCCTACTCATCTCCATGTCCCAAAAACAGTTTACTGAAACTGCTGCTACTCTGGTTCAGTTAAGACTTGGGAGTTTGTCTGAACTGTTGTGTTTCATATAATTATAAGTAGTTGAATGCTAGAAAGTGGCCTGAAGCTGATTAGTTGTTGGGAGAAAAAAAATTATAAACACATATTCACACTCAGCCTTTATTTGGAAATTATTGGTTTAGATGAATCCAGTTCTTCAATTTAACCTACACGTCGTTAGTAGGAAACTTCAGAACTTGAAAACCCAAATCTGGTTCAGTCATCCTAGTTTAGCTTTACAGAGAAGACACTGATTTTAAATTGTTTTCAGTAAGGTGTGAACAAAATTCAGGATGTATCCCACAGCACTACTTGAAAGCTAGCTTCTTGCAATATATTGTTTTCAGGTTTTGTACATCAGCTGTACATATAGCAAAGTTCTGAGATTTTAGTCTTGAACTTGTTTTGCATGTTGGTGGATACTATTTTGTGGATGGCCATGCTTATGCTGTAAGTAGAAGTTAAATGGAAATAATGTTCAGATTTCTTCAGAGAAACACTAAATGTTTACAAAACGTGATCTGAAGCTAGTTGGTTATTGGTGAGAAAATCATTACATAAGGCAAATATTCACACTAAACCTTGGTACAGAAATTATTGGTTTCATATGGTCCTTGAT
This sequence comes from Triticum dicoccoides, assembly GCF_002162155.2. NCBI lineage: Eukaryota > Viridiplantae > Streptophyta > Magnoliopsida > Poales > Poaceae > Triticum > Triticum dicoccoides. Next base: position 77,308,632 of record NC_041392.1, read on the forward strand.
ACATATAACTTAGTTTCCCATTTGGTACTATTTGCCGCTAGTAGAAACTTTGGAACTTATAAACCCTAATCGGTCAGATACGATTTCTGTTTGATTTAGCATATTGTAAATGTTTTGAACCAAATTCAGGTTGTATACTACAGTATTTCCTAAAAGCTAGTTTCTGCACATTATATTGTTGTTTTTCAGGTTTTGTGCATAAGCAGTCTTCTTCGTTAGCTCTGCAAAACAGTGATACTTAAGTTATTAATCTTTTCCAGTGGTTGTATTACCTGTGATACCCGGATGCCTGACTTCCTCACTTTCTGTTCTAATTCAGCCAACGTCGAGCTGCGGTACCCGGATGTTGGTGCAGAGTAGAAAAGGATAAGAGCATGACTCCCTACCGTCGCCCTGTCACTGTCATTCCACCTCTTCAGAAGTGTCGCTGCCTCGGACATGATGACATGAGAACTCAGAACTGCATTTTGCATTGAGATATAGGTTTAGGAAAACCCCAGCAGCTCTGGTGATTCTGCTAGCTGAAATTGATTCATTCTCCTGACAGAAGGAACCTGTCTGCTTTCTTTTAGGTGTCAGCAATGACGGGTGTAGTGGTTCTTGCAGTTAATTGAGCGCTCGACTTTAGCTGTGCGTTTTCAGGTTTGAATTTTGACAGAGTTCTGAACATGCATTTTACATTTGGTTTAGGCTGTTGTAAAAAAATTGAATAACATGTGAACAAAATTGTATCCCACGACACCGTACGAATACTAGTTTCTGAAAATTACATTGTTCTCAGGCCCTTTAGAGTCTCTCGCTACTCTTCTTGTAATTGACGGAGAAAATTACACATTTGGTCCTCGAATTTGCTGGCACCTAACACAACCATATTCCAGCACCCCTTATAGGAGTAATCTGTACCACTGCATAATGTATCCGTTTTGAATGGACCTAAATCATCAATCTTGATCGTTGGTATCCTCAATCTAACTGTTGAGAGCGGTGAGATTCGCATGAACAGTACCTATCAGCTAGCTGTCCTCGATGTGTTATGGAACCATCACGTCGTCTTTACCAGAAAAAGGTAAAGGTGCATGCCTCCGAGGCAAGCAGAAGATGTGTTGGGTGGCTTGTAGATTGTTCTAGAAAGAGAATGAGAGAGAAGAAAACCGGTTATCTTTCTTTGTTTTTTTAACTTTTGTCACCAATCAATAGGAAGTACACTTTTCTAAAGTACACTTTTCTAATATTTCTTTTTTTACAACAATAATAATCCAATCCCGTCTACATTCAAATGTAGACCATATTGTTTTGCATTTCTTTTCGCGGTGTAGCCTAATGCTTTTCTCCTTATATATAGGAACAAACCTCACCAAAGGAACATTAACATCAAGGTAGACCCGAGGCCTCAAAATTTTCGAAGGATTGATTATTCCCTCGTTGACAATCACCGTTATGGGTGGCTCCCCTACCTTTCTCAAAACCTTCTATGCCAGTTCCTTCTTTCTCATGAGACCATCCAACACACCATGAATTCTTGCCAAGATCGGAATCTTATCCAGTTTATAATCCTCCACATTGCTAGAACCATCATACTCTTGCATCACTACAACTGCATCTCGAAACAACCATGGGCCTCCATCTATCACCCATTTCCAATCCGTCCGGCAACTAAGCTGAAAAATGAATAAATTTGCTCCCATGCTCTTGAAGGTAATTTGTCGTGTAGACGCCTACACAGTGCACAACACGTTAAACATTGTAGCGCGACTAAACATTCTAGTTGTATGGACCATGAAGATTGTCGGCCACCTAACCTCATTGATCAGAGTCTCCAACTTTTCATAATCAAGGTCCATTTCTTCTTCACCATGCAGATTGAGTCCTTCAAAACGGCCTTCCAGAGAAGGTTCCAATCCCAAATTGCGTTCCTCCTTATCTAGTTCCGACTGACCCCCATCGTCTTAGATCCATCTCCCTCCCTAGTCCACACTACTGACTGGTTGCACCCTGACAGGTACTTCCTTCTCTAATTCCTCTACCATCTACGCCAGTTCTCCATCTATCTTCCCTCCAAGTCTTTCCCAACAACCGTGGGTGGATCCGTCATGCAACCTTGCGCCTTAAGGCCCTACCTGAATAGACTCCTGTCCCCCCAATAGATCGCCGGTGGAACATGAGGAAATTTGTGGACTTCGGCATGATCGCTGAAGGATGGGTAAACCCTAGAAAACTAGCAAGAAACTATTTCGCTTTTTCTTAGCTTAACTTTTTTTTGAGGCAAACATTCTTTATTACTCAGCCGTCACAGTTACAAGGACGAAGTTAAGTTCCCCAGGTAGCCCTAGCCAAACATGGCGGCCGGCCCCTAGAGCTAATGCATGTTTTTTAGCTTAACCTTTTTTTAGGGGG
>NC_041392.1:77311348-77315926 GCF_002162155.2 Triticum dicoccoides
AGTGTTCTCGGCCTCCCTTTTTTGGCACGGCCCACAAGCCCACGTAGTGCCGACACCTGAGCACGGCGACGGCGTCAGGCCAGCTTTGAAATACTCCGGCTTGGCGCCCAACGTAACCGTCTCAACCAACAGCTCCCGCTTCTTGGCTTCCCATCTTCTCTTCGTCGCCGGAGCGCCAAGAAACCAAGAAACCAAGAACCCACCATCCCCACCTCTCCACCGCGCGCCTCTGCTCTCCAGCCTCACCGGCGACCGATGGAGCTGTTCCAGGACGGCCAGCGCGTGCGGCTGCGGAGCCGCGCGCGCGGGACGTACCTGCACGCCGACGATGATGGGCTTGGCGTCTCCCTCCGCCGGCTCCGCGCGTCGATGAACGTGGCTTGGACGGTGCACTTCTATCAGGGCCGGTACCTGCTCTTCCAGAGCGCCGCCTACGGTGGCTACCTCGCCGCCACGGCCGCGCCGGCGCGGCGCGGCCACCGCGGGCGCCGCGTCGAGCAGCGCAACTACTTTCACTCGGAGGTGGATCTAATGCTTTGGCAGGCCGTCTACATGGAGAACCTCTTCCTCAACCACATGAACGGCGGCAACCTCCGCGCCAACGGGAGGTACCGCCGCTGGAACAACGGCGTCAGCGTCGACCACATCGACGACATCAACAACATCAGCACGATGATGCACTGGGTCGTGGAGGTCATCCCCGCCAGGGAGATCATGCCTCGCCTTCCACGTCCGTCTCCGGTGAGTCCGCCATGTCTGCTTCTTGATTCTTCCCGAATTTGCGCGAATTGGGTTCTTGAATATCGTTAACATGCATCGGAATATGCGCTTTCTTTGGCTTCCTCATCTGAAATTCGTATCTGTTCTTGGTTTCTTTGGCTTCTTTGATTTGATGATGGTTCTTTGCGACTCAACTGCAGCTTCCCAACCTCGTGATGCGGCCGCGGATGATCATGTACGTGTGGCCGAACATCCACGGGGACCTCATCACCCACGGCACGTTCGTGTTCGGGGGGAGGTCCGTGTTCCGCCTGAGGAGCGAGCTGGCTAGGCGGCTGGGCGACCTCGCAATCATGGACTTGGAGGTCGCCGACCTCGTCATGTGCTTGCCCACGCATGATGGCCAGCTTATTCCACTGGTAGTCGATCTGCCCCGCAGCGGCGAGACCCTCCACATCGTCGTCGTCATCGTCGGGTCGCCTGGTGAGAGCCCCTCCATATCCTACTCTTCTTCACTTGTCCGGATATTATGGGTTTCATGTCAGTTGAGTGCTAATCTGAAAACAGTGTTCGAAACTAGTAGTCTGAAATACAGTTTGCTGAAACTTTTGCTGCTAATCTGTTTCAGTTAGTCTGAACTCTGAACTGCTGTAAGTTGCTCAATCAGATCAGTAGGTGTTCAACACGCACGACATTATGCTAGAAGGTTGTCTCAAGCTAGTTGTTTGTTGTCAAAAAATCATTATTTCATAAGTCAAAAAATCCACGCTGAACTTTGATAAGCTGAAACTATTGGCTTTGATGTCACTGTTCTTTGATTCAGATGGTTTAGTTCTTCGATTGGAAAACTTCTGAACTTGAATCAGTTCGGCCTGCCTAGTTGAGCTTCACAGAAAAGATAATGATTTCTGTTTTTTTAGCCTACTGTAACTGTTTCGAGTAACGTGTGTACCAAATTCAGGTTCTATCCCACAACACATTACATTGTTTTGAGGTTTTGTACATCAGCTTTCTTTTCTAGTATCTTCTTATTTAAACTTGTTGTGGTACCTGTGACACCTGATGCCTAACTGCTTAACACTTTTTCTGCCAACTCAGCCTACATGGCGCTGCAGTACGCGGATGTCGATGCATAGCAGAGAGATACCAGAGCCAGGACACCTAGAAGTCTCCTTCATGTCCACCTCGCCGGAAGTGTCACCACGGCATTAGAACTCAGTTCCTTTAGTTGAAATATGGGTTCATGAAAACCCAGCTTGGTTCGTTGAAATATGGGTTCAGGAAACTTGTATGCGTTAGCATCACCATTCTGTACTTCCGAAACTGTTTGAACAATGATGCGGTGACACTAGTCTGTAATAATGTGTTGACAATGGCCACTATTTCAACGTTGCTAGCTGCATTCTCTTAGCTGCAGTGAGTTGGGCACTTGAGTTATTCTGCTGAAAGTTTCAGTCTATCAGCAGAAGATGAATTGTGTGCTTTCACTAAGACCAGAGTTCTGAACATGGTGAGGTTAATGTGTCCGGACACGAGTTGCTGCATTTTGATGCGCCCGTGGCTTATGATTCAGCCTATGGCAGTGTTCTTGGCAGGCCCTTAGGTGCCTCTCAATATTTTTTTTCTCTCTGTAAATTTCCATAGGGCAATTTTTGCCACTTCAGCAAGAAAGGCCAATCCACGCGGGTGTCGCCAAATGCATCTGCACATCTTATGGTAAATATCATAATTTCTCTCTCGCCCTACTCTACTCACAGATTACAACACGAGACCCCTAGTTGGTAGTACTTGGTAGACAGTGACAGTTGCAATCGCTGTCGCCCATTGCGGCCTTGATTGTGTTGAGAAGGTGAGCTATGCTGGGATGGGCATTGTCGAAGATTACCCTGGCGTATGACATGCTTGTATGGTGAACCAAGCTGGAAGAATAAGCAAGAGGAAATGAACCATGCTGCTACACAGATCGACACATACGCATGAAAAAACATTTTGAGAACCAACAGAAGATGATACCCCTAACTGCGATGCAAACGCATACATCAAGCATCAACATAAAAGTACTAGTACAACCTGGAGCAACGTTAACTTAAGCTGGATTACGAGCATCTAACTAGTACCATCTGACACTTGACATTACCAAAAGATGTCACCGTTTTAGATAGTTCTATGCTCACACAAAGATCATCAACCTAATTGATGGATGGTGCTACTAGTCTTTGCACATGTTCATACAAAAGGACCAACCAACCTGCTTAACCCTTTTTTTTTATCGGAACCTACTTAACCTTAGCTACATGGATCGAGGCATCGAGCAACTTTTCCATGTCAATCTACATGTCAGGCGCAGAAGCGTGCCTTCAAGCGCTGCTGGGGCGCTTCAGGAAAACGTCGGTGAGGACGGTCTTGGACTGCAGCGACGCCTTGAGGATCTCCAGACCCTGCAAAATTCAGAGGAAATGCAACTTATGGCAGTGTTCTTGGCAGGCCCTTAGGTGCCTCTCAAATTCACCTAAATTTTACCCACAAAAAAATCGCCTAAATTTGCTATTTTTTCTGTTAAGTTCGGGTCTGATGGTCTGAACTTTTGGTCAACCCAACACTGGGACTGACAAGGGGGCCATGACCTTAACCCTCGGCTGCTAACTCTCTTTTCTCCATGGTACCCCAGTCAGGGCCGGTCCTGACTTTTCAGAGGCCTGGGGCGAACGTAAAAAGTGGGCCCACTAGTGGGAAAAATCAATTATATATTGATATAAAGCATAAATTTTCTTTTGGATTGAAAGTTCTAGGAAATTGCATTACCAAATAACGTCTCATAATACACCATGGGTAAACAGGAATGCACATGCTTGTCTTGGCAACAACCAACAAAGTCTTAATTCTTATATACCAATGAGGATAGGATTCCTAACACCGGAGAAAACAAGATAAATACTTTTGAGGCAAAAAATTTACAGGAAAGGAGCGGGAACACCTGAATTTGTCAGAGGTGAAATGGAAGAAATCCAGCTATCCAATCCCAATCATACTAGATCTTGGTATGATCCTCATATCCTCAAATGAAGAGAAGATCGGTCAGGGAATCGCTGGAAAACCCAAAAAAAAAACAGTACAAAGATGAAGCGCAAAAGGACTGGGAGATTGCAGGAACTTTGTGAGCTGTTGACCCAAGAAAATTACAATTTGCAAAGCGAAAGTACTATGCAGACGATACTTAACTGGCCGATCGATGGACGATGCTTCATCCAGCGGTTCTACTTCAGTTTGTCCTAGGAATGCATGGTTAGATTAGTAGGATCATGCAAGAATCGGCTGAGCACTGTCGTGTGTGTAGCAGCGCTCTTTGCAAAGAGACTAGCGGATGAAGTGTTGCCTGATGCCGCACACTCGATGGGCATATTTATAGGGAAAACCATAGGGAAGTGAGATAGAGAAATTAATAGTGGGTCAAAGAAATCGGCTACTTATTTACTAGCCATGATGTGTGCTTTGGGAGTAGGAGCGCTGGAGCGGGATGAGGAACGAGAAGATAGACAAAGAATTCAGTCTAGCGAGAAGAAACGGCGGTGGCGGCTAGATGGAACAGAAGCTGGCTGCCTCCTCACGATTCACCTACATAACATTAGTAAGTTAGATTAGGCTATAGGCTTTAAGAATGATGACCTTTTTCTGTTACTCTGGTGGCTTGCTCGGTGCATTTGTTTAACAAATGTTGGGCTGTCTAGTATACCTAGTGTATATAGATGCCCAGGGTTGGCCCCCCATCAGGCTGGGGCCCTAGGGCGTCGCCCTTCTTGCCCCTACCCAGGGCCGGCCCTGACCCCAGTAGGCAATGGCGGAACCAGGAATTAAAGATTA
>NC_041392.1:77316398-77378103 GCF_002162155.2 Triticum dicoccoides
GGGGGGCAAATGACACAAACTTTGGATTACAGGGGCTAAACTACACTAATGCATGTATTATTCTCTAATTTCTGCACTGTTCATTGCTATATTAGTACCAAATCAGTGGCCCCTGCTGGTCACTCCCTTGTCTCCGCCACTGCCGGTAGGCCTCTTGAGCATTTTTTGAAAAGATGATTACCTGGGCACCCCTATATAGGGCTGGGCGTTCGGTTAATATGGTTATTAGGGTTCGGTTTATTCGGTTTTCTATAATTTTGATTTTAGAGAAATGGCAACCGAAATAATGACATAGAAATTTGGAACCGAACCATATTAACCAAAATATATCGGTTCGGTTTATTCGGTTAACCAGAAAACCGAAATGTGTTCACCAATCAGAGCCACCATTTATATGAGCAGCTATTTGCATTACACAAAATACAAATAATAATAACAAGAGCTAGCAACCTTAACAGAAATAATGAATATATGATAGTCAAAATGTCACATCATTGGCTGCAATGAAAGACACAACTTTGATATATATGTATAAAATGGATAGTGAATAAATTCTCTCGTACGGAAATATATCAAATAGTCTCACTTATGTAGCATCAAAAGCAAATAGCATAATTCTTATTTTCTTCAGCAGAGAATTTGGAATTAAGAGGCTGTTGGGCCGAAGGACAAATGGGCTGCTCTCAGCCGCTCACAGGTCACAACCACAATCACGTACGGGTACGGGCGTATGGGCGTACGACCATCATAAAAAACAACGGTTTCTTCGGTGATTTTGGTTTGTGGCCGCAGGAAACCAAAGTTGCGCCGAACACCGAATAGAAAACAAAATTGGCACGAAACCAAAAAACCATATACCGAATAAACACATAAATCAGTTAAATTGGTTTGGTTTTTCGGTTTTCGGTGTTAGTGTGCCCACCCCTACCCCTATATCTCGCCTTCAGCGAGTACAGCTTCCAACTCGCTGAAGGGGCGAGTGAGCTGGGCGTCCCACGAGCGCAGGAAACCACAGCCTCCTTTTCTGTTTTTTTAATGTTTTCTGCTTTTATTTTTTGCTTTATTTTTGTAGTTTTGTTTATACTTTAAAATAAGACAATATATATAGGGTCACGCTATTCGTCACCCTGGGTGAGGAATAGTTATTCTTCATCCCCTCTCTATTTTGACGTCAATGCATCGTATTTTTTGGTTTCATAAATTTTGTCTTATTTCATACATAAAAAGGGAACATAAGAAAATATATACTCACCGTAAAAAATATTTTATGTTACATAAAGTTACAAACATAAAAACAACATAAAATGCGATATTTCTGGTCTTATAATCTATTTTTTTTGTTTTCTTATACCAAATTTTATGTAGTAAATCAATATAAATGTAACTATTTGTATTTCAAACGTAATTTATTTATGAAGTGATCGTAAGATTACCTCGGGTGAAGAATAACTTATTCTGCAACCTGGGTGATGAATAGTATTACTATAGTACAAAACACACTCTACACATTTTTTTTGAAAAATATTGAACAACTATTTAAAAATATTGAACAAATATTTAAAAAATGTTAATCAAGCATTTGGAAAATGTTAAATATGTATAGAAAAATGTTGACCATAGATAAGAAAAATGATAAGTTTTTTGACCATGTATATTTTTTTTTAATCAGGCATAGATAAAATATTGAACAAGTATTTGAAAAATGTTAATGAAGAATTTAAAAAATGTTAAATATGTGTAAAAATTGTTGACTATGTATTCAAAATATGTTAACGTTGTATTTGAATTTTTTTAATCAATGATATGAAAAGTAAAATAAAAATGTGTATAGAAAAAAAATGTTAGACATGTATTTAATGAATGTTATTTTGCATTAGAAAATGTTAAACATGTATTAGAAAAATGTTCTTGACATATACGAAAAATGTAGAATAAAAATCAAAAGAGATAAAGAAAAACCAAGAACGAACAAAAATTGATAAAAACAAAGAAAGACACAAAGAAAAAGCAAATGAAAAAAGCAAAAAAAGAAAACTGAGAAGGAAAAAAAGGAAAAGAAACAGAGAATGAAAAAAAGGTATCTCCTCCCAAAACCGAGTTGTGCACCCATCTCCAATAATAAAGTTACCCCTATTAAAGAAGGCTACCTTAATTCTCATTAAACTTTTCCAAAAGGGTGAATCATTTGGTTGTGCTGTTACCTGAGATAAGGTCTTGGAATGTAGGTACCTGTTTTGCAATAACTGTATCCATAACCCCTACTCCTTAGAGGAAAACCGATAGAGCCACTTGTAAGCAGGCACTTATTCTTAACCTCCAGGTTTTCATTACCCAATCCCCCTTTGTCTTTGGGCGTACACAAAATATCCCACTTAGCCAGCCTATATTTTGCTCTATTCTCATCACTTTGCCAAAAGAACCACGATCTATAGAAGTCTAATTCTTTCAGTCCCCATGCTGGTATTTCAAACAATGAGAGCATAAACATAGGCATATTTGTAAGCACCGAGTTTATAAGAATCAACATAACCCCATAAGACATAGGCTTTCCCTTCCAATAGCTAGGCTTTTTTTAATCAATCATCAATACATTTCCATTCTTTGTTCATTAATTTTCGGCAGTGAACTGGGATCCCTTGATAACTAAACGTGAGAGATCAATCCCACAACCAAATAATTTCCTGTAATTATTTTGTTCACCTTTGGCGCGTCCAAAAAAGAATAATTCACTTTTGTGGGAGTTTATTTTAAGATCGGACAGTTGTTCAAAAAGACACAAAAATAATGTCATATTTCTTGCCTTAGGCATATCATGTTTCATGAAAATTATAGTATCATCAACATATTGTAGGATAGAGACACCCCCATCCATAAAATGTGGGATCACCTCCCCCCCCCCCTCCCCACCCTACCTGAATGTCCTCTTTGGATCCACGAATTAGGATTGCTAGCATGTTTCCAACAATGTTGAACGGGATATGGGACAATGGGATCTCCCTTGCAACAATCCCTTCTACGTCTAGTAATAATCACCAACATCATCATTTACCTTGACACCAACATAGCCTCCTTGTACAGAGGTTTCAAGCTAGTTCCTCCAAGCAGTATCGAAACCATTCATCCACAGAGCTTGCACAGCAAGCCTTATCAATCAAAATACACTTTGAAGATGACTTTGTCAAGTTTCTTGAAATGACTTTCATGTAAAGTTTCATGCAAAACCATAACACTCTCTAGTATGTATCGTCCTGGCATGAAAGCACTCCGAGTCAACTTAACCACAGAGCGCAATCTGAGTTAGATGATTCGTACCCACCTTGATAAAAATCTTAAAACTAACATTCAACGGGCAAATGGGCCTGAACTGCTCAATTCTAACTGCCACTTCGTTCTTAACCAACAAAGTAATAGTCCCAAAGTTAAGCTTGAACAATTAAAGTAGGGCATTTAAAAGATCGTCGAAAATGGGCACCAAGTTTCACTTAATAACCCCCCAACATCTCCGATAGAATTCCGCCAAGAATCCGTACGCACCAGGCACCTTATTATTCTTCATCTGCATAATCCTCGAAAACCTCCTTTTTCGTGAAAGGAGCATTGCACCTCATTCTCTTCCGCACATAATTGTGGGATATCCCCATTCGTGCCCTCATTTATGGAAACAAGATTCTCTATCGGAGCACCAAAGAGCTTTTTATAGAAGTTCAAAATGTACATTTTAAGATTTTTGTGACCTACTATTGTATCTTCATCCTATTCAAGTTGGATAATTCTATTTTTCTGTACTTTCCTTTCGCAATTAGATGGAAAAACTGAGTGTTATTATCTACTTGTATGACTTCTCAGACCTTTAAGTCATACAACAATATCTATGCCATCGGGACACCGGCCCAAAATATATACGAACTCTTTATTGTATAGGATGCACATCTACTTGACATTGAAACACAAAATCTACATGTCAATCGATCATCCGTGGAAATCCTACCTGTGTCAAAAGCATTACAAGGACAAGGGCACAAATGAAAAAAATTAAGAAGAAATGGTGTTCGATTTCTCATGGTGTCCGGCTTGTGATACAACTTGTACAACTTCGTTTATCTGTATATATAGCTTGTAACATTGATGCTTGTGAGACAACGTTTTTTTAATAGAGCATGATTTAAGAGATTTGTTTTTTTAGTAAAGCATGACACGTGGACTTTTGGAATATGGCACCATGCAAGGACCATATCCTCTCCGCGTGTTCTTATTTGAGATCTGTATTAATATAGTGTTTTTCCTCCATACGTGACAAATACAAGCTATACTTCAGTGAATACGGGCGTCCTGACAAATACAAGCTATACTTCATCATAGCTAACAAATGCTACCAATGTGTTTGTTGTATTGCGGACCTCTATGGATCTATCAATGTGTGGACACCACTCAATTTTATGGCACTTGTGATTAGGTGATGAGGCCTCCATTAATGTGCCGCTCATCAATATAGGCGGATGAATAAATGTAATACTAACACAAAAATATTAATGCATAATGACTGTTCTATTGTAAACCGGATGGTATACTGTAATACTCATATGCTAATTAGTCCTAATTATTACTCCCTCCATTCACAAATATAAAGATGTTTTAGATATTTCACTATAAACTACATATAGATTAAAATGAGTGAACAAACACACCAAAAGGTGTCTATATGCACCCGATTCTGAAAAAGTTGGAACATCTTATATTTGCAAACGGAGGGAGTAGTTTAGCTAATAACTGACACATTGATTAAACACACCTTTCATGTGATTAGGGCAGCTGTACAGTACTCATACATAGAACATCAACTAATTACACAAAAGTTAGTTGCAACCATGACAAACTTGCTTCCATATATTTTGGTAACTAAATGTAGCTTGTAGATATTTTTCATATCATAAAGTTTAGTTAGAAATATGTGGAGTTGATTTTGACGTCTCTAGTTTATTAAAAAAATGGGAACAGTAATTCCTGGTTAACATCCAAAGGATGATTATGAAGCTGAGATCAAAACCAAAGCCATGAAAAACTCTGTATTCTTGATAAGCCGTGTACATTTATTTTCTATAATTTTTTTACGCGGAACATAGAGCTCTTGAAGATCCAAGGTCCCCACACCTCTCAGCGCCAAGATGACAGCCGGAGGGAGGGACCTTAGTTTCACAAACAACGGCGGCGGCGGAGACCACAGTACGACACAATCGAGATATTGATGTAGGTATATATAGTCCTCCGCATTGTTGTTTTTCTTTTCAGGGATTGTGGACGATTAGATTTTTTTTTGAGGTGATTGTGGACGATTAGATTGTTTATTTTAGGGGTTGTGGGCGGTTAGGTGGGCTGGATCAAACTTGCGCGGGCATCGGGACCTATGTCTAACGGCCCACCTAGTGCCGAAAGCTGAGCCTTGAAATAATCTGGTCTTGGCGCCCAACGCAACCGTCCCAACCAACAGCTCTCGCTTCTTCTCTTCTCCGCCTCGCCGCAGCGCCAAGAAACCAACGGAAGAACCCACCACTCCTTCCCCCGCGCGCCTCTGCTCTCCATCTTCACCGGTGACAGATGGATCAGTTCCATCACGGACAGCACGTGCGGCTGCGCAGCCGCGTGCACGGCACGTACCTGCACGCCGACGAGGACGGACATGGCGTCAACCTCCGCATCCGCCGGGAGTCTATGAACGCGGCTTGGGCGGTGCACCGGCACCCGGGCGAGGACGGACAGTTCCTGCTCCTACACAGCTCCGCCTACGGCCACTACCTCGCCGCCACGGACGTGCCGGCGCCGCCCGGCCACCGCGGGCTCCGCGTCGAGCAGCGCTACTACGACCATCCTGAGGTGGAGCCACTCGTTTGGCAGGCCATCCTGTCAGAATCCGAGGAAGAGGTCTACCTCCGCAACGTCGACGGCGCCTGCCTCCGCGCCAACGGGAGGTTCCAGAACACCGGCGCCACCGTCGACTTCGTCCACGACCTCGACAACATCAGCAGGAAGATGCTCTGGGTCGTGGAGCAAATCCCCGCCAGGGAGGTCATGCCTCCGGCCTCCCCTTCCACGTCCGATTGGGGTGAGCCCGCCACGCCCGTTCCTTGATTCTTCCCCAATTTGATGAATTGGGTCTTGGATTTTCTTTCATTCGCATGCTCTGTTCTTGCCAAATTTGCGCTGCTTCTTGGTTGCGACCATGGTTTCTTTGGCTTCTTTGATTTGACGATGGTTCTTTGCGACTCAACTGCAGTTTCCCCACCCCATGTTGCGGTCGCGGATGATCATGTACATGTGGCGGAACATCCTCGGGGGCCTCATCATCCGCGGCTCGTTCGTGTTCAGGGGGAGGTCCGTGTTCCGCCTGAGGAATCAGGCTGGTCAGGCTGCTGCGCCCCATGGTAGACTTGGACGACTCCGAGCTCGTCATGGGCCTCCCAACACGTGATGGCCGGATGTTTCCACTCGTCGTCGACCTGCCCAGCAGCGGCCATACCCTCCACATCTTCGTCGTCGTCGTCGGGACGCCTGGTGAGAAACCTTCCTACTCTTCTCCTTTGGCAAGAAACTCATATTCGTAGTAGTCTTGAACTACTAGTCTGAATTCTGAAAAAGCAGTTTACTGAAACCGGTGTAGTCTGAAACTTTTGATAATCTGTTTCAGCCTTTCGGTTAGTAGTTAAGACATGGAAATTGTCAGTACAAGTTGATGAATTAAATCAGTAGGTGGTCAACAGGCATGACATTGTGCCGGCTGGGTTTATGGAAATAGTCTGAACTGCAGTACGATTATAGACATCAGTAAATTGTATTTATGGACAGATGCTAGAATGTTGCTGAATGTGACCTCCAAATTCCAAATTTAGTAAAAGTTTGGGTATTCGAAACTACTAGTCTGAAAAACAGTTTATGTGGTCTGAAACTTTTCCTAATGTGTTTCAGACTTTCAGTAAAAGTTGTTGAATCAAATCAGTTCTTTGATGCTATTATGGACAGATTTAAAATCCACACTAAACCTTGATATGGGAACTATTCGTTTTGATGCTACTGTGCTTTAATACGATATATATGCCGCTAGTGGAAGACTTTGGAATTTGAAAACCCAAATCAGTTCAGTCTGCCTAGTTCAACTTCACATAGGTTCCTATTTTCTAGCCTACTGTAATTGTTCCAAACTTTTGATAATCTGTTTCAGACTTTCAGTTAGGAGTTAAGACTTGGAAATAGTATGAACTGCTGTTGGATTAAATCAGTACGTGGTTAACAGGCACAACATTGTGCCTGTTGGGTTTATGGATAGAAGGTTGTCTGAAGATAGTTGTTTACTAGGAGTGAGGAGTCATTTAAAAGGGCAACCTGGTGCATGTAGCTCCCGCTTGCGCAGGGTCCAGGGAAATGTCTATATTTTATGTCCATAAAGGGCAACCTGCAGTACGATGAATGTTGCCGGCGTGGTGTATTTGATTGCATTTTACTTGCGTGCGTGTTAGCCTATGGTAGTTTTTTTGAACAAAAATTCAGGTTGTATCCCACGATATTCTAAGAATGCTAGTTTCTGCACAGTACATTGTTCATGAGCATGACAACAACTTCAGACATTTTATGCTTCCTTCTCAGTTTCTGTCTCTTTCTCTCTCTGTCTCTGTCTCTCTTGTTTCAGTATTGACTACTGAAACGTTTGAAGGTCAGTAAAAATGTATGTTTTGCTTCTTCTTTTTTCTTTATTGTGAGATTGCAGTATGTAGGGTACGAGGATGGTAGTCTGCGGCCAAGCTACTCATGGCATGTAAAGTTGACCCAAATACTTCAACTCCATATTTTAGGTAGAGTAAAATAAGACTTGACTCTGCAATCTTATGGAGTACTAATAGACTCTTCATCCCTTTTTTTTGCGGGTTCGACTCTTCACCTGTTAGATTCACATAATCTTCTATCCTGTCCATATACCCATCCGATTTTGCAGTTGATGTGAATTAACCCATCAATCTCATTAAACTACTCCAAGTCATCAATCTGCCACAAAGTGGTACTCACTTCTGTTCGTCAATTACCGGTGATCAAGGAATGAGATACTCCCTCCGTCCGAAAAAGCTTGTCCCAAGCTTGTCCCTCAAATGGATCTATCTAGCTTCAAGCACTAAGTTGGTGTTAGATATATCCATTTGAGGGACAAGCTTTTTCGGATGGAGGGAGTACATTGGAAGGTCCAACACTATCTCAGAATGTGTGAAGCAGAGGAAAACAAAATCATTATCAAGCAGGAAAAATAAAGAAATGAAAAGAATAAAAGAGTACTTCAGATATTTCACAACCACCTCTCTCTATTCCGAATCTACAACTAACTTGTTAGCCAAATCTCTAACTAGCTTGTTAGGTAGAGTACAATTTTGGCCACAGACATTTTTTGAAAAACACTACATAATTTGGAATTTCTATGAAAAATTAGAAAATATGAACAAAAATTTGAAACCAATTTATTTTGAATTTCCGCAAACATTTTTTGTAATTTGTGTAGAATTTTTTTTGAATACAGGATTATTTTCTAAATTCCAAATAAATTTTTTAGCACGAACATTATTTGAAAATGTGGAATTGTCGAAATCACAAAAACATGGCATAGTGCCTTAGAATGGTGATACAATGCCCTAGAAAACATTTGGTCCATTTGAACGATACCGAAAAAAGGTACTCTGAGACGGAACCTTTCGCCCAACCTGAACGCCATACGCGGACTTTTTTCCATTTAAATTCGTGACCATTTTATTATATTCGCAAACTTTGTTTTCAAATTAATGAACTTTTTTCCATATCCAGAAACTATTTTAAACTTTTATATATATAAACAAGTTATAAAATCCTGTAATATATTTCAAATATATAAACAATCCTTTTCAAAATTAATGAACTTTTTCAAACCAGCGAATATTTGGGCCGGCCCAACAAGCACCCGACGGAACCGATGTCGCCCCTAGTTGGGCAAGGCCTGAGCGTAATTTTTTCTATTTTCGTTAATTTCATTTTTTAAACATTATTATTCATTTTAAAACCTGTTTTAAAATTTGAAATATTTTTGGAATACCAAAAAATGTTATTGTTTTCAAATATTTTTTTCAAACTATAAAAATGTTTTGGAATTTTAAAACATGTTCCCATTTTTTATTCTTTTTCATAAATTTAATAGATGCTCAGAAATTTTGAAAGTGGTCGAATTTTTTATGTGGGCATGTTTCTATTAGTACGAACATTTTTTCTATTTAATAGATGTCCAAAAAATTAATTATAATGATGTGATTATTTTTCTATTTAAACGAACAATTTTCGACATATCTGTACAAATTTTCTAAAATTTGAACATTTGTACTTTATGAACAAAATATAAAAAAGGAACATTTTTTGAAATTTTAAACAAAATTTTATAAACGTGAGAATCTTACGAAAAAGAAAAAGCAAATACTGAAAAAAGAAAAAAAACGAATAGAAAAAAAAAGAATAGTGATAAAAGGACCGGTTCAACAATGGACCAGCCCAGCCATGAACTGAAGTAGAAGAACACAAAAAATTATAGTAAATATACACAAGCATTGGGATGTCTTAGTTTGTTAGTGTGGTCCTCCTTAGACCAAGAGGTCTTGAGTTTGATTCACGCCTGCACTATTTTTTGAAGTTTGATAAAAAAAAGTGGATATGATGCCTCGTCCGTCTCACATATACAGATGGGTATATGGGTTGATGAAATAACCATACCGCCCTTATACGATTTGTGTGTGTGTGTGTGTGTGTGTGTGTGTGTGTGTGTGTGTGTGTGTGTGTGTGTGTGTTGGGGGGAGGGGGGTGTACCGAAACAGGCCTCTAAGTATATTTGGTTTAGCGTATTGTAAATCTTCTCAATAAATGGTGAACAAAATTCAGGTTTTATCCCATAACATTATAAGAATACTAGATTCTGCAAATTACATTAATCTGACTTTTGCTTAACAAAATTATGATATTTTTTATCTGCTGCAACAGTTGTGTAACAACTTTTGGTAAGAACTTGGGCGAGCATCTTTTGCTTGGTCTTGTTTTTGCCTCACATGTTTTGCTTTGCATGGAACAGATTAACTGCAATTGAGTAGAAGTTTAGGGCATGGACCATTACACCGCCTGCAACCATACAGACCGAGCGTCTAGACGCAATTGTCATCCAACGCGATACCCCATCGGTCCAAAGACCGGCCTGGTTGTCTATTTCCCACAAACCAGATAAAAACTAGAGGGGGCTTTGCGGGTGTCCGTACCGCACCCACACAAATCTGACAACCCTGTCCCACCCAAAAACCTCCTCGTCCGAAAATCCCATGGCACGAAATGGTCGCCGCGCATTCATGCCGGTCAACGTTGCTCCAGAGCGGACGCGACTCCACGGCTTTAATGCCGGCCAAAGCGACGCGGCTGGACGAGCGGTCACCGCCGCTTCAGTGCCGGCGCGACGACCAATAAGCCTATTTCGGCTGTTGTGCCGCATTGAAACCGGCTTCCTGTTTGTTCGCCTGGCCACACCTATTCAAGCAGGCCTCCAACGTCGTCCACACCGCACCGCACCTCTCATTTTCCCTCACCACTCCTAGACTCTCCGCCCCTCTCCGCATGGGCGCCGTCCAGACCATCATGTCCACACCATGCCTCTCACGCCCAAAAGTCAATGGGGCTGACACGCTTGCCAAGCATAGATTACTAGTGGCGTCTAGCCATTGCAAGGACGCAATACTTTGATCATTAGTGGCGTGCGATATATGGCAAGCACCACTAGTACTTTCTGGCTGGAGGGCTTCCTAGATGTGTCTTACTAGCGGTGTTAGCCAGGGCCGCACGTTGCTAATACGTTGTCATCAGCGTCAGGCCCGTTTTTTCTCGACGCTTTTGGTAGTTCGCCAGGTTACCGGCGGCGTTTGGATTTTATCACACGCTGTTAGTAAGAAAATCCTATAAGGAATTCATTCACTCTACAAGAGCAATGCTATGACGAATATTATTTGGCTTTCTCAAGATGATGTGTTTATGAGGAATAGCCGAATAGCTTCAAAGTGTGTGTAGCTGAGTCCATAACACCATGCAGAACAATGGCTAACGATCCAAGGAATTTGCCGTGCTCATCCCAACACACAACCGCACCGCTGATCCAGGGCCGGCCCTAAGGGGGAGCAGGGGGACGGCCGCCCCGGGCCCCCAAAGTGGAGGGGCCCCGAATGCCATGCACGCTAAAAGGTTTATTGTATGGCCCAAGTAGTAGTAGCTAGAGAGGTATATGCCGTAACACACGCATTGACCAGGCTGGGATCGAGTAACTTGGGGCGAGATCTTTAAAAAGGAAGGAATATAAGCGAGGCATCACGCATGTATCACGCCGCCTTTTCTTTTGCAACATGAAACATGGCTTTGCATTTTTTAGAATACCTTGTGATAGCCACGCACACCTTTATCTACTTCCTCCGTAGGGCATTATTTCACTATTCATGTTAAGAGGCCTCAGCTTTTAGTTTCGCCCCGGGCTCCCGAACTCTGAGGACCGGCCCTGCGCTGATCCCCCAACACTTGGTCGGCTGGTCTAGCTACACCTCACTAGTAGAAAACAGGGCTTTGGTTGGGGCCTGGCCAGCCCATTAGTCCTGGTTCAGTCACGAACCGGGATCCATGGGGGCATACGTCCTGGTTCGTGCGCCCAGGGGCCCGGCCGGGGCCTCGTGGGCATTGCGTCTGGGTTCATTTGTCTCGGTTCCTGGCACAAACCGGGACCAATGGGCCTCGCTCCTGGCCCACATGCATTGGTCCCGGTTCGTGTCTCGAACCGGGATAGAAGGATGGCCTTTAGTCCCGGTTTTAGCCATGAACCAGGACAAATGAGTTGCCTATATATACCCCCCCCCCCCCGCCGGCGAGTAGAGCACTCCATAGTGCTCTGTTTTTTTGGCCGGCGAGGGGAGGGCATTTGGATGCTCTAGCTCACCTCCTATGCACATGAGGTGTTCGATGAAATGCCCGAGCCACGCTAGTTAAGTTTTCTCCTCTCGAAGCTCGACCTCCAAGCTCCATTTTCCCCGAGATTTGCATAGGTTTAGCGGTCCATCACGCCCCGTCCCCGTCTTCACCGCCGTTGATCAGCCGCGCTGATCTCGTCGCCGGCACCACCGTGGTGAGCCTCTTGTTCTTATCTTCTTTCTGAAAGAAAAAACAATTCTTACTTTAGATAGATACTTGTCCAATTTTCTTACTTTTGACACACATAATTATTATGGGTTTTTATCATTTATGCCACTTGTTGTGTCCCACTACTCAGTTTTGCCATTAGATGTTACAACTGCTCAAAAATGCCATCAATCCGTGAGATGCTTGCTCAAAAATGCCATTAGATATCTCAAAAATGCCATCGTTCTGTTAGATGTTTGCTCAAAAATGCCATTAGACATTGTTATTTTTACGTCAAACCCGTTGACCATGTTCTATGACAAAAATAAGCCTAGACCTACATGTCACTTCTCTCTATCTCACAATGATATGTGTGGCCCCACTTGTTAGGAGTAACCAAGCAAATAATTTTATAGGAAAATAAGAACGATGTTGGGATCAAGTGGGCCCCATACTTTATTGTAGTGAGATAGAGGGAGAGCTGGCATGTTGGTTCATAGGTATTTATGTCATTATAACATGGCAAAAGAGATTTGAGATCACAATAATGGTGTTTAGTGGCATTTTTGAGCATGTGTCTAATGAAGCGATGGCATTTTTGAGCAGTTGAAATTTCTAGTGGTAAAACTGAGTAGTGGGACACAACCGGTGGCATAACTGATAAAAACCCTATTATATATAATGCACGCAGATGAACCGACAATGGATGTACGGTGACAGACACACCTCCGACTACATTAAGGGTCTGCATAATTTTCTCGAAGTGGCTGAGGCAAACAAGCAGAATGGTTTTATGTGTTGTCCATGCCCTATATGTGGGAATACGAACTCATACTCTAACCGAAAAATCCTTCACACCCACCTGCTTTATAAGGGTTTCATGCCACACTATAATGTTTGGACGAAGCATGGAGAAATAGGGATTATGATGGAAGACATCGAAGAAGAAGAGGACGATGACAACTATGTGCCCCCTGAATACCGTGATGCTGCAACGGGGGAAGCTGCTGAAGATCAAGAGGAACCAGACGATGTGCCCGATGATGATGATCTCCGCCGGGTCATTGTTGATGCAAGGACACAGTGCGAAAGTCAAAAGGAGAAGTTGAAGTTTGATCACATGTTAGAGGATCCCAAAAAAGGGTTGTACCCCAATTGCGAAGATGGCAACACAAACCTCGGTACCATACTGGAATTGCTGCAGTGGAAGGCAGAGAATGCTATGTCTGACAAAGGATTTGACAAGCTACTGAAAATATTGAAGAAGCTTCCAAACGATAACGAATTGCCTGACAGTACGTACGCAGCAAAGAAGGTCGTATGCCCTCTAGGACTGGAGGTGCTAAAGATACATGCATGCCTTAATGACTGCATCCTCTACCGCGGTGCGTACGAGGATTTGAATGCATGCCCGGTATGCGGTGCATTGCGGTATAAGATCATACGAGATGACCATGGTGGTGTTGACGGCGAGCCCCCCAGGAAGAGGGTTCCTGCGAAGGTGATGTGGTATACTCCTATAATACCACGGTTGAAACGTCTATTCAGAAACGAAGAGCATGCCAAGTTGATGCGATGGCATAGATAGGACCGTAAGAAAGACGGGAAGTTGAGAGCACCCGCTGACGGGTCGCAGTGGAGAAAATTTGAGAGAAAGTACTGGGCTGAGTTTGCAGGTGACCCAAGGAACATATGGTTTGGTTTAAGCGCGGATGGCATTAATCCTTTCGGGGAGCAGAGCAGCAATCACAACACCTGGCCCGTGACTCTATGTATGTATAACCTTCCTCCTTGGATGTGCATGAAGCGGAAGTTCATTATGATGCCAGTTCTCATCCAAGGCCCTAAGCAACCCGGCAACGACATTGATGTGTACCTAAGGCCATTAGTTGAAGAACTTTTACAGTTGTGGAATGGAAACGGTGTACGTGTGTGGGACGAGTACAAACAGGAGGAATTTAACCTGCACGCATTACTGTTTGTTACCATCGACGATTGGCCCGCTCTCAGTAACCTTTCAGGATAGACAAACAAAGGATACCACGCATGCACGCATTGTTTAGCTGACACCGAAAGTATATACCTGGACAAATGCAGGAAGAATGTGTACCTGGGACATCGTCGATTTCTTCTGACCAACCATCAATGTCGAAAGAAAGGCAAGCATTTCAAAGGCAAGGCAGATCACCGGAAGAAGCCCGCCATGCGTACTGGTGATCACGTACTTGCTATGGTCAATGATTTACACGTAATCTTTTGAAAGGATCCCGGCGGACTATTTGTTCCGAATGACACTGAGGGACGCGCACCCATGTGGAAGAAGAAATCTATATTTTGGGACCTACCCTACTGGAAAGAGCTAGAGGTCCACTTTTTAATCGACGTGATGCACGTGATGAAGAACCTTTGCGTGAACCTTCTAGGCTTCTTGGGCGTGTATGGGAAGACAAAAGATACATAAGAGGCACGGGAGGACCTACAATGTTTGCACGAAAAAGACGGCATACCTCCAAAGCAGTATGAAGGTCCTGCCAGCTACGCTCTTACCAAAGAAGAGAAGGAAATTTTCTTTGAATGCCTGCTCAGTATGAAGGTCCCGACTGGCTTCTCATCGAATATAAAGGGAATAATAGATATGCCAGAGAAAAAGTTTCAGAACCTAAAGTCTCATGACTACCACGTGATTATGACACAACTGCTTCCGGTTGCATTGAGGGGGCTTCTACCGGAAAACGTACGATTAGACATTGTGAAGCTATGTGCATTCTTCAATGCAATCTCTCAAAAGGTGATCGATCCAGAAATTATACCAAGGCTAAGAAGTGATGTGGCGCAATGTCTTGTCAGTTTCGAGCTGGTGTTCCCACCATCCTTCTTCAATATCATGACGCACATCCTAGTTCATCTAGTTGACGAGATTGTCATTTTGGGCACCGTATTTCTACACAAGATGTTCCCCTTTGAGAGGTTCATGGGAGTCCTAAAGAAATATGTCCGTAACCGCGCTAGGCCAGAAGGAAGCATCTCCATGGGCCATCAAACAGAGGATGTCATTGGGTTTTGTGTTAACTTCATTCCTGGCCTTAAGAAGATAGGTCTCCTTATATCGCGGTATGAGGGGAGACTGACTGGAAAAGGCACGCTTGGAGGGGACTCAATAATATGCAGGGACGGGCATTCTTGGTCTCAAGCACACTACACAGTTCTACAGAACTCTACCTTGGTGACCCCGTATGTCGATGAACACAAGAACAGTCTGCGCTCCAAACACCCGGAGCAGTGTGACGATTGGATTACATGTGAACACATCAGGATTTTCAGTAGTTGGTTGGAAAAATGTCTCGGAGCTGACAACACTGTTTGTGATGAGCTGTACTCGTTGTCCAGGGGACCATCTTCGACTGTATTGACTTACAAAGAATACGAGATAAATGGGAATACATTTTACACGATCGCCCAAGATCAAAAGAGCACCAACCAAAATAGCGGTGTCCGCTTTGATGCAACAAGCAATAGGGGAAAGGACAAATATTATGGTTACATAGTGGACATATGAGAACTTGACTACAGACATGATTTTAAGGTCCCTCTGTTTAAGTGCAAATGGGTCAATCTGTCAGGAGGCGGGGTACAGGTAAACCCACAGTACGGAATGACAACAGTGGATCTGAACTATCTTGGGTACACTAACGAACCGTTCGTCCTAACCAATGATGTGGTGCAGGTTTTCTATGTGAAGGACATGTCTACCAAACCGAGAAAAAGAAAACATAAGGAAGTGAACACATCATACGATGAGCCAAAGCGTCACATAGTTCTTTCAGGAAAAAGTGACATCGTGGGAGTGGAGGGCAAGACAGACATGTCCGAAGATTATGAAAAGTTTCATGAAATTCCTCCCTTCAAAGTCAAGGTTGACCCAAGCACCCTGATAAACGATGAAGATTATCAATGGTTACGGCGCAATAAGCAAAGGACACAAACAAAGAAAAAGTGAAGACTTTTCTCTCCACAACTATTATGATGATGCCTAAACCCTAAACCCTAATCCTGATACTTCGAAAGAGATTGTCCGTTTTGTACACGAAGTGCATTCAGTTTTTGCCGTAACCCTCTCTACTTTTTTTCACATGCTATGTGGGTGAAATGATGATGCTATGCCAACTTTCAACCTTCTCATAGTTAATTTGAAATGCTTTTCAATTTCAGGGTCATTTATCTCAACCAAATCAGTAAATGCATGAAAAATAACAAATGAAGTCAGAAAGGGTTGGAAATTGATGATGTGGCTTTGAATGGTGCATTTTGAACACACAAAAAGTCTGGAGTTCAAATAAGTTCAAAAAAATGAAATCTCTTTTGTAACATATGAGTTTTCATCCGAAACCCTGATACTTTGAAAGAGGTTGTCCATTTTGTACACAAAGTGCATCCAGTTTTTGCCGTAACCCTGTCTACTTTTTTGCATATGCTATGTGAGTGAAATGATGATGCCATGCCAATTTTCCACCTTTTCAGAGTTCATCTGAAGTGCTTTTCAATTTCAGGGTCATTTAGCTCAAAGAATGAACTAATATAAGCCTCTAGTATTGTTGAAACTAAAATTATATAAAATTTATGCAACTAAAATTATCAAAGTATTTTCTGTTAGAAACATTATAAGCAAAAAGAATTTTCATAAAGAACTTTTTTGTTAGAAACTTTAATAGCAAAAAGAATTATCATAAATATTTCTTTTGTTAGAAACTAAAATAACAAAGACTGTTTTTGAATATAATGATAAAACACAGTAATATTAAATAGCAGGAAAAAGAATCACTCCAAAATCTATTTTTATAGTAAAGTTAATCACAAACTAGTGATTCACATAAATTTCAAAGAATTCAAATTGAAAAATTAATGGCAGTAACAGAAAGTTTATAATTTGTATTACCTAAAACCAAAAAGAATAACTGAAAAACTAGTAAGTATTTTGCTGTTAGTAGGAAAAAACAAAAAATAAAACAAAAAAACTGGAAAAAATTAAAAAAATGCCGCCTACTAGGCCACCACGGCCTGCATGCGACTAGAAACCCGCTAGTTGGGCCAGGATGCAGGCCCGCAGTAGGCCCACAAGCACAGAGAGTAGATTTAGCCCCGTAAGCCTGCAGTAGAGAGGATCTCGGAGTGGTCGGCTCGGCAGGGCTTATAAACCACTCCGAGCCCCTCTTGGCTAGCAAGGTGGGACTAAACATCCCACCGCACCACGGCAGTTCCAGTACAGGGCCTTTGGTCCCGGTTGGTGGCAGCAACCGAGACTAAAGGAGGGCATTGGGCACCAACTGGGACCAATGCCCCCCTTTAGTCTCGGTTGGTGCCACCAACCGGGACCAAAGGCCTCTGCTTCCCGCCCTTTGGGTTGCTGAAAAGAGATCTTTGGTCCCGGTTGGTGGCACTAACCGGGACTAAGGGTTGCATTGGTCCTGGTTTGTGGCACAAACCGGGACCAATGCTCCATCAATATATACAGCACTTGTGAAAATTTTCGTTCAGTTCTTCGATCCCGCCCCGACGACGCCGCCAGGCTGCTGCCCCTCTGCCTCGCCGTCGCCGTCGTCGCCCCTGCCTCCGATGCCGTACCGCGCCGCCCCGATGCCATCCCGCGCCGCCCCGCGCCATCCCTGCCCCGACGCCGCCGGCCCTGCCTCCTCTCGTGGCCCGTCGCCGCGCCCCTACCCCACCGTCGCCATCGCCGTGCCCTGCTTCCTCGTCGCCGTCCCCGTGCCCTGCCTCCTCGTCGCCGCCCCCCTGCAGTGAACTCATTCTCCTCGTCGCCGGGCGCCCTAATCTGCATATGTGCATTTTCTAGCTAACTAAGTTTAGATGTGTAGTTGTCTTAATTTAGATGTTTAGTTGTTGTAATTTGTTCATAAAAGAATATGCAAAAGTTAGAATTTTTTTCTGTTCGTAGTTTTTTTTGGTGATATTATTGTTGAATATGCAAATGTTTGTATGTTCATATGCAAATAATATGTCAATTTTTTTCATAGAATTTTTATGATTTTTTCTGTTGTAATTTTGTTCATAGAATTTTTATTCTGTTCACAGAATTTATATGATTTTTTGTTGTAATTTTGTTTATAGAATTTTTATGATTTTTTTGTTCATGGAATTTTCTTGTCAATTTATGTATATGTTCATATTGTGTATGTATAGGAAAATTGTGTATGATTAAAGTCATTTATGTATATGTTCATATAGCAAACATGTCCGTGCGTTGCAACGAGAGAAAGTTGCATGCTCCTAGCACATTAAGGATGGCTCAAGACCCCTCCATCACATTATCTATTCCAACATAGTGTCTCACCTATGTTGTCACTTATGCTCCTTCTCCTATTCACCGACCAGGGCCGTGGTGTCCTTCTGATCGCAATGCGTCCAAACATGATCAATCCCAATATGATGATTTCAGCGCGCGCGCACACGCGCGCGCGCACACACACACACACACACACACACGCACGCACGCACGCACGCACGCACGCACTGTGAACACAAAAAAAGCACGAACAGTTTAAAAAATAGTAACATCTTTCAAAAGGAAATAAAAATTAGAACTTGTGAGAAATTTTTTTGACCCGTATTAATTTGATTTTTTTCTTGATATGATGACGCGCTGAATATAACACCTTATATATATATCGCCCGTTCCACCATAGAGATCCCACCGGCGTGTCATTTGGCCCATAATTATGATCGTTCCTTTTAAAACTTTTTCCGTCTGAGATCCTTCTATTAATTTCCTTCCTTCTTTAAAATATACTCGAAATCCTGTTTACAATTGTGTTATTATATGTCCCTTCCGCACTCGCAATGTCAATTTGGGGCATAATTGTGATGGTACCTTTTAATTCCTTTTCTTCTAAGTTTATTCCTTCTTTTTATTTCTTTCCTTCTTCAATTTATGTATACCCAAATCTTGCTTAGAACGGTGCCTACAATTAGGCGTTTCCACATCCGGCCTCAATTTCCTTCTTCAATTTATAGTGAACACCGCTGCTACCAGCCTCTGATTATGGCGAGTCCCAATAAATGATGGTCCTCCTTGATAATCATGCAATTAAGTGCCCAATCGGTTAATAATTTGTTCTGACCCGTCCTCTTTTACTTTGATGGTGCAACCGTCCCTCCTTTACATTAATATAATGTCCCAATTAATTCCTCCTTTACAATCGAGGATGCAATCTCTCGTTTGATTATGTGATTAATGCCCAATAGCTTAATTTCTTCCACGTTATAACGATTCTTCATGTCCTTAATTTCCTAAGCATCTCATTTATATTTCATGTAATTGTTGAAGTTATATAAATTGATTGAATTCGAGGTATGGGATCGAAGTGACACAATTTTAATTGTGAATAGCTGTGCGCCTTCTGTCTTTTATAATAGTGCTATAAAGAAAGCCCACATTTAAATTCAAAAATAGATTGTGGTTTAGTTGGCTACCGCAACTAGCTTTTATATATACCGTGAACGAAAAATCATGTGAGATACGTGGGCCTAGGCCCATTACATATTGTGAGCAAAAAATTGTGTGATATACGTGGGCCGAGGCCCATTGCAGCGATGGTGCAAACCGTTTTTAAAATTATTCGCCAAAATAGTACCACCTCGGATACAACAAAACTCAAAAAATTAAAATTAATAATATAGGTGAACGGATGAAAAAATTGGAGAAACGCACCTTGCTTTATTAATAAGTATAGATTTAGAAGAAAAAGCAGGAGAGGAAAAAGAAAAATAAGAAGAAGAAGAAGAAGAAGAAGAAGAAGAAGAAGAATATGATGATGATGATGATGATGATGAAGAAGAAGAAGAAGAAGAAGAAGAGAGGAAGAAGAGGAGAAATAAATAAGAAGATGAAAAAGAAGAACAAAAAAGAGGAATTCTATTTCTTCTTTCTCCTCTATTCCTTCTTCTCCTCTATTTTTTTTTCTTCTTCTTCCTCTTCTTATTTTTTATCTGGTATGTCGTTGTCGATATACCCCCTCCCCGATAACTTTTAGTAAGTACTACTTAGAAAGTGTTTAATATAATTTGTTAGAAAAATAATGTAACTAGTTAAACTAGTTTATTTATAGTAAGTACTACTTTATTTTATTTATAATAATTGCTTAGTAGTTGAACTAGTTGATTTAATAAAACTACTTTATTTTACTATAGAAGTAGTTTATTTTTAATAAGAAAATTAATAGAACTAGTTTATTTTTTTAGCTCAAGCAATTATTCCCGCATCGACGTCGACGATGCCTATCCCGCATCATCGTCGTCGACACGGCAGAGGAGGCCTGCTTGTTCAGAGGGGCCGTGTCCGGGACTGGGCTCTACCGGGCTGGTATTGGGAGGTGCTACTTTCCGGGGGGCGTAGGTTGGTGAGGAGCCAGCCCGTCGTTGACCCGAACCTTGTTTGGTGACGGTCGCTGTTGGGTTTCGTAGTAATTTCAAAAAATTTCCTACGCACACGCAAGATCATGGTGATGCATAGCAACTAGAGGGGAGAGTGTGATCTACGTACCCTTGTAGATCGACAACGGAAGCGTTAGCACAACATGGTTGATGTAGTCGTACGTCTTCATGGCCCGACCGATCAAGCACCGAAACTACGGCACCTCCGAGTTTTAGCACATGTTCAGCTCGATGACGATCCCCGGACTCCGATCCAGCAAAGTGTCGGGGAAGAGTTCCGTCAGCACGACGGCGTGGTGACGATCTTGATGTTCTACCGTCGCAGGGCTTCGCCTAAGCACCGCTACAATATTATCGAGGACTATGGTGGAAGGGGGCACTGCACACGGCTAAGAATATGATCACGTGGATCAACTTGTCTGTCTAGGGGTGCCCCTTGCCTCCGTATATAAAGGATCAAGAGGGGGGTGCGGCCGGCCAGGGAGGGCGCGCCAGGAGGAGTCCTACTCCCTCCGGGAGTAGGATTCCCCCCTTTCCTAGTTGGAATAGGATTCGAAAAGGGGGAAAGAGGAGAGAGAGAAGGAAGGGGGGCCCCGGCCCCCTCTCCTTGTCCTATTCGGACTAGGGGGGAGGGGCGCGCGGCCCAGCCCTGGCCACCTCTCCTCTCTTCCACTAAACCCCACTAAGGCCCATATACCTCCCGGGGGTTTCCGGTAACCTCCCGGTACTCCGGTAAAATCCCGATTTCACCCGGAACACTTCCGATATCCAAATATAGGCTTCCAATATATCAATCTTTATGTCTCGACCATTTCGAGACTCCTCGTCATGTCTGTGATCACATCCGGGACTCCGAACAAACTTCGTACATCAAAACTCATAAACTCATAATATAATTGTCATCGAAACCTTAAGCGTGCGGACCCTATGGGTTCGAGAACAATGTAGACATGACCGAGACACGTCTCCGGTCAATAACCAATAGCGGAACCTGGATGCTCATATTGGCTCCTACATATTCTACGAAGATCTTTTATCGGTCAGACCGCATAACAACATACGTTGTTCCCTTTGTCATCGGTATGTTACTTGCCCGAGATTCGATCGTCGGTATCTCAATACCTAGTTCAATCTCGTTACCGGCAAGTCTCTTTACTCGTTCCGTAATACATCATGTCACAACTAACTCATTAGTTGCAATGCTTGCAAGGCTTATGTGATGTGCATTACCGAGAGGGCCCAGAGATACCTCTCCGACAATCGGAGTGACAAATCCTAATATCGAAATACGCCAACCCAACATGTACCTTTGGAGACACCTGTAGAGCACCTTTATAATCACCCATTTACGTTGTGACGTTTGGTAGCACACAAAGTGTTCCTCCAGCAAACGGGAGTTGCATAATCTCATAGTCATAGGAACATGTATAAGTCATGAAGAAAGCAATAGCAACATACTAAACGATCGGGTGCTAAGCTAATGGAATGGGTCATGTCAATCAGATCATTCACCTAATGATGTGATCCCGTTAATCAAATAACAACTCTTTGTCTATGGTTAGGAAACATAACCATCTTTGATCAACGAGCTAGTCTAGTAGAGGCATACTAGTGACACTCTGTTTGTCTATGTATTCACACATGTATTATGTTTCCGGTTAATACAATTCTAGCATGAATAATAAACATTTATCATGATATAAGGAAATAAATAATAACTTTATTATTGCCTCTAGGGCATATTTCCTTCAGTCTCCCACTTGCACTAGAGTCAATAATCTAGATTACACAGTAATGATTCTAACACCCATGGAGCCTTGGTGCTGATCATCTTTTGCTCGTGGAAGAGGCTTAGTCAACGGGTCTGCTACATTCAGATCCGTATGTATCTTGAAAATCTTTATGTCTCCCACCTGGACTAGATCCCGGATGGAATTGAAGCGTCTCTTGATGTGCTTGGTTCTCTTGTGAAATCTGGATTCCTTTGCCAAGGCAATTGCACCAGTATTGTCACAAAAGATTTTCGTTGGACCCGATGCACTAGGTATGACACCTAGATCGGATATGAACTCCTTCATCCAGACTCCTTCATTTGCTGCTTCTGAAGCAGCTATGTATTCCGCTTCACACGTAGATCCTGCCACGACGCTTTGTTTAGAACTACACCAACTGACAGCTCCACCGTTTAATGTAAACACGTATCCGGTTTGCGATTTAGAATCGTCCGGATCAGTGTCAAAGCTTGCATCGACGTAACCATTTACAATTAGCTCTTTGTCACCTCCATAAACGAGAAACATATCCTTAGTCCTTTTCAGGTATTTCAGGATGTTCTTGACCGCTGTCCAGTGATCCACTCCTGGATTACTTTGGTACCTCCCTGCTAGACTTATAGCAAGGCACACATCAGGTCTGGTACACATCATTGCATACATGATAGAGCCTATGGCTGAAGCATAGGGAACATCTTTCATTTTCTCTCTATCTTCTGCAGTGGTCGGGCATTGAGTCTGACTCAACTTCACACCTTGTAACACAGGCAAGAACCCTTTCTTTGCTTGATCCATTTTGAACTTTTTCAAAACTTTGTCAAGGTATGTGCTTTGTGAAAGTCCAATTAAGCGTCTTGATCTATCTCTATAGATCTTTATGCCTAATATGTAAGCAGCTTCACCGAGGTCTTTCATTGAAAAACTCTTATTCAAGTATCCCTTTATGCTATCCAGAAATTCTATATCATTTCCAATTAGTGATATGTCATCCACATATAATATCAGAAATGCTACAGAGCTCCCACTCACTTTCTTGTAAATACAGGCTTCTCCAAAAGTCTGTATAAAACCAAATGCTTTGATCACACTATCAAAGCGTTTATTCCAACTCCGAGAGGCTTGCACCAGTCCATAAATGGATCGCTGGAGCTTGCACACTTTGTTAGCTCCCTTTGGATCGACAAAACCTTCTGGTTGCATCATATACAACTCTTCTTCCAGAAATCCATTCAGGAATACAGTTTTGACATCCATCTGCCAAATTTCATAATCATAAAATGCGGCAATTGCTAACATGATTCGGACAGACTTAAGCATCGCTACAGGTGAGAAGGTCTCATCGTAGTCAACCCCTTGAACTTGCCGAAAACCTTTTGCGACAAGTCGAGCTTTGTAGACAGTAATATTACCGTCAGCATCAGTCTTCTTCTTGAAGATCCATTTATTCTCAATTGCTTGCCGATCATTGGGCAAGTCAACCAAAGTCCATACTTTGTTCTCATACATGGATCCCATCTCAGATTTCATGGCTTCAAGCCATTTTGCGGAATCTGGGCTCGCCATCGCTTCTTCATAGTTCATAGGTTCATCATGATCTAGTAGCATGACTTCTAGAACTGGATTACCGTACCACTCTGGCGCGGATCTCACTCTGGTTGATCTACGAGGTTCAGTAGTATCTTGTTCTGAAGTTTCATGATCATTATCATTAGCTTCCTCACTAATTGGTGTAGGTGTCACAGAAACAGGTTTCTGTGATGTACTACTTTCCAATAAGGGAGTAGGTACAGTTACCTCGTCAAGTTCTACTTTCCTCCCACTCACTTCTTTCGAGAGAAACTCCTTCTCTAGAAAGTTTCCGAATTTAGCGACAAAAGTCTTGCCTTCGGATCTGTGATAGAAGGTGTATCCAATAGTTTCCTTTGGATATCCTATGAAGACACATTTCTCCGATTTGGGTTCGAGCTTATCAGGTTGAAGATTTTTCACATAAGCATCGCAGCCCCAAACTTTCAAAAACGACAACTTTGGTTTCTTGCCAAACCACAGTCCATAAGGCGTCGTCTCAACGGATTTTGATGGTGCCCTATTTAACGTGAATGCAACCGTCTCTAGAGCGTATCCCCAAAACGATAGCGGTAAATCAGTAAGAGACATCATAGATCGTACCATATCTAGTAAAGTACGATTACAATGTTCGGACACACCATTACGTTGTGGTGTTCCGGGTGGCGTGAGTTGCGAAACTATTCCACATTGTTTCAAATGTACACCAAACTCGTAACTCAAATATTCTCCTCCACGATCAGATCGTAGGAATTTTATTTTCTTGTTACGATGATTTTCAACTTCACTCTGAAATTCTTTGAACTTTTCAAACGTTTCAGACTTGTGTTTCATTAAGTAGATATACCCATATCTGCTTAAGTCATCTGTGAAGGTGAGAAAATAACGATATCCGCCACGAGCCTCAACATTCATCGGACCACATACATTTGTATGTATGATTTCTAACAAATCTGTTGCTCTCTCCATAGTACCGGAGAACAGTGTTTTTGTCATCTTACCCATAAGGCACGGTTCGCAAGTACTAAGTGATTCATAATCAAGTGGTTCCAAAAGTCCATCAGTATGGAGTTTCTTCATGCGCTTTATACCGATATGACCTAAACGGCAGTGCCACAAATAAGTTGCACTATCATTATCAACTCTGCATCTTTTGGTTTCAACACTATGAATATGTGTGTCACTACTATCGAGATTTAATAAGAATAGACCACTCTTTAAGGGTGCATGACCATAAAAGATATTACTCATGTAAATAGAACAACCATTATTCTCTGATTTAAATGAATAACCGTCTCGCATCAAACAAGATCCAGATATAATGTTCATGCTTAACGCTGGCACCAAATAACAATTATTTAGGTCTAATATTAATCCCGAAGGTAGATGTAGAGGTAGCGTGCCGACTGCGATCACATCGACTTTGGAACCGTTTCCCACGCGCATCGTCACCTCGTCCTTAGCCAATCTTCGCTTAATCCATAGTCCCTGTTTCGAGTTGCAAATATTAGCAACAGAACTAGTATCAAATATCCAGGTGCTACTGCGAGCATTAGTAAGGTACACATCAATAACATGTATATCACATATACCTTTGTTCACCTTGCCATCCTTCTTATCTGCCAAATACTTGAGGCAGTTCCGCTTCCAGTGACCAGTCTGCTTGCAGTAGAAGGACTCAGTTTCAGGCTTAGGTCCAGGTTTGGGTTTCTTCTCTTGAGCAGCAACTTGCTTGCTGTTCTTTTTGAAGTTCCACTTGTTCTTCCCTTTGCCCTTTTTCTTGAAACTAGTGGTCTTGTTGACCATCAACACTTGATGCTCCTTCTTGATTTCTACCTCCGCAGCTTTCAGCATTGCGAAGAGCTCGGGAATAGTCTTATTCATCCCTTGCATATTATAGTTCATCACGAAGCTCTTGTAGCTTGGTGGCAGTGATTGGAGAATTCTGTCAATGACGCAATCATCTGGAAGATTAACTCCCAATTGAATCAAGTGATTATTATACCTAGACATTTTTGAGTATATGCTCACTGACAGAACTGTTCTCCTCCATCTTGCAGCTATAGAACTTATTGGAGACTTCATATCTCTCAATCCGGGCATTTTCTTGAATATTAACTTCAACTCCTGGAACATCTCATATGCTCCATGATGTTCAAAACGTCGTTGAAGTCCCGATTCTAAGCCATAAAGCATGGCACACTGAAATATCGAGTAGTCATCAGCTTTGCTCTGCCAGACGTTCATAACATCCGGTGTTGCTCCAGCAGTAGGCCTGGCACCCAGCGGTGCTTCCAGGACGTAATTCTTCTGTGCAGCAATAAGGATAATCCTCAAGTTACGGACCCAGTCCGTGTAATTGCTACCATCATCTTCCAACTTTGCTTTCTCAAGGAACGCATTAAAATTCAACGGAACAAAAGCACGGGCCATCTATCTACAATCAAACATAAATAAGCAAGATACTATCAGGTACTAAGTTCATGATAAATTTAGGTTCAATTAATCATATTACTTAAGAACTCCCACTTAGATAGACATCCCTCTAATCCTCTAAGTGATTACGTGATCCAAATCAACTAAACCATGTCCGATCATCACGTGAGATGGAGTAGTTTCATTGGTGAACATCGCTATGTTGATCATACCTGCTATATGATTCACGCTCGACCTTTCGGTCTCCGTGTTCCGAGGCCATATCTGTATATGCTTGGCTCGTCAAGTATAACCTGAGTATTCCGCGTGTGCAACTGTTTTGCACCCGCTGTATTTGAACGTAGAGCCTATCACACCCGATCATCACGTGGTGTCTCAGCACGAAGAACTTTCGCAATGGTGCATACTCAGGGAGAACACTTCTTGATAATTAGTGAGACATCATCTTATAATGCTACCGTCAATCAAAGCAAGATAAGATGCATAAAAGATAAACATCACATGCAATCAATATAAGTGATATGATATGGCCATCATCATCTTGTGCTTGTGATCTCCATCTTCGAAGCACCGTCGTGATCACCATCGTCACCGACGCGACACCTTGATCTCCATCGTAGCATCGTTGTCGTCTCGCCAATCTTATGCTTCCACGACTATCGCTACCGCTTAGTGATAAAGTAAAGCATTACAGCGATATTGCATTGCATACAATAAAGCGACAACCATATGGCTCCTGCCAGTTGCCGATAACTCGGTTACAAAACATGATCATCTCATACAATAAAATTTAGCATCATGTCTTGACCATATCACATCACAACATGCCCTGCAAAAACAAGTTAGACGTCATCTACTTTGTTGTTGCAAGTTTTACGTGGTTGCTACGGGCTTAAGCAAGAACCAATCTTACCTACGCATCAAAACCACAACGATAGTTTGTCAAGTTGGTGCTGTTTTAACCTTCGCAAGGACCGGGCGTAGCCACACTTGGTTCAACTAAAGTTGGAGAAACTGTCACCCACTAGCCACCTTTGTGCAAAGCACGTCGGGAGAACCGGTCTCACGTAAGCGTATGCGTAATGTCGGTCCGAGCCGCTTCGTCCAACAATACCGCCGAACCAAAGTATGACATGCTGGTAAGCAGTATGACTTATATCGCTCACAACTCACTTCTGTTCTACTCGTGCATATAACATCAACATATAAAACCTAGGCTCGGATGCCACTGTTGGGTTTCGTAGTAATTTCAAAAAATTTCCTACGCACACGCAAGATCATGGTGATGCATAGCAACTAGAGGGGAGAGTGTGATCTACGTACCCTTGTAGATCGACAACGGAAGCGTTAGCACAATGTGGTTGATGTAGTCGTACGTCTTCACGGCCCGACCGATCAAGCACCAAAACTACGACACCTCTGAGTTTTAGCACACGTTCAGCTCGATGACGATCCCCGGACTCCGATCCAGCAAAGTGTCGGGGAAGAGTTCCGTTAGCACAAAGGCATGGTGACGATCTTGATGTTCTACCATCGCAGGGCTTCGCCTAAGCACCGCTACAATATTATCGAGGACTATGGTGGAAGGGGGCACCGCACACGGCTAAGAATATGATCACGTGGATCAACTTGTGTGTCTAGGGGTGCCCCTTGCCTCCGTCTATAAAGGATCAAGAGGGGGGGGGGGTGCGGACGGCCAGGGAGGGCGCGCCAGGAGGAGTCCTACTCCCTCCGGGAGTAGGATTCCCCCCTTTCCTAGTTGGAATAGGATTCGGGAAGGGGGGAAAGAGGAGAGAGAGAAGGAAGGGGGGCGCCGGCCCCCTCTCCTTGTCCTATTCGGACTAGGGGGGAGGGGCGCGCGGCCCAGCCTTGGCCACCTCTCCTCTCTTCCACTAAAGCCCACTAAGGCCCATATACCTCCCGGGGGTTTCCGGTAACCTCCCGGTACTCTGGTAAAATCCCAATTTCACCCGAAACACTTCCGATATCCAAATATAGGCTTCCAATATATCAATCTTTATGTCTCGACCATTTCGAGACTCCTCGTCATGTCCGTGATCACATCCGGGACTCCGAACAAACTTCGGTACATCAAAACTCATAATATAATTTTCATCGAAACCTTAAGCGTGCGGACCCTACGGGTTCGAGAACAATGTAGACATGACCGAGACACGTCTCCGGTCAATAACCAATAGCGGAACCTGGATGCTCATATTGGCTCCTACATATTCTACGAAGATCTTTTATCAGTCAGACCGCATAACAACATACGTTGTTCCCTTTGTCATCGGTATGTTACTTGCCCGAGATTCGATCGTCGGTATCTCAATACCTAGTTCAATCTCGTTACCGGCAAGTCTCTTTACTCGTTCCGTAATACATCATCTCACAACTAACTCATTAGTTGCAATGCTTGCAAGGCTTATGTGATGTGCATTATTGAGAGGGCCCAGAGATACCTCTCCGACAATCGGAGTGACAAATCCTAATCTCGAAATACGCCAACCCAACATGTACCGTTGGAGACACCTGTAGAGCACCTTTATAATCACCCATTTACGTTGTGACGTTTGGTAGCACACAAAGTGTTCCTCCGGAAAATGGGAGTTGCATAATCTCATAGTCATAGGAACATGTATAAGTCATGAAGAAAGCAATAGCAACATACTAAACGATCGGGTGCTAAGCTAATGGAATGGGTCATGTCAATCAGATAATTCACCTAATGATGTGATCCCGTTAATCAAATAACAACTCTTTGTCTATGGTTAGGAAACATAACCATCTTTGATCAACGAGCTAGTCTAGTAGAGGCATACTAGTGACACTCTGTTTGTCTATGTATTCACACATGTATTATGTTTCCGGTTAATAAAATTCTAGCATGAATAATAAACATTTATCATGATATAAGGAAATAAATAATAACTTTATTATTGCCTCTAGGGAATATTTCCTTCAGTCGCGTGGGCCAGTGACGGTGCCGAGGCTTCCGGACACCACGGAGGTGGTATGTCACCGTGTCAGCAAGGAGGACGAGCACGTCCACCGCTAAATGGTTGCGTTGGAGGGCAGGTTCGACAATACCTGGCAGGTTCTTCAGGGATCTCATTGGAGCTATGATCCTGTGATGATTCCTTCTCTTTGGGTGTCCACCGCCCGCGCCGATACCCGTCGGGCGCTACAGTTCTAGCTAGATGTATTAGCGATGCAATATGTATGATACTATTCGAGGTGTATTAGTGATAATATATGACGATGTACGGACACAAGAGATGATGTAGTTTTGCTTATAATTGAATGCATGCTAATCTGAATACTACTTCTACTTTGAATGCTAAAATCGGAGAGCACTATGCAATGCGTATGCATTTGATTAGTTGATAGCTTATAGGGCTTTTTAGTACATATATTTAGTTATACAAGTTTAATATTTGAATTATGAACATAGGAAATGTCGTACTCGGACGACGAAAGTCTCTTGGGGGAGTGCGACTAGTGCCAGGACGACCGAGGTCTGTGCGACATGCCTCACCTGGACGAAGGTCGGCGCTTCAGCATTAAGCTCGAGGACACCTTCGATGTTGAAATGGTACACAATGACGACAAGTGTTTTTTTCATAATTAAGCATGACTTCAACTATTTCAACGTGTAATTTTCATCTTTTACAATTTGAGTGGCTTATCCCATGCCATGCAAGACGCTATGTCTTGGAGAGGATGGATTTTGAAGACCATGAAAATTTCAAAACAAAGAAAATTCACCTAAGGACCCATCATGATGTGGATTTTGAAATAAATCTCTATAATTCTGACAGCGTAACCCATTTTGGTTGCAAAAATTGGAAAGAACTTTGCAAGATGTATGGTTTTTATGAGGGTATGCTTGTCACCATGGATCTTGATGATCCTAAATCGACCAAGACAATATGGACATTTGGGTCCTTGTTGATACGCTTCCAATTCTACTGCTATGTGAGTTTCTCAAACATAGTTATTAACTAATTTATATTGTTTATTTCAAAATAGATGACATCTTATTTTCATTGTTCAAACAATGTGTGGAACATGGTAGATAGAACCTACTACACCGATGGCTCTGAGTTAACCTATCAGGAGAAAAATCATCTGGTCGCATTTTGTACTGATCTTGAGAATTACAATATCTATAATAAAACTCCTCCACATTATGGTTAGTACGTGCCACTAGTGCACGTGTTGAACTACAGTAACATCCATGGAGATGCCATGGTAAGATTTTTTACTATTACGACATCCATGCATCTTTTGCATAAATTCTTTTAAAACTTAACTACATTGCTAACTACGAAGTTATTACTATGTTTTTCAACAGAAAATCCTGGATGATTGTGTGCCTCATCTGATGTATCCGAATGGCCGCCTTAATGTTTTGAACATGCAGCCAGGTGTTCCTACGAATCTCACCTGTCCATATCGGATTTCTAAAAGAAGTGGAGACATGAAAATCACACAATGGAAAAAAAATGTATGGACAGTCGTAAGGAGGTTCTTGGAAGCAAAAGGAAGCGAAGCGCAAGAATTGGAGACAGGATGATCTCCATTATCCATAATGGAGAGTCAGGGCCTATATTGTTTTATGCTATTTTACCTTAAAGAGTATATTTAGGTCATACCTTGTACTGATGATCATGCGCTAAGAACAATTAAGTAGGGTTGGTTCGATGACTATGAGGATGATGATCGTATGACTTGTTATTAATAATGAGTAGAAGTTGTATGATGATGATTAGTAGGACATGTTATTATGATGATGGATGATGCAAGCATGAAGAGTTATTATATATCAGTGGGTGAAATGAACATGGATTGGATTGAAGTGAAGCCAACATGCATGTGGTGCATGTCTAAAGTAGTACTAATCCAAACTTGATCAAGTTAGGATTAGTATTAATTTCGACATGCACCACATATATGTTGCCTTCACTTCAATCTAAGCCATGTTTAGGCATAGCAGTAGCATTGGTAAACCAAGCACGAAGATAAGAGAGGACACTTCTCTCTATTAGCTAGATAATTAACACCCTAAATTAACCCCCCAAACCCCCAAAACCACCCCCTTTCAAAAAACAAAAACCTCAGCTCCTGCCAGCTGCTAACGCGTGGATGCCTTTTGGTCCCGGTTGGTGCCACCAACCGGGACCAAAGGACCTCCTGCCTGGACTCGCCGCAGCAGCCATGTGGAAGCCCATATGTCCCGGTTGGTGTAAGAATCGGGACTAAGGGTTTAGGGCTTTAGTAACGACCCTTTAGTCCCGGTTCCCCAACCGGGACAAATGGGCCTTATGAACCGGGACAAATGGCTGTTTTTACTAGTGCCTGCATCAACCAACAACGTGGATTTTTGCCAAACCAGTTGGTGGTGCAACCTAGCGTGTGGTGGCCATTGTTCGAGAGAAAATACTTCAATGATGGAGAAGAGCCACTGCTTGGGGCTGGGCTACAATTTTTTTTAGAATCTACAATGTTGTTTTTTGGACGACTAGTCGTGCGGATCTCACTTGCCACGGCCCACAAGCCCGAGGCCCACCTAGTGACAGAAGTTGAGCACGTCGACGGCCTCTCACCTTGAACTTGAAATACTCTGCCTTGGCACCCGAACATAACCATATCAACCAACAGCTTCAACTTCTCATCTTCTCTGCCTCGCCGGAGCGCCAAGAGACCAAGAACTCCTCCCTGGCGCCCCTGCCCCCCTCTCCACCGCGCAGAGCCCCCGCCTCTGCTGTTGATGGAGAAGTTCCATCACGGCCACCACGTGCAACTGCGCAGCCGCGTGAACGACATGTACCTGCACGCCGCCGATGACGGACGTGGCGTCTCCCTCCACCACCACTGGGATTCGGTGAATGTGGCGTGGGCGGTGCACGTGTACAACATCCATGCGCATTACGTACTCCTCCAAAGCGCCGCCTACAGCCGCTACCTTGCCGCCACGGTCATGCCGGCGGCCCGTGGCCACCGTGGGCTCTGCATCGTTCAGCGCAACCATTACCATCCGGAGGTCGGGGGGATGGCCTGGCTAGCCTACAGGACCGGGTTCGGGGACGACGTCCTGCTCCTCCATGCCACCGGCGGTCGCTAACTCCGCGCCAACGGGATGTACCTCCCTTGGAACAATGGCGTCAGTGTAGACGACATCGACAACTTCAGCACGATGATGCACTGGATGTGGAGCACAACCATGTCGGGGAGAACATTCCTCGCCTCCCATGTCAGACTGGGGTGAGTCCGCGCCATGCCCGCTTCTCCAATTAGTTTCGGCTGGGAGCGATTCTTGGCTCTGTTCCTAGCATCTTCCAAGAGTTGTGCTTCTTGGGAGCCTGTTCGTGGTTTCTTGGTTGCCGCACTTCCGATTCTTGATGGCATTTTGTGACTGTGCAGCCCCCCCTCCCTGAAAGCCTGATCAGACTGTTGCGGTCGCGGGTGATCCCATGCGCCGACGGGACCCGCTTTAGCCACGCCCCGTACTTTTTTTTTGATAAAAGAGAGCTTGCCTCTCCGATTTCATATAAAGAAATCAATCTTTCACAGACTCCAGGACTTACACCGCAACAAGGGGCAATCTGACAATGATAAGTTGGAGAAGGGATCCATCCCTCCCCCTCCCACATACCATCCTGTCGGGATTGGTAAACCCTAACGCCAAGCAACGCTAAGGAAACCCAACATAACTAGTCTTCGAGTTACTACTAGCTATTACATCACTGGAACATAGTCATAACCATCAGGGCCAGAAGTTCAGATCGCAACCCAAAAGGAACAGAAAGGAGAAAAACAGAAGAGCAAAAAGGCAGCACCGAGAAGATGAGCTTCAGCGTAGTTTGATCTCCAGGAGCCTCCAACTCTTGGAACTCCAGACGCCCATCCACGCGTCGCCTTAAAGATCTCCGTGGCCACCCGCTCAACTTGATTTACGCCCTCCTTCATGCGATATATTCTTTCTTGGTTTTTCTGCAACACACACCATTCATGCAAGTTCTTAATAATCAGATTTACAGGAACACAGGGGTTAGTAACCCTGTGATTATCAAAGACTAATCTGTTTCTCAGTTTCCACATCGTCCAAAGCATTGCCGAAATACCAACAATCATAAGATTATTATCATTCTTCTCAAATTTAGCTAGCCACCTGCCAAATATGTCATTAATCCTATCTGGAACATCATGTATATTAAAGGAGCATTTCATAACCATCCATAACATTTTAGCCACTGA
Organism: Triticum dicoccoides; assembly: GCF_002162155.2. Lineage (NCBI taxonomy): Eukaryota > Viridiplantae > Streptophyta > Magnoliopsida > Poales > Poaceae > Triticum > Triticum dicoccoides. Next base: position 77,350,055 of record NC_041392.1, read on the forward strand.
ACAGTGTACAAATAAATGTTCAATGTCTTCCTCTCTCCCGCAAAAGGAGCATTTTGTATTTCCTTGCCATCCTCTTTTCTTCAAGTTATGTTTGGTAAGAATACTTTTCCTCAGCAGTAGCCATATAAAAACTTTAACCCTCGAGGGATTTTCACTTTTCATAGAAATTTGTATGGATATTGCATTCCATTTTGAGTCATGTATCTATAGCACGTTTTGATAGTGTATTTTCCATCCCCAGATAAGGTCCATTTAATCTTGTCTTGGGCTTCATCAAGTATCACACTCTCACATGCATCTTTTATATACTCCGTAACATCAAAGATTCTCCAGAAAGAGATCTTCTAAAGCTAACTTTATCAAGTCCTTTTTTCAAAATACAGGCCACTGATTTCTCTTTATCAAAGCATATATTATAAATGCGTGGATAACTATCTTTTAGAGCTTTGGGGCCAATCCACAAATCTTCCCAGAATCTGGTATTTTCCCCACTACCAATTTCAAATTTACACAAGGAGAAGAAAAAAGTTTTTGTGTTTCAGCATCCCCCCCCAAAATCGTGAGTCCCCTTTTTTGCTTTTCACACTTGTAAGGCAATTCTCTTTAACATATTTTTTCCTCAGGATCCCCTGCCACACTCCTTTTGTGTTATAAATTTTCCATCACCATTTGCACAACAGAGCTTTATTCATAAGAGCTAAATTATGAATACCTAGACCACCCATATCTTTTGGTTTGCAAACCTCTTCCCATCTCACCAAGTGATATTTTTTATTATCTTTACTTTCCTGCCACAACAGCCTAGCCCTGAAAAAGTTCATTCTTTTTTTCAACTCCCACCGGTAACCCATAGAACGACATCATAAAGTATGGAACCCCAGTCAATGAGGATTGAATTAGGGTCAGTCTACCAGCACTAGCTAATAGCCTTCCTTGCCAGGTCCCACATTTTCCTTCCATTTTATTTTCAGAAGGTTTCCAATCCTTATTCCTAATTCTTTTCTTATTAATTGGGAGGCCCAAATATTTCATTGGTAGTTCACCCACGGGGCATGCGAAAAATCTGGAATATTCCTGATTTTTATCTTTAGCTGCCCCAAATAAGAAAATCTCACTTTTGTGAAAATTAATTTTCAAACCAGACATTTGTTCAATAAGACATATTATGTATTTTAAATTGCATGCACTTTCATAATCATCTTGCAGCAGAAAAATGGTGTCGTCTACATTTTGTAGCATATTAATCACTCCCTCTACATTATCAGCCAGCAAACCTTTGATCAGCCCCGCTTTTCGTGCATTATCCATCAGGATAGCTAGAGCATCAACTGCTAGATTAAACATTAGGGGGGATAGAGAATCCCCCTGTCTCAGCCCTTTATGAGTCTGAAAATAAGGTCCATAATTTTCATTGACCTTGACACACACACTGCCCTAATAGTACTCATCACCCAATCTATCCATTTATCAGGGAAGCCTTTCCCTTTTAGCATTTGCATCACAAGATGCCATTTAATTTTTTCATACGCTTTTTTAGAATCAACTTTCAGCAACAAAGCGCTTTGTTTTTAACATGTACACTATTGAGTGCTTCATGTAAAACCAAGACCCCCTCCATGATATATCTACCCTTAACAATGGCTGTCTGTATTGGAGAAATAATAGAGCCAGCCACAAGATTAGGTCTGTTCATCAAGACTTTTGTAAAAAATTTGAAGCTAACATTTAACAAGCAAATAGGCTTAAACTTCTGTATTTGATTAGCTTCCTTGGTTTTTGGTATCAAGATAATGATGCCATAGTTCAGTATTTTAATATCAAGTGTCCCAGTATATAAATCATCAAACATACGTTTGAGATCATCTTTGATCAGGTCACAGAAGTGTTGATAAAATTCAGCAGTAAACCCATCTGGTCCTGGGGATTTATTGTGTGCCATCTGAAAGACAGCAACCTTAATTTCATCTAAAGAGAACTCCCTAGTCAGCATTTCTTTTTGATCTGGGAGAATTCTGTCAGAGTTTTCAACACACAAAGAAATACTGGAAGTATCTGCCTCTCCAAACAGGGTTTTATAGAATTTAGTAATGTAATCTATCAGATTTTTGTCTCCTTCTGTTCTCCCGTCTCCCTGATCTAAAGCTGCGATCATGTTTCTCCTATGTCGCCCATTTTCTTTTGATGAAAGTATTTTGTGTTACTATCTCCTCCAATCAATTCATCCACTTTCGCCCCTGTTTCCATTTTGCCTCTTCCTGCCCCAACAATCTGTCAAGTTGAGCTCTAAGTTCTAATTGTTCTTTTCTATCTTCCACATTCAAACCATAGTTTTCACATTTTTATCAATATCATCTAGTTTGACCAAAATCTCTTTCTTAAGCTCTCTATAACATGCATTCATGTTTATGTTCCATCCCTTCAGGACAGGTCTCAAGCTTCTCATTTTGCATTGCCAATTTTCAATACTAGAGTTTCTCGAACTGATATTTGTCCAAGTTTTACTCACTAGATCATCTATCCCTTCTCTCATAAACCATGAGTTTTCAAATATAAACAAAGGATCAGTTTTGACCACATCTCCAGTATATAAAAATAAAGGTACATGGTCAGATTTTTCTCTTCACATCACAAAGACCTCTGTCAGGGGATACTTTTCTTCCCATTCTACATCGTAGAGCACTCTATCTAGCTTTCCAAAGGTGGGTTGGGGTAAATTGTTGCCCCAAGTGTATTTCTCCCATGCATATCTAACTCTCTGACTCCAGCCTGTTCTATAATCACATTAAATAGGAAGCTCCAATGTCCTGAGGTACCATGTTTTTTTTCCAGATGCTTTCTTGATAATATTAAAGTCTCCCCCCATCAAGATAGGGTTCACACTTTTTTGAAAAACTCTAGCCAGCTCAGCACGGAATTTTGCTTTTCTAGATGGCTGAGCATCTCCATATATCACCACCAAGTCCCAAATGAACTTGTTTTTTTATATCTTGGACATTCATTTTTATGAAATACTCCCCATCCTCCTGAGTAACGACATCTAGAGTGGTATAATTTACTCCAAGCAACAATTCCCCTTTTTTACCTCTAGAAGGCACATGATGCCAATGAAAATCTCTCTCCCCCACAAATTCCATGTAGATCATTTTTAGAGAAATGATCTCTCATAGTCTCTTGCAAACCTATGAAGTCTATCTTCATATCCATCACCATTTCTCTCATAAATCTTTTTTTAATATCCCCCCCGAATCCCCTCATGTTCCAAAAAACACCTCTTATTTCCTCCTCTTTTTTCCAGACCCTTTTTTGTTTTAATTTTGATGGCAGATTTCTTCCCAGAACTTCTGGAAGATCTGTCATTATTTTTGCCTTTCCCACTAGAGAACATTTGTCTAAATTCTTCCCACCCTTCTCTTTCCTCTTCCTCTCCACTTTCTATATCATCCCCTAGCAAGTCCTCAATATTATGCTCCCCTATATCTACCAAAAAGGTATTATTATTTTCATCTTGTTTATTATCACAGTCCTCTCCCCTTTTATTATTATTATTATTATTATTATTATTATTATTAACTAGCCACAAATCAATTCTGGCCTTTTCAACCATCTTAATCAGATTGGTGTTATGTTCAATCTTATCAATATCACCACCCAATCTCACCCCCACTTTATTAGCAATTTCATTGAGGACTGTATCCGAGGTATGTAAAATGTTTGGAATTTTTTCCTTACCATAATTATCTTTTTCTGCAGCCCTCTTTTTTGCCATCTCTTCAATATTACAATCTTCTTTTCCCTTGTTTATTTCACTTCTTCTGTACGTATCCATGCTCTTCTCATCCAGTTCCCCCCTCTCTGCTTTCTTGACCATGTGTTCAAAGAAGTCTGGATCCTGACTGATAGAGTACTAGTCCACTGGTTCTATATATCCATCTACCACTTTCTCCCCTCCCAAAGCTTGCAACTGTTTATCAATGTCTTCCAGAGTGTCCATTTTCTCCAAAGTCACTCCCTCAGCTAAGCTTTCCATCTTCTCTTCCTCTCCATCTTCAGTCACTGGCTGTGATTCCTCCTCTACCCCAAGCCTACTCACTTTTTGCTGAAGAAGATCATGCTGTCTTTTAATCTCCATTTCTAGAGTTGTTTTAATCTTTTCTCCCTCTTTCATTTTTCTCTCTTCAGCAGCCAGTTGAGCAGCCTGTCTAGCTGTCACCTCCTCCAACACTTCCAATCTAGCAACCAATTTCTTTTCTCCTTCTGACATCTTCTCTTCCTTTTGTTGTTTGCTATAGCTACATTCTCCTCCACCGTTTTTCTTTGTGTATTCATTGGTAACAACCTTTTCATATTGAGTTAATGACAGCCCTCCCCAAGGCACACCTGATTTCTTGTGGTCTTCTTGGCCCCCCTTAAGCTTCTTCTCACTTTCTTTCTTGTCAGCTACTTCATCCAGATTGATATAATCAAAGACTTTCCTTTTTTTCCTTCCTCAACTTTGTACCATCCTTGCACAGCCACTGATTCTAAGGAGAATTCAATATCATATAGGAGCAGTTCCTTTGTAGTGATCTCGGTTCCAGATGGAATCTTATGTAGGTCTCTGACCCCAACTTTTAGTCCGATTTCTTCTTTTCTATGAATGTGCTCTACATCCACCTCCACAACTGGGCCCAGAGCTGATCCAATTTCACATATTCCCAGGAAATGCCTCAGAGAATCTGGAACCCCATGCATCTGGATCCAGATGGAGTGCAATTTTCCTTTGGCCTTATCATCAGGGCTCCACAAATCTACTTCTACCACTTCCTTTGTACCAAGGAGTGTAAAATTTTCAAAACAATTCAATTCAACCAGTTTAACTTTGTTGGGAAATCTGACCAAGAATGTCTTGGGGCTTTGAAATTTATCCCTCCATGTCCACCCCCAGTCAAACATTCTAGACAGGCCCTGCACCAAGGTAGTCTCATTCAGCATCCCAGAGTGTACTTTGACTATGGCCATTGGGTTAGCATGTTCAACATCAGATATTTCCTTAGTATTCTGCACCAACAGGCACCCCAGACCTTTTGCACCATATCCCACATATTTTGCCACTGGCTTTGGTTGTTTGAGTATGGTGCAGTCCTCAGTTCTGTGAGACCCTCTCTGGCATACCACACAGAACACAGTGTTCCTACAATCCTTACTGACATGACCACTTTCTTTGCACTTGCCATATATAACAGCTTTTCCATGCCCTCCCTCATTTCTGTTTCTACTCCCCTTATCACTAGCTTCCTTTTCTCCATGTCGGACTGCAAGCACCCCTCCTTTAGGCACATTTGCCAGCAGATATTGATAGTGTTGTGTCATCTGTTCAGGTGGTACGAACCCCATTTGCCCTAACCTTAGGCCCACAGGCATGATCTGGGGAAAATTCTGTGTAGATAGCATAGGGACCTCCCTCCCCTTACCTTGTTTCCCATTGTTGCCCTCTTTTAGGTTATGATCAGGTTCTCCTACTCTTTGTCCAGAACCTAAATCATTAGATCTATCTTATCCTCTTCCCTGATACTCAAATCTCCCTTTGTTTCCACCAGAGTTTGCAGGCCCAGCAGCTCTCCTCTCCTCAAATCCATTCCCTCTTCCAAAGTTGTTATAAAATCTATCTCCACCACTGCCTCTTCCCCTCTCCCCGAATCTGAAATTTCCATCTCTTCTATTTCCAAAACTTTGATTCCTCTCATCAAATCTTCCAAAGTTTCTACCAAGGGGGGGGGGTGTTTCTGCCTGGAGAAAAATTACCTCGCCCTCCTAAACCTCCTCTTCCTGTTCTCGTCTGCCAATTTCCAGATCTCCCAGCCATCTCTCCCTCTTCACCTCCTGGTGCTCCCCCCGCCTCCTCACTGTCGAAAAGGTGGAGGAAGTAAGGGTCAATAAACCCTAGTGGAGGGATGTGGCCATGTTTTATACCTCCTTTGCCCCCACTCCCCTCTCCCCTTTATCCGTATTGGGGGCCTTTTTTGGCCCAACCGGGGGTCCTCTAGGCCCACTGCACAACCCATTACTTTTCTCCTTGTCAGTTTCTATATCAACCATTGTAGGATCGAAAGTATGTCTAGAGGGGGGTGATTAGACTACTTGACCAAATAAAAACTTAACCTTTTCCCAATTTTAGTTCTTGGCAGATTTTAGCTAATTTAGGACAAGTCAAGCAATCATCACATAATTCAAGCAAGCATGCAAAGAGTATATAGGCAGCGGAAAGTAAAGCATGCAACTTGCAAGAATGTAAAGGGAAGGGTTTGGAGAATTCAAACGCAATTGGAGACAAGGATGTTTTTCCCGTGGTTCAGATAGGTGGTGCTATCCTACATCCACGTTGATGGAGACTTCAACCCACGAAGGGTAATGGTTGCGCGAGTCCACACAGGGCTCCGCCCAAGGGTAACGGTTGCGCGAGTCCACACAGGGCTCCACCCACGAAGGGTCCACGAAGAAGCAACCACCCACAAAGGGTCCACGAAGAAGCAACCTTGTCTATCCCACCATGGCCATCGCCCACACAGGACTTGCCTCACTAGCGGTAGATCTTCACGAAGTAGGCGATCTCCTTGCCCTTACAAACTCCTTGGTTCAACTCCACAATCTTGTCGGAGGCTCCCAAGTGACACCTAGCCAATCTAGGAGACACCACTCTCCAAGAAGTAACAAATGGTGTGTAGGTAATGAACTCCTTGCTCTTGTGCTTCAAATGATAGTCTCCCCAACACTCAACTCTCTCTCATAGGATTTGGATTTGGTGGAAAGAAGATTTGAGTGGAAAGCAACTTGGGAAGGCTAGAGATCAAGATTCATATGGTAGGAATGTAATGTCTTGGTCTCAACACATGAGTAGGTGGTTCTCTCTCAGAACATATGAGTTGGAATGGTGTGTGTGTTCTGATGGCTCTCTGCTCGAATGAGAAGAAGGTGGAGGGGTATATATAGCCTCCACACAAAATCCAACCGTTACACAGTTTTCCAATCTTGGTGGGACCGAATCAATAAACTCGGTCGGACCGAAAATGTAAACCTAGTGACCGTTAGAGATTTTCGGTGGGACTGACATGCAACTCGGTGGGACCGATATGGTTAGGGTTTGGGCATAACGTAATCTCGGTGAGACCGATTACACAAACTCGGTGGGACCGAATTTGGTAATTAGCTAACCAGAGAGTTGGTCAGGCAAACTCGGTGGGACCGATTTGCTCTTTCGGTGAGACCGAGTGGAACTCGGTGAGACCGAAAAGTTACAAAGGGGAAACACTGAGTTTACATTGCAATCTCGGTGGGACCGATTCGCTCTTTCGGTGAGACCGAAAAGTTATGAAAGGGAAACAGAGAGTTTGCAACCCCATCTTGGTGAGACCGAGATCCCTATCGGTAAGACCGAATTGCTAGGGTTTTGGCAGTGGCAAATGACAAGTGAAACTCGGTGGCGCCGGATAGGAAGAATCGGTAGGACCGAGTTTGGCTTAGGGTTTAGGTCATATGTGGATATGGGAAAGTAGTTGAGGGTTTTGGAGCATATCACTAAGCACATGAAGCAAGAGGCTCATTAAGCAACACCTCATCCCTCCTTGATAGTATTGGCTTTTCCTAAAGACTCAATGTGATCTTGGATCACTAAAATATAAAATGAAGAGTCTTGAGCTTTTGAGCTTGAGCCAATCCTTTGTCCTTAGTATTTTGAGGGTTCCACTTTCACATCCATGCCATGCCAATCATTGAGCTTTCCTGAAATAATCATCTTGGAATAGCATTAGCTCAATGAGCTATATGTTGTTATGAATTGCCAAAACCACCTAGGGATAGTTGCACTTTCAATCTCCCCCTTTTTGGTAATTGATGACAACATATAGATCAAAGCTTCGACAAATGATAATAAGCATGAAATATATCGTCGCTTTGAGAAGTATGTGATAAGTAAGAGCTCCCCCTAAATTTGTGCATATTTAAAATTTGCTTTGGACTGCAAATGCACAAAGAGTTAGAGTCATGGGTTACTGTTCCATGTCACATACATCTTGGTGGAGCGCTCAAAATGATAAGAATGAAATACATGCACTCATTACCAAGAATAGTGAATGATCACACAAGATAGATAGTATAATAGCATTAAGCAAGCATTAAGTGTAGCTTATGATCAAACACATGATCATCAATGTCTCACAAATAATGACGTAGTATCTCAAGCACTCAAAAGCAAACAAGTTTGAAAAACCACCAAATAAAGCAAGAGAGAAAAGCAACACTCTCTCTCTCGAAGCCTATGATCTATACATCTTCTCCCCCTTTGGCAACAAGTTACCAAAAAGTTCCTAGAAAATGCATAGTGCTAAATCGACGCTCAGGCTTGAACTTATGGTGGTGGTGGAGTCCGGATCACTCCAAGGATGAAGGCTTCGGTAGATGCTGAAGTAGTCGCTGGAGTTGGAGCTGAAGTAGATGCTGGAGCTGAGGCTGTAGCTGGTGCTGAAGTGGTGGCTCTGGTGTCAGCAACTGGCAGGGCAGATGAGCTCGGGCCTCGTGGCACTCTGGCAAAGGCATGAGTGGTAGTCCTGCCTCTCCTCTCCTGCATGTCCTCCTGGAGCTGCTCCACTGCAGACTGAACTTTCGTTACTTTGACATCCAAGTCATAGAACTTCTGTTCCATGATTCTCTCTAGGCTCTGCTGATTTTGAGTGAGGGTGGCCAGACTTTGCTCAATCCTCAGCATGGATGCAATCAAGTAACCAAGCTGCTCTTGTTTAGTCTTCAAGAAATACTCAGATGCCTCCTCTTGAGTAGGCATCTTGGCAGCTTTCTCCTTCCTCGCCTTCTCCTTCTTTGCATATGCTTGGGCAGATGATGGCTCGTTCTCAGTCATGACAACTTGATTGTCCTCGAAATCTGGACGGATGGGCAGGTGTTCCTTGTCCAATAGATATATGCCCGTGCCCATCTTGGAGTTGATGAGCTCCTGAATTTGAGGGGCATATCCGCAGCTCCTCTTCTGATCTGCTGCAGTCCTCTTGATAGTTTCCACTATGAGGCTCATCACCTTGAACTTCTGAGGCACATCAAACACATGTAGCAAGTTGATAGCATGGCCTCTAATCATCTTGTGATCTCCAGACTTGGGCAATAAGGTGTGCCTTAGTATCCAATTGATCGTAGGCAGTCCTGACAGAAGGTAATGCACCGACCCAAATTTGAAGGTGTCAAGAGCTTCATTGGGAATTTCCTTGTACATATTGGACATGGTGTTATGGTCCATCTTCTTCTTGGCATAGATATCCAAGTCATCATCTTGCTCCTCTGGGGCATTAATGATCTGTGCCCACTCAGCAACTGTGGATTGGTACCTTGTACCCTCAGACATCCAAGTGATCCTCCCATCTGGATAAAAGTGAGCTGTGGAGTAGAACTGCATGATAAGCTCCTCGTTCCACTTTGTGAGCTTATGCCCAACAAAGTCAGCTACTCCACAAGCTATGAAGCTGTCTTGCACTCTAGGATAGTGCTCTTCGTTTTCCTTAATGTATTGCCAATCAACCCAACGCATATCGCAGACAATGGGCTTCTTATCTAGCAGCACCGTCTCATAAAAATCCTGCTGCTCCTTGGTGTGAAACCTGTAGTCCACGGCTGTCCTTCTCCTTGAAGCATATGGGTCTGCTTCTCTCCATTTCCTCAGCCCTGAATTTCTCCTGAGCTTCATGTCCTCAGCCACAGGATGAGCATCATTGTGGTCTGGGATCTTGGGCTTTAGCTTTCTCAGGACATTCTCTTCCTCTTCTTCAGCAACAGTCTCAGGTACTGGGGCCTTGTTCTTCTCAGCTGCAGGAATGCTCCTTGTATTTCTCTTAGGCTTTGGCTTTGGAGCTGGCTTGGCCTTGGAAGCAGCTCCCCCTGATTTTATGGCATCTCCCATTAGCTTGGGTGCCTTGGGCGCTGGTGCAGCTGCCTCTTCTTCTTCTTCTTCTTCTTCTTCTTCCATGATGGAAGCTTTGCCAAGCACTCTAGCCACAGTCTTCTTCACCCTTTCCTTCCTTTTCTTGCTCTCAGCTGCAACTGGCTCTATGGGCTTCTCAGTTGACATTCTGGCCTTTGACATTGGCTGCCTGCCTGCTGGCCTTTTGATTTTCAGACCTGGCTTAGTGCCTTGAGCTGGCTCAACTCTCTTGGAAGTGGCCTCTTCCTCTGCCACATAGTCCTCATCTTCGGAATCTGAAGTCCTCTTCTTCCTTTGTCTCGTGGCAGCCTTTGCAAATTTCTAGGAGTGCTCCTGCTGCCTTCATCAGATGAACTGGAGGGACTAGTGCCCTCACTCATCACCACTTGCTGCTCTGACATATTTTGGCTATCACTTTGATCAGACATGCTGCAAACTGGCTGCTGACCCTGTGAATAGATTATAGAAGAGATAGAAAAGATGAGCATCACAAAATGCAGAGATTTTTGCAAAAGAATGATCCAAAAACTTAGTTTTAGTTTCCCACTGAAATCATCTCGGATCTACCGATTTTCAAACTCGGTGATACCGAAGCAGTTTTGGAACCTAAACTAGTGAACTCGGTAGGACCGAGTCACAGTTCGGTGGCACCGAGACTGCTAGGGTTTCACTAAGTTCAAAAATCGGTCACACCGGTAAGTAATTCTCGGTCAGACCGAGTCTCACTTGTGCAATGGCATAAGCCAAATCGGTGGGACCGAGTTTTTCAACTCGGTGGGTCCGAGATAGTTTCGGCGGAAACCTAAACCTAGAATTTTCGAATCAAACCTAATCTATGAGCGTTTTGACTGGATAGGAGTGTTTCAATCATGGCTAGAATCAATATGATCACAATGTGCTAGGAATCAGATTGAGGAATAGCACAAAGATCAAGTCCATACCCTAGTTCGGCGGGGACTTGCTACGGCGGCAACGGCGGGGCAGAATTCCCGTTGACGGCGACGGAGACCAGCGACTGGAGGCTGCTGGCGGCGAGAAGACGATCCGAAGACCACGAGGGCAGAGCAGGCTATCGCGCGGGCGAAGGGGTTCGGAGAAATTTCCAAAATTTTGCCCGTGACTATATATAGCCCGACCCTGTCGGTGTGACCGAGTGGAACAACTCGGTGGCACCGAGATTCATAACTGCAAGCAGTTACTGAAACTCGGTGTGACCGAATGGTTCAAATCGGTTGCACCGAGATCAAAAACCTAGATCAACTTAATGATCTCGGTAGGACCGAAGGTGGAGTATCGGTCAGACCGAGAATCATAAAGAGGTTTTGGAAGTTTAAGTCTATGACGAATCGGGGACTCCGAGCGCTCCTCACACAGAGTGGTTCGAATCTGACTTGATCAAATTTTGTGATGCAACATGAATAGAGTTTGAGACGAGAAAAGCATAGATAGCTAGAGGAGGTTCTTAGGCATTCTTGTCCATCCACTTGGCAAAAGAAGATAAAACCGAACAATCAAAACAACAAGTGGATGTCCTCGAATGAGTAAATTATGCAACCAGCATGCTCACACAATAAGATGGCAAATGAAATATGTGACAAGGCATGCACAACCAATTCTAGCATCTATCAAGCAATTTGCGATGACAAGGTCATCTATATATGAGTATATTGACTTAGGAGTCAAGTGAGAACACTTGATCATAGGTCATACTCATCGTTTAAGCTCAAGTGGGGTTACCACTTTTACATGAAGCATTGTTTTGTTCACATCTTTAGAGTTGCTTTAGCTCAAGTCTTAGAGTAAAGCTCCCCCTAGATGTGATATCCCCCCCTAAGAGGGGTGAACTAACCTTGGGTTTTGTCGATGATGACTTCATGTAGATATTGAAGATGTGGATGCTCAATGTTGATGTAGATCTCTTGGAGCTATCCATTTGAGTGAATTGCACTTTCAATACCTACATGGGTTAGTCCCACAAGGAACAAGCAAGGATATCCATAGACATAGAGTGATGTACACAAAAGATGATGTCCATGAAAACTTTTAGGTTACCTTGTCCCTTGTCTTACCAACAAGAGGGTTTGTGACTCCTTGAACTAGTGCAAGATGTGGAAGTTGATTGCACTTGTTCTTGCCAAAATGATAAGAGTGAAGTATGTTGGCGGAGTCACCCTCAAGAACTCTCTAGTTCTTCTTCTTTTGGATCCACACCATCTTGATGGGAATCCTTGGAGTTGTAGTCGTACTTGATGAAGTGGAACTTGAAGTAGTCTTGGGAATCCACTTGACTAAGGTCTTTGGAGCTTCTTCAAATGCATCAATTTCCTCTTGAAGCTTGTACTTGCCTTTTTGCTTGTAGTCTTGTGGTGGAAGATCATCTTGAGCTTGTGTCCCCTTGAAAGAAGTATACTTCTCTTGTTGAGGGACAAACTTTGTCTTGGGGTATTGATCTTCTTCCCACTCAACTCCATTGGCATTGAACTTTCGTTCAAAACCAATACCTTGATTCTTCCGGTGCATTCCTTGCTTGCGCACAATTTCCTCGAATTGCTTACTCCCGGCAAGGCTTTTGTACACTCCTTTCTCTATAATTCCCTTCAATAAGCTATTTTCTTGCTCAAGTGTAACTTGGCTAAGAGAATCATTAGTGGAATCAAGAGAGCTACTAGAAGCAACAATATTGGATTTAGCATGATCATTGTTACTACTAGAGGAAGAATCTTTCTTGTTCTTGTTACTAGACTTGACTTGAGGCATGTAAGTGGATAAGAGTAAACGCTTGGCAATATAGGAAGAACTTTTCTTGTGGAGATCATCATTGATTGCCTTTAAGAACTCATGCTCTTGCTCAAGATTGAGCTTTTCAAAGCGTAATTTCTCATGAGCTCTTAAAAGTTCTCGATGATCTTCGAAGATGGTTTCATGAGCTAACTTAAGAGTGTTTAGTTCTTTAGTTAGGGCCTCAATCTTCTTCTTATCATTGTCATTCGTTTTATCTTGATTAGCATGTTTAATTGATATTTCATCATAGTATTCATCACTAAGCAAATCATCACCTAACAAGTCATCTTCATCACTATTGAAATCAACATACTCGGGGTGTGTTACCTTAGGACCTTTGGCCATGAAGCATCTTCCAATTCCTTCATTTGGTGAGTCAAATATGTCGTAGGAGTTGGTTGACACAAGTGCTAGACCGGCAACACCTTCATCTTGAGTATCTTCGGAGCCGGAGTAATAACTTCTCTCGGAGTGGCTGTCGGAGTCGGAGCCAGATACCCATTCACCAACATGAGCTTGATGTCTTCGTCTTGTGTAGCTCCTTGATGATTTTTCCTTCCTTTCCGAATCCTTGCTTCTCCGTGAGTATCTTCGTTCATAACGATCATCTCTACTCCTTCTCTCTCTTGGTGGTGATCCTTTGCTTCTTCTTTTTGGAGAATCTTCTCTTCTCTTGTAGGGAGCCGTACACTCATTGGAATAGTGTCCGGGTCTTCCACAATTGTAGCAGTTTCGCTCTCGACTAGAAGATCTTTTGTCATTGTAGGACCTTGACTTGGAGCTTCTATCTTTGCTTCTACTCTTGTAGAACTTGTTGAAGTTCTTCACCATTAAGCTCAATTCTTCATTGAAGTCTTGTTTCTCACTTGATGCTGTAGGGGCTTCACATGAGGCTTTATAGGCACCACTTGATTTGTTGTGAAGTTCCTCTTTATCCTTAAGTGACATCTCATGAGCAACAATTCTTCCAATCACCTCCGTTGGCTTGAGATCTTTGTAATTGGGCATCATTTGGATCAATGTGCACACGGTATCATATTTTCCATCCAAGGCTCTTAGAATCTTCTTGATGATGAATTTATCGGTCATCTCTTCACTTCCTAAGCCGAGAATCTCATTTGTGATGAGAGCAAGCCTAGAGTACATTTCAGCGACACCTTCACCATCCTTCATCTTGAACTTGTCAAGTTGGCTTTGAAGCACATCCAACTTGGATTCCTTGACGGAGTTGGTACCTTCGTGCATATCAATCAAAGTGTCCCAAATTTCCTTCACATTCTCAAGGCGGCTGATTTTGTTGAATTCTTCGGGGCACAATCCGTTGAAGATAATATCACAAGCTTGAGCATTGTATTGCAACATCTTCAACTCATCCACGGTAGCTTCACAGTTCGGTTCTCTCCCATCAAAGAAGTCACCTTGCAAACCAACACACACAATAGCCCAAACGGCGGGGTTATGTCCAAGAATATGCATTTTCATTTTATGCTTCCAACTAGCAAAATTAGTACCATCAAAGTAAGGACCTCTACGGTGATAATTTCCCTCGCTAGACGCCATACTCTCCTAGGTTGTGAAACCAAGGCTATGACCACCAAAAGCTATGGAGATCAAAGCAAATGGAGACCAAAGCTCTGATACCACTTGTAGGATCGAAAGTATGTCTAGAGGGGGGTGATTAGACTACTTGACCAAATAAAAACTTAACCTTTTCCCAATTTTAGTTCTTGGCAGATTTTAGCTAATTTAGGACAAGTCAAGCAATCATCACATAATTCAAGCAAGCATGCAAAGAGTATATAGGCAGCGGAAAGTAAAGCATGCAACTTGCAAGAATGTAAAGGGAAGGGTTTGGAGAATTCAAACGCAATTGGAGACAAGGATGTTTTTCCCGTGGTTCGGATAGGTGGTGCTATCCTACATCCACGTTGATGGAGACTTCAACCCACGAAGGGTAACGGTTGCGCGAGTCCACACAGGGCTCCACCCAAGGGTAACGGTTGCACGAGTCCACACAGGGCTCCACCCACGAAGGGTCCACGAAGAAGCAACCACCCACAAAGGGTCCACGAAGAAGCAACCTTGTCTATCCCACCATGGCCATCGCCCACACAGGACTTGCCTCACTAGCGGTAGATCTTCACGAAGTAGGCGATCTCCTTGCCCTTACAAACTCCTTGGTTCAACTCCACAATCTTGTCGGAGGCTCCCAAGTGACACCTAGCCAATCTAGGAGACACCACTCTCCAAGAAGTAACAAATGGTGTGTAGGTAATGAACTCCTTGCTCTTGTGCTTCAAATGATAGTCTCCCCAACACTCAACTCTCTCTCATAGGATTTGGATTTGGTGGAAAGAAGATTTGAGTGGAAAGCAACTTGGGAAGGCTAGAGATCAAGATTCATATGGTAGGAATGGAATGTCTTGGTCTCAACACATGAGTAGGTGGTTCTCTCTCACAACATATGAGTTGGAATGGTGTGTGTGTTCTGATGGCTCTCTCCTCGAATGAGAAGAAGGTGGAGGGGTATATATAGCCTCCACAAAAAATCCAACCGTTACACAGTTTTCCAATCTCGGTGGGACCGAATCAATAAACTCGGTCGGACCGAAAATGTAAACCTAGTGACCGTTAGAGATTTTCGATGGGACTGACATGCAACTCGGTAGGACCGATATGGTTAGGGTTTGGGCATAACTTAATCTCGGTGAGACCAATTACACAAACTTGGTGGGACCGAATTTGGTAATTGGCTAACCAGAGAGTTGGTCAGGCAAACTCGGTG
Organism: Triticum dicoccoides; assembly: GCF_002162155.2. NCBI lineage: Eukaryota > Viridiplantae > Streptophyta > Magnoliopsida > Poales > Poaceae > Triticum > Triticum dicoccoides. Next base: position 77,365,576 of record NC_041392.1, read on the forward strand.
GGACCGATTTGTTCTTTCGGTGAGACCGAGTGGAACTCGGTGAGACCGAAAAGTTACAAAGGGGAAACACTGAGTTTACATTGCAATCTCGGTGGGACCGATTCGCTCTTTCGGTGAGACCGAAAAGTTATGAAAGGGAAACAGAGAGTTTGCAACCCCATCTCGGTGAGACCGAGATCCCTATCGGTAGGACCGAATTGCTAGGGTTTGGCAGTGGCTAATGACAAGTGAAACTTGGTGGCGCCAGATAGGAAGAATCGGTAGGACCGAGTTTGGCTTAGGGTTTAGGTCATATGTGGATATGGGAAAGTAGTTGAGGGTTTTGGAGCATATCACTAAGCACATGAAGTAAGAGGCTCATTAAGCAACACCTCATCCCTCCTTGATAGTATTGGCTTTTCCTAAAGACTCAATGTGATCTTGGATCACTAAAATATAAAATGAAGAGTCTTGAGCTTTTGAGCTTGAGCCAATCCTTTGTCCTTAGTATTTTGAGGGTTCCACTTTCACATCCATGCCATGCCAATCATTGAGCTTTCCTGAAATAATCATCTTGGAATAGCATTAGCTCAATGAGCTATATGTTGTTATGAATTACCAAAACCACCTAGGGATAGTTGCACTTTCAACCATTTCATCCCCCAAATCTGTCACATTATCTATTAAATTTTCTAAGAAAATATTCTCAGGAATTTCACAGGTTTTTACATTAGCATTTTTATCAATCTTTGCTCCCACATTTTTCTAGTTCATAACCCCATGTTGAATTTCAAAATCATCGTCTCCTCCAATTCCTTCTAGCCAATTAGGAATTGGCCGAAGATCTTCAAACTTAGGGATCAGTGGTCTCATTTTTATCAAGGCTAAATCCACATCCCTGTCATGGTATTTTCCCCAATGGGGAGAATCCATATCAGGATAATGCATCTGAAATTTCTTTTTATTAGCATCCTTTTTTATCCTGAGATTCCCCCCTATCAACTTCAATCAACATGCTCCTAACATATTTATCCATCTCAGCTTTTTTTTCCTGCGATTAATTCACTCGATTCGGCGAATTTTCTTATCCAATCTGCTAACCATTCCCCCACTATCATCTAGTGTATCAGATGGCAAATGTGCAGAGGGATTTGACGAGCTGTTCATACCTTCACTAGCAGCATCTTCAGATTCGGAATCTGAACCCCCCTCCCATCAGCAACCAGCGGTTGCTATGTGGAGGAGAGTTCAGATTTCTCGCCCGAGCAACTGAGCGGAGCGGCGCGGTTGTGGAGCTGGAGCTGGATTCAGGCGAGGTGAACGCCTTGGAGTCATCGCCGCCTTGTCTTCCCTTGCCTTCATCTTGCTGCCACTATTGCCTTCTCCATCAAGTTTGATCGGGGTCAGCTTCGATCCTGGTGCGGGAAGCCCTATCACCACCTCGCCCACCCGAAACGCGATTGGATTCATCGCCGGCTTTAGCTTCGCTTTGGCGAAGGAGAGAAACGGGGCCCACTTGGCCGCCTGTTTCTCGTCCGCCGATTCCACCTGCGCCATTGCCCACAGAAGCACCTCCAGGGAATGGTGCCCCCGCTTTGTGGCACTCAGCTCCCGCTCCTCCTCCTCTGAGAGCGCATCTGTCACCGCCCGCGCCTCTGCCCGCATCTCCGCCTTGTACTGGAACCAAGTCCCGATCTCCATCAACCACGCGCCCTTGCGGTGATCTCGATCCCCAAACTCCGCTAGCTGCACCTCCTAGATCTCCACCATCGCCGACGAGGTACTCTCTCAGAGGTCGCCGCTCGCCGTGGTCAAGGGTGGGTGTCGGTGTCAAAACTGGCAGATCTCGGGTAGGGGGTCCTGAACTGTGAGTCTAGGCCGGATGGTAACAGGAGGCAAGGGACACGAAGTTTTACCCAGGTTCGGGCCCTCTTGATGAAGGTAAAACCCTACGTCCTGCTTGATTAATATTGATGATATGGGTGTTACAAGAGTAGATCTACCACGAGATCAGAGAGGCTAAACCCTAGAAGCTAGCCTATGGTATGATTGTATGTTGTGATTGTTGTCCTATGGACTAAAACCCTTCGGTTTATATAGACACCGGAGAGGGTTAGGGTTACACAAGGTCGGTTACAAAGGAGGAGATATCCATATACGTATTGCCTAGCTTGCCTTCCACGCCAAGTAGAGTCCCATCCGGACACGAGACAAAGTCTTCAATCTTGTATCTTCATAGTCTAACAGTCCGGCCAATAGAGATAGTCCGGCTGTCCGGAGACCCCCTAATCCAGGACTCCCACAGTAGCCCCCGAACCAGGCTTCAATGATGACGAGTGTAAGTGCATCTAGTGCCCCTTAGTGATTTTGGTGTATTGAAGACTTATAGGTTAAGGCACTAATGTGTTTATGAGTGTACACAGGTCTATAAGTCTATGAGGAGTTTGATATTTACAGAGAAAGTCGACCCCTAAAAATGAAGTTCTTCGTCTGAAGACTTTGGTATTCTGAAGACTTTCTGAAGACTTTGAAAGTGAAGAAAATGGTGTGACCTTGAAGACTTGGTATTCATTCGAGGAACATAAAGCGTGATGACTTTTGTTTTCATAGTTTCATTTTCTCTTTCTTGAGTCATAGGAAACACTGTACTGTTAAAGGGGGTCGAGGAAACACTGTACTGCTCAAATCAAAATCCTACACCTACCAATCCCTTCGAGTGAAGCCATTGGAAATCTCATACAGTCCAGTCATATTCTTCAGTGACAGAGACAAAGTTCTTCTGGTCTCTGAGGAATTTGTTCTGACTGAGGAGTTAGGAATTCGCCAGTGCGGATTTCCTACACAGTGAGGAACATGATAGCCCTGAGGATTTTGCTACTCAAAATTCCAACCGTTGCTGTGCTATGCGCCAGCTGTCCCAAAATATCTATCCACCTAACGGTCATATCCTTGAAGGGCATTTATGTCTTATCATGTCGGGCTGCTCCCTAGGCTATAAATAGCCGCCCCCTACCACCACTAGATGGTTGGCTGCTCCGAGAGAAACTGACACTTGTCATTTGAGAGCAACCCATCCTCCAAGGACTTTGAGCGAAAATCATCAAGTGAGGAAAACCAAAAACCCAAAACCCAAACACCTACAAACCCCAAGTAATTGAGCATCACTGAAGAGATTGATCCTGCGTGGATCCGACGCTTGTTACCTTTGAAGACTGTGCTTCTTCCAGACGGTTAGGCGTCATGGTCTAGAGCATCCAAGAGGAATTGTGGATCGCCGAGTGACCAAGTTTGTGAAGGTTTGGAAGTCACACTGAAGACTTACCACGAGTGATTGGACGAGGTCTGTGTGACCTTAGTTCAAGGAGAATACAGTGAGGACTGGGTGTCCTGAGCTGCGTGTTCAGGACTGGGTGTCCGGGACTGTGTGTCCTCGAGTTTAAATACTCAGCCGCTCCAACCAGACGTACAACTGAGACAACAGTTGGAACTGGTCTACCAAATCATTATCTTCACCAAGCTTACTAGTTCTAATTCCTCAACTCTTTCATTTCCTCATAACTATGTTGTGTGCTTGTTCATATCTCTGTTTGAAGACTTTGACTGCAGACTTTCTCAATTTCCTCAGTTCAATTTCTTCAGTCTGTTTGTCTTCATCCTGTGTTATCCTGTGTTTACGCTTCTGTACTCTGTGCCTGTCTTCATTTCATCATGATGACTATGCTTGTATTCTGTTATGTTTACTTTTGAGTACTCATTCCGCTGCTGGTAGTTCTTCGCTAAGGAATTTCCTCACCAGCAAATTCCTCAGTGAAGAATTTCATAAAAATTGCCTATTCACCCCCCTCTAGTCGATATAACGCACTTTCAATTGGTATCAGAGCAAGGTACTCCCTTGTTCTGTGTGATTTTGGTTTAACCGCCTAGAGTTTTAGTTATGTCGACCGCAGGTATGATCAAGGTCTCTGCTGGGTGTCCTACCTTCGATGGGACAGACTACCCCTACTGGAAGAATAAGATGCGAATGCATCTTGAAGCAATTGATAACGATCTCTGGTATGTTGTGGAAAATGGTGTTCCCTCAGTCACACCTTCTCTGAATGCTACTAATGTGAAGAGATTCAAGCAACTCGACTTTCAAGCGAAGAATATCATATGTGGCCATCTGAGCAAAGGATAGTATGGCAGAGTGAGTGCTTTGGAGATAGCGAAGCTTATCTGGGACATGTTGTCCAAAGTGAATGAAGGAGTCTCAACTCAGCGTGACTCTCGAGTTGATGTTCTTCACAATCTCTTCAACCGCTTCAAAAGACTCGACAATGAAAATGTTCAACAAACCTTCGATCACCTCACTGACATCTCGAATGAGCTTCAAGCACTTGGTGCCACTGACATCACTGACCATGAGGTGGTGAAGAAATTGCTGAGATCGCTTGATTCCTCATTTGACACTCTGGCATTGATGATACAAGAACGTGCTGATTACAAGTCACTTGATCCCGCTGATATTCTCAAAAGGCTAAATACTCATGAGTTCCAACTTGCTGAAAAGAGAGATCTCTATGGTTCAAGCTATGGCAGAACACGTGCACTGAAGTCCAAGGCCATATCTGAGTCCGAAGATGAAGACTCTGGTAGCAGCCTTGGTGATCCTAAAGAACTAAGCCATGATCTGGCTATGCTTGTGAAGAAGTTCCAAAAGTTCTCAAGACGTGGTCGCTTTGGGAGACCCTCAAGGAGCAGTGATTCCTCATCAAGTGACTACAAGAGGAGGCTCTGCCGAAAATGAAAGAAGCCTGGACATTACATTCAAGATTGTCCTCAATGGGAAAAGGAATCAAAGAAGAAGAAATACAAGGATTACATTTCTGATGATGCGAAGAAAAAGAAGAAATCCACAAAATCCTCATCATCAAAATCCTCAAAGCCTTCATATCACAAGAAGAGCAACTCCAAGAAGGCCAGGGCATTCATTGGCAAGGAAATGGACTCTGAGGCTGAATCTGAAGAAAATGAGGAAGAGGAGTCTTCTGAGGAGTCCGAATCCGGAGTGGCGAGCCTAGCTCTCGCTACTGCATTCGTCAGCAAGTCTATCTTTAACACTAAAGAAAATAACCTCACCAACAAAGCTGATGAAGGGGATGATGACTACGCTCCCACCTACTGCTTCATGGCAAAGGGTGCCAAGGTACTCAAATATACCTCATCTGAATCAAGTGAGAATGAATCCGATGAAAATCTTAAGCCCAACTATTCTAAACTTGCTAAGATTGCTGTAAAACAACAAAGGGCTTTAGAAAAGGTTCAAAACATGCTAGACAAAAGTGATGATATGTTGGGTGAAGAATTGGATCGCACTAAAGCCCTGACTGAAAATCTTCAGAGATTTTAGACTAGGTTTGACAATCTTCAAAGTCATCATAACACTCTCTTATCCGATCATGAGAAGCTTTCTTATGAATTTCTTTAAAGAAAGCAAGAACTTGAGAAGCTAAGAGTGAGTTATGAAGATCTTCAGAAGGAGCGTGATTCATTACTTGCTCAACAAATCAGTGCTTCTCAAGAAGAATTTGTTCCTCCATGCTTGAAGTGCATTGAACATGAATCTGCTAATTCTTCACCTGAATGTTCAAATGCTGCTAATGTTTCAAATTCTTCACATGCCTCTGCTATCACTAATTCCTCATCTGAGGACATTGCTAGTATCACTGACGATGCAGGGCTGAAGGAATTGTACACGACAGGCATGTACAAAAGCCTCAAAGGGCATCAGGCTCTTTGTGATGTGCTTAAAAAGCAGATCCTCAACAGGAACCCTAGGAAAGAGGGTATCGCCTTTGAGAGGAAACTCAATGCTGATGGTACATATTGGAAGCCTGAGCAGTACCCCAAAACTACATGGGTTGCTGCAAAGGGACCTCCAGTTGATCCATCTAACTTATCTGGATTTGCATGTGAATCTCCTCATTCTGATGATGATTCAATTGACTCCAACTATAAACTGTTCAAAAATCAGAATGGTGAAGTATTTTCTAGATATGTTGGCACTAACTGCAGGAACGGCTCCCCTATGAAGAAAATCTGGGTTCCCAAAAGATGCCTTGAAAATCTTCAGGTGAATGTCATCATGACGCCACCTATGAAGAATAGGAACCCCAGATCAAATTCTTCATATGGACCAAATTCCTCATATGGATCAAAGTCCTCATATGAACATCATCGTGCTAACCCGTCTATTTCGCAGGGAAGATCTAAGGATTATGGATATGTGCATTATTCTTCAAATCATTATGTCCATAATTCCTCGAAGAATTTCTCTGCATACTCTTATGCTTACTCTAACCCCTCTTATGTAAAACGAAATGGACTGGTTTCTATGCCATCCTTCTCGTATGGAGCTCGCAGAATGATGAACTCTTTGCCACCCCTTCAGATGTGGGTGGTGAAGAAAAAGAACTAATCTCTTCTGCAGGGTCAGGTCTCCAGACGTACGTAATCGTCTGAAGAATTTGCTGGAGACCTGAGTATGCCTGATAGGACGTAGGCTAATCATGAAGAAATGAACTTTCATTTCTCACGTCCTCATATTGCTTTATCAGTTCTTTTACTTGATGAAATTGATCTGATGAATTGATGTCATATTCTTCACTGGTGAAGTATATGAGTTTGTAAGCTGCACTAATTCATCTGCAGGATGATCAACCCAAAACCAGTGAGTGGGTCCTTGATAGTGGATGTACAAACCACATGACCGGTGACAAGAATCTATTGATGGATGCTCCATTATCTCCGTCGCATCTGAAGCATATCATCTTTGCTGACAAAGGCAAAAGTCAGGTATTGGGTCTAGGTAAGGTTGCGATTACAAAGGATCGACACATGGACAAAGTCATGCTTGTTGAGTCCTTAGGATACAACCTTATGTCTGTCTCAATGCTTTGTGATCTTGATATGGTTGTTGTCTTTGGCAAGTACCGTTGTGTTGTGGTTATGGAAGCTGACAATTCCAAAGTCTTCGAAGGCTTTAGGAGAGGGGACTTGTATATTGTTGATTTCTCTACAGGACCACAACCAGCCGTGTGCTTACTTGCAAAAGCTTCAGAAGGCTGGCTCTGGCATCGACGACTTGGTCATATAGGCATGAGGAATTTGCACACGCTTGCGAAGAAGAAGCATTTCATTGGCTTGATAATGTAAAATTCCTCAAGGATCACCTATGCGGAGCCTGTGAAGCTGGGAAGATGATCAAGGCCAAGCATCCAGCGAAGACTATCATGACCACCACTCGCCCATTTGAATTGCTTCACATGGATCTCTTTGGTCCTAATCATTATTCTGCTATTTCAAATGAAGCATCTCAATATGGCTTTGTTATTGTTGATGATTATTCTCGCTACACATGGGTACACCTTGTTACTTACAAACATGAAGTGCAGGAAGTCTTCAAACAATTTTCCTCGAGGGCTTCAACCAACTTTGGTGTGAAGATCAAGCACATCAGAAGTGACAATGGCACTGAGTTCAAGAATTCTGGTCTCGATGACTATCTTGATGAACTTGGTATTACTCATGAGTTATCTGCTCCTTATACTCCTCAGCAGAACGGCATCATGGAGCGCAAGAACAGGACTCTTGCTGAGATGGCTCACACTATGCTTGATGAATACAAAACGCCTCGTCGTTTCTAGACTGAGGCAATTGATACTGCGTGCCACATCATCAACAGAGTATACACAAATTCTTCAAAAAGACTACCTATGAACTCCTCATTGATAAGAAACCCAATGTAAGTTATTTCAAAGTCTTCGGTGCTATGTTGGATTAGAGATCCTCATCACAACTCAAAATTTGCACCAAAAGCACATGAAGGTTTTATGCTTGGTTACGGAAAGGACTCGCACACCTACAGAGTCTTCAACAACGTTCTTCACAAAGTTGTTGAAACTGTAGATGTGCGGTTCGATGAAACTAATGGCTCGCAAAGAGAGCACCTACCTACTGTATAGATGAACCAGCACCTGAGGAAACTATCAAGTTCAAGGCTACTGAGGATGTCATTCCTACTGAAGAATCTGCTGAAGAATTCATTCCAGAACATGAAGAATGTCGAGCTAATGCACCTGAAGAAAATACTGAATAAAATGGTGCTGAAGAAAACACTGATCAAATTCTTCAACGACAACCAGCTCAACCTCGCATTGCAAAAGAAGTGCAAGTTGAAAAGATCATCAATGACATCAAAGCGCCAGGTCCTCTCACACGCTCAAAAGCTTCACATTTGTCTAACTTTTGTGGGCACTATGCTTTTGTCTCTGTTACAGAGCCCACTAAGGTAGATGAAGCATTTGTGGAGACTGAGTGGATTCAGGCCATGCAAGAAGAATTACATTAGTTCGAGCTCAACAATGTCTGGGAACTGGTCAAACGTCCAGATCCTCGCAAGCACAATATCATCGGCACAAAGTGGATCTACCGCAACAAGCAAGATGAAAATGGCCTTGTGGTGAGGAATAAGGCACGACTTGTAGTTCAAGGCTACACACAGGTTGAAGGAATTGATTTCGATGAAACTTTTGCACCTGTTGCTAGACTTGAGGCTATTCGCATATTACTTGCTTATGCTAACCATCATGATATCACTTTATATCAAATGGATGTGAAAAGTGCATTCCTCAATGGTAAGCTTGAGGAAGAAGTATATGTTGCTCAACCCCCAGGTTTTGAAGATCCAAAGAATCCTGACAAAGTCTTCAGACTCAACAAGGCCCTCTATGGCCTCAAGCAGGCCCCACAGGCTTGGTATGATACTTTGAAGGAATTCCTCATGACGAAAGGCTTCAAACCCGGTTCACTCGACCCTACCCTTTTCACTAAATCCTATGATGGTGAATTGTTTGTGTGCCAAATATATGTTGATGATATTATCTTTGGCTGTACTGACCAATGTTATAGTGATGAATTTGCCTATATGATGAGTGAAGAATATCAAATGTCTATGATGGGAGAGTTGAAATTCTTCTTAGGGCTTCAAATTCGTCAACAACGCAATGGCATATTCATATCTCAGGAGAAATACCTCAAGGATGTACTGAGGAAATTCGGCATGCAAGATTGCAAAGGCGTCAAAATTCCTATGCCCACAAATGGCCATCTGTGCACTGATGAAAATGGTATGGACTTTGATCATAAGGTATACCGCTCCATGATAGGTTCTTTATTGTACTTATGTGCATCTAGGCCAGATATAATGCTTAGTGTTTGCATGTGTGCCTGATTTCAAGCTACACCGAAGGAATCACACCATAAGGCTGTGAAGCATATTCTTCGATATCTAGCTCACACACCAACACTTGGATTATGGTACCCCAAGGGCTCGGCTTTTGATCTCATTGGATATTCTGACTCTGACTATGCTGGTGATCGTGTGGACCGCAAGTCAACATCTGGTACATGTCATTTCCTCGGACGATCTTTGGTCTGTTGGTCCTCGAAGAAACAGAACTACGTATCACTATCTACTGCTGAAGCTGAGTACATTGCCGCTGGTTCTTGCTGTGCCCAATTGCTATGGATGAAGCAAACTCTCAAGGACTACGACGTCAACTGTGACGCCCCCGATTTAATCGTACACTAATCATGCACGCAAAGGTGTACGATCAAGATCAGGGACTCACGGGAAGATATCACAACACAACTCTACAAATAAAATAAGTCATACAAGCATCATAATACAAGCCAGGGGCCTCGAGGGCTCGAATACAAGTGCTCGATCATAGACGAGTCAGCGGAAGCAACAATATCTGAGTACAGACATAAGTTAAACAGGGTGCCATAAGATGGCTAGCACAAACTGGGATACAGATCGAAAGAGGAGCAGGCCTCCTGCCTGGGATCCTCCTAGGTCACTCCTGGTCGTCATCAGCGGGCAGCACGTAGTAGTAGGCACCTCCGGTGTAGTAGGGGTCGTCGTCGACGGTGGCGTCTGGCTCCTGGACTCCAGCATCTGGTTGCGACAACCAGGTAGAAGGGAAAGGGGAAAAGAGGGAGAAAAGCAACCGTGAGTACTCATCCAAAGTACTCGCAAGCAAGGAGCTACACTACATATGCATGGGTATATGTGTAAGGAGGCCATATCGGTGGACTGAACTGCAGAATGCCAGAATAAGAAGGGGATAGCTAATCCTGTCGAAGACTACGCTTCTGGTAGCCTCCGTCTTGCAGCATATAGAAGAGAGTAGATTGTAGTCCTCCAAGTAGCATCTCCAAGTAGCATCTCCAAGCAGCATCTCCAGTAGCATCGCATAGCATAATCCTACCCGGCGATCCTCTCCTCGTCGCCCTGTAGAAAAGTGATCACCGGGTTGTCTGTGGAACTTGGAAGGGTGTGTTTTATTAAGTATCCGGTTCTAGTTGTCATAAGGTCAAGGTACAACTCCAAGTCGTCCTGTTACCGAAGATCACGGCTATTCGAATAGATTAACTTCCCTGCAGGGGTGCACCACATAACCCAACACGCTTGATCCCATTTGGCCGGACACACTTTCCTGGGTCATGCCCGGCCGCGGAAGATCAACACGTCGCAGCCCCACCTAGGCAAAACAGAGAGGCCAGCACGCCGGTCTAAACCTAAGCGCGCAGGGGTCTGGGCCCATCGCCCTGAGCACACCTGCACGTTGCGTGGGCGGCCGGAAGCAGACCTAGCCTAGTGGCGTTCCAGTCCAATCCGGCGCGCGCCGCTCCGTCGCTGACGTCTGAAGTGCTTCGGCTGATACCACGACGTCGGGATACCCATAACTACTCCCACGTAGATGGTTAGTGCGTATAGGCTCGTAGCCAGACTCAGATCAAATACCAAGATCTCGTTAAGCGTGTTAAGTATCCGCGAACGCCGAACAGGGCCAGGCCCACCTGTCTCCTAGGTGGTCTCAACCTGCCCTGTCGCTCCGCCACAAAGTAACAGTCGGGGGCCGTCGGGAACTCAGGCCCACCTCTACCGGGATGGAGCCACCTGTCCTTTCAGCCCCCTCGTCAGAATCACTTGCGGGTACTCAATGAGCTGACCCGACTTTAGTCACCATCTGTATAGTATGTATGTATGTATAGTATATACCCGTGATCACCTCCCAAGTGATCACGGCCCGATAGTATAGCCAGGCAGACTGACAAGAATGTAGGGCCAATGATGATAAACTAGCATCCTATACTAAGCATTTAGGATTGCAGGTAAGGTATCAACAGATGTAGCGACAATGTCAGGCTATGCATCAGAATAGGATTAACGAAAGCAGTAACATGCTACACTACTCTAATGTAAGCAGTATAGAGGAGAATAGGCGATATCTGGTGATCAAGGGGGGGGGGGCTTGCCTGGTTGCTCTGGCAAGAGAGAGGGGTCGTCAACTCCGTAATCGAACTGGTCAGCAGCAGCGTCGGTCTCGTAGTCTACCGGAGAGAAGAGGGGGAAGAAATAATGAATACAGAGCAAACAAAGCACCACAAAATATATCAAGGCAATACGCGGTGTTCGGTGTGCCCTAACGCGGTAGTAGGTGATACCGGTGAAGGGGGGAAAACCCCCGGGAAAGTATTCCCGGTGTTCCGTGTTTTCGGGCAGAGGAGCCGGAGGGGGAAAGTTGCGGGTTCGATAGGTTAGGGGTGTGTGGCGGACGAACGGACTGCGTATCCGGATTCGTCTCGTCGTTCTGAGCAACTTTCGTGTTGAAAATATTTTAATACGAGTTACGGATTAAAAGATATGATTTTCTAAAGATTATATTAATTTCTGGAATTTAATTAATTAATTATTTAATTCGAAAATGAATTTATGACGTCAGCATGATATCATGCTGACGTCAGCAGTCAACAGGGTTGACTTGGTCAACCTGACAGGTGGGTCCCGTTCGTCATTGACTGTTTAGTCTAATTAATGTTTAGCTAATCTAATTACTGTTTAATTAAACTAATTAGTTAATTAGGTTAATCTAATTATGATTAATTAACTTAATTAATTCCTTAATTAATTAATTAATTAAATTATTATTTATTTATTTAATATATTTTTTTTTATTCCTTTTTTTTAAAGTTCTGGGGCGTGGGCCCCATCTGTCAAGGGCCCGAAGGCCACAGTGGGCACTGGACTATCGGGCGGTGGGTGTGGGCGCCCAGCGTGGCCAAACCCGCCCGGGTGCGGGGGCTGGGGAAGGCCGTGGCCGGAGCAGCAGGGGCCGTCGAGAGACGGCGGCGGCCGGAGCCGGGGCTGCGTGGCGGCGCCAGCTGTAGTAGCAGTTCCGGAGGAGCGGCGACAATGGGTGCAGGGCGACGGGCGTGACTAGCTGCGCTCGGAGGCGGTAGCAGTAGGAGGCGGCAATGGTAGCGAGCAGGGACGGGGCTCAGGCGCGGCGCGGGCGCAGCCACACGTGGTGGCGGGCAAACACGGCGAGGCCGCGCACGGGCACGGAGCGACGCGTCCAGGGCGGAGCAGGGTCGGAGCGCGGACGGCGACCTACGGTGGGAGGCGGAGGGGGATTGGGCAAGGGGCTCACAGGGGAGGTC
>NC_041392.1:77380378-77387936 GCF_002162155.2 Triticum dicoccoides
GAGTGGATAAGGGGGGTGGGGAGTGGGATCCGGCCGGCTGGGCCTTTTGGCCTGATGGCCTGCTGGCTAGCTGGGCCATTCGGCCCAGGGGGAGGGGGGTTCTTCCTTTTTATTTATTTTTCTGTTTTGTTCCTTTTCCTTTTATTTATTTTCTTTTATTGTTTTAATTCAACTTAGGGCACATAAGTATTTTATAAATTTGTGTTTTCTTTATTATAATTACCTATGTAATTTTTGGCACTAACCGAACATTTTTGTTTCAATATTTGAAATCTTTTATTGTTTGCTTGATTTTGAATTTGAACGCGAATCGGTTTCGAACTATCGCGAGATTAGCAACTATAATCGAGGTGACGTGGCATCACTAGCAGAGGATCACTGTAGCTTAATTACCCGGGCGTCACAATTCTCCTCCACTACAAGAAATCTCGTCCCGAGATCTAAGAGGGGGTATAAGGGGGAAGGTCTGGTTACGAAATCCTAACGAATCTTCTCAGTCTTGGTTGCTCTTCTTGAAGAGGTCAATCCATTACATTGACATCTTCATTTCTCTGCTTCAGGTCATCATGGGGATGTCGTCCTTTGCTTCCTTTGCTTCAGGATCTCCAACGTACTTACGAATAGGTAAGGGGCAGCTTGACTACGACAGAATGCTTGTGAGGGATACAACCTGGGGGTTAACCCATGAATGAGCATAAGATTATCTCTCGAGTTGAACATATAAAATACCTCGAGAGCAAGGTACGAAGGTACAATAAGAGGTTCCAAGCGGATAAATAGTTGCTCGAAGTCTAAACCAGAGTGAGAAAGGGGTTCAGAGTAGCGAGAGTAAGTATGGCGGGTGATACCAGAATAGAGCAGTAGGAAGGTGGCTCATGAATTTCATACGAGTCCACGCGCGAGGAATAACTTTGGAAACATGAGGGTGTACAGGAGAGTCAGGTTTCGATCCAGTGGACCTATGGGTTATGGGCCCACCATGTGGGTTAGAAGTAGGAAGGGCGGAGACGTCTTGCGTGATCATGCAAGCAAGGCATGTCAGGGGGGTAGCCTGTCGATTATGTCGGCGACAACGTCGATACCAAGGGCGAGGGACGAAGAGAACTATTTTCCTGCTCGTTGAACGAGGCGGACCAATAGGCAAAGTTCTCGTCCATCGATGACTACCGGAATGTCATCAACAATAGTAACAGGGTTACACCAGGCAAGATGGTACACCGAGGTGTTTACATAAGCAGGAATATTACTGCTTATATTATATAGATCACAAGAAGGTTTAAACAAACCAATGGAAAGGAAAAGTGATTATTATGTTTAAACAGAACAATGGAAAGGAAAATGTGTTTAAAACGCATAATTCAAGGGTATATCCTTCCCTAGGACAAGCAGAGCAAGATATCCATGACAGGATATAAAGTAGACAACCATTTAGGTAAGGGGGGAGGAATCTCATGATATTACCCATACAACGGTGTTAGGATAAATGATAAACAAAATTTAGCATCGTGCTTCAAATGTTCCTGTTGAAAATTGGAGTACCATTGACATGCTTCGAGGTAGCATTGACATGGTCTTCAGGTGAAGATCAAACTTTGGAAACATGAAGGATCCATCAGGGATAACTTGTAGAATAAGTCTTACAATTTCCTCATGGACGAATGGATAACCTTGCTGAAAAGGTATCTATAACGATAGGTCCTCCAGCCGGGGGGGGGGGTGCTAGGCATGACATCATGTTACCGGGTCATCAAAGGATCAACATCATAACTCTTGGAAAGTTGTCCTAACCATCATATCTGACGGAGATTCAGGTATGATTGGTGTCAGGATACCTCAGGCTCAGGATGCCTGAGAAGAAAGGTGCAACACCAATTGACGGGATGACACTGAAAGATTCTCGGGAAATGAACTATGAAGTGACTTCCGTTAACAAGAGTTCATCATTAACCCAAGGAGAGGACAAGGAGGTGTCTGGTGAACTCAACGGCAATTCACCGAGATTCCCAAAAGATGGATTTCCACCATTAAGTGAACAAGGAGATAACATTTGTCAGATCAAATGATATAGGGAAGTATGCTCGAGGAAAACATACACAATTAAACATTGGTTGAAAGGTGCGCCCGAAATAAGGGTTGGGTTGCACGACCAATGTCAGAATGGTGATTCAATTAGCGAAGGACTTAGAATGAACTATCGCCCATTCACTTCAAAGCAATAGGGTTGCTAGAAGTTTTGAATTCACACGTCATAGCTCCATTGTCGGTATTCCGGTTGAAAACAATACGGGGACCAAGGAATGAACGAAGATGGCAAGTAGTATTATGATATCAAGAATTATTTAGAGGTGGTGAAATTCTCACCACATTCTTGACAAAAAGAGATGGTAATACTTCCGAGGTAAGGAAGATCAACTGCTGGGTAGCAGTGATCTCAAGGTTTACACAAAACACGAATAAGTTGTGTTGAACGAAAGGCAATAAAGTGGTCGATGAGAACAGGAATCATCGAGGGGCAAGGATGGTATTACCCATCATGAATTCAATTGAATTCCTGGAAGAGCTCATAAGGTTGATGATGATCACGACACAATTGTCGAGAGATTTCATGCAGATGTAGTCAATCAGCGACGACATCAAGTCAAAGGAATGATGAGCAAGAGGTTATTGGAACCACAGTTACGACACAAACTCGAAACCAAGCTTGTTGTTCAAGGCGAAATGATATGACGATGAGGATCGACATAAGGTTAGTTCATCGTCGAAAATTGGTGCTCCGAGAATAAGGACCAGGTAGCACAGTTAGAATCGTCACGACAATGATATAGTCAAACAGGCTAGGAATGGCGTGATCGGGTACCAACTCGTACTTATAGAAGCTTACTGAAGAGTTGTTGAACCGAAAAGCGGACTCGGTTCAGTTATCGGTGTCTTTGAGTGCTCAATAACTCAGAGCCCACAAAAATTTGGAATCGGTGGGAAGGTAGCACTTGATGAAGAACTCATAAAAAGTTAGGCAGTTCCATGATAATCTCGAGATACCAGGGGGTTAATACTCGACAGAAGATCAAAGTAAAGGTTGGACTGGGGTATTGATCCTTAGAAGACAATTGTTTAACTTGTCCGAGAAATGGAATCAAAGAAGAACAAACATGGTCGGAACCACGGATGCAAAAGGCCAGATCCCTGATATAAGAAAAACTTATACCAAGGGAATAATTCATTTAAGAGAAGCTTTAATGATAAGATCTACATCGTGTCCATGGGCATGAACACAAGTTCAAGGTCGACTCCCACTTCTCCAATGCATAACCTTTCATTCACTTCTCACGTTCGATGAAGTTGCAGTGTTGAAATTTTATCTGGTGAAGCACCAGAAGAGTATGACTCGTGAAAACTTTCGGGTTCACACGGTTTAGAGAAGGCATATGTTCAACCCACGGGGGCTTCTTAGAAACGTATACCGCAAGTTTCAAGAGTAAATAACACAAGCTCGAAAGTAGAGCAAGGTTGAGAAAGTAGATGATACAATTACCAAGGGCATTATGTATCCAAGGGAAGGCTCACAAGGTTATTGAATATGCAGGATGCTGACGGATAAAATCCAACAATGGGCCTGATGGTCCACAAGGGATCTGACGTGAGCATCGGTACTCAACTAGAGGAAGAAGAGTGCAAGGAGATCAAATTATAGAAACAACTGACTAACTCAATTGTCAAATGCAAAGGAATTATGATTTCCAAATCAAGGGATCAGAAGCAATGCTCTGATTAGGGATGGATAAGTTGAATAGTCTTAGGGTATAATCAACGACAATTGGATTGGTCGAGAACCAATTCCAGTTAAAAGAATGGCAGCTCAGCCGGAAAGGTAATCTATAAGGATCAATGATGTTTGCGGGTATTCGCAAACATATTGAGTCAACAGACTCAAAATGATAATGACAAGGAATGTCATTAAGACTACGAGACTTATGGGATTAACCATAATGCAAGCAAGCAAGAATTTCAAGAGCCAAAGGCTCCAGAGGATTTTCGGAAGATCGAATATTATTTTGAAGACTTTTGTGAAACACATGAACAACTGGGGATAAGCGGATACTCGACAAGTGCGAGAATTATCCATAGGGGTATTCAGGTGACAAGGAATTGGAAGACAGTAGGCACAAGATATTCTCGGATCAATAGAGAGAATTTCGGGGTATCTTGTAATAACAAGATCAACTGGGAATAAAAGTAAGAACGTCAAGTGTATGTATTTATCCATAGGGATATTTCGATGGTAGGGAATTGCAAAAGCAACGGACACAAAGTCTCAAAAGAGTTTCGGCGAGTAACTTCGAAATCTTCTGGTGCAGTCGGCGATCACCTGGACTGAAGGGGCTCTCCGGGAGAAAGTATTTTCGATAGCCTAAAGTCAGATTTTAGTAGAAATCGTTTAACCCGAGTAGAAGAGAGTTCAGAGTTCCAGAGTAAAGGTCGAGGAGTAAAAGATCCTAGTACCACCCAATGGCGACGTGGGCCCGTAAGGCACACAACCAAGTTAGTAAAAGTTTTTGTAATGTCTAGACTCGACTTCGGCCAAGGAGTGTGGAAGGGGGATTCCTACAGGCAGTCGGCTCTGATACCAACTTGTGACGCCCCCGATTTAATCGTACACTAATCATGCACGCAAAGGTGTACGATCAAGATCAGGGACTCACGGGAAGATATCACAACACAACTCTACAAATAAAATAAGTCATACAAGCATCATAATACAAGCCAGGGGCCTCGAGGGCTCGAATACAAGTGCTCGATCATAGACGAGTCAGCGGAAGCAACAATATCTGAGTACAGACATAAGTTAAACAGGGTGCCATAAGATGGCTAGCACAAACTGGGATACAGATCGAAAGAGGAGCAGGCCTCCTGCCTGGGATCCTCCTAGGTCACTCCTGGTCGTCATCAGCGGGCAGCACGTAGTAGTAGGCACCTCCGGTGTAGTAGGGGTCGTCGTCGACGGTGGCGTCTGGCTCCTGGACTCCAGCATCTGGTTGCGACAACCAGGTAGAAGGGAAAGGGGAAAAGAGGGAGAAAAGCAACCGTGAGTACTCATCCAAAGTACTCGCAAGCAAGGAGCTACACTACATATGCATGGGTATATGTGTAAGGAGGCCATATCGGTGGACTGAACTGCAGAATGCCAGAATAAGAAGGGGATAGCTAATCCTGTCGAAGACTACGCTTCTGGTAGCCTCCGTCTTGCAGCATATAGAAGAGAGTAGATTGTAGTCCTCCAAGTAGCATCTCCAAGTAGCATCTCCAAGCAGCATCTCCAGTAGCATCGCATAGCATAATCCTACCCGGCGATCCTCTCCTCGTCGCCCTGTAGAAAAGTGATCACCGGGTTGTCTGTGGAACTTGGAAGGGTGTGTTTTATTAAGTATCCGGTTCTAGTTGTCATAAGGTCAAGGTACAACTCCAAGTCGTCCTGTTACCGAAGATCACGGCTATTCGAATAGATTAACTTCCCTGCAGGGGTGCACCACATAACCCAACACGCTTGATCCCATTTGGCCGGACACACTTTCCTGGGTCATGCCCGGCCGCGGAAGATCAACACGTCGCAGCCCCACCTAGGCTCAACAGAGAGGCCAGCACGCCGGTCTAAACCTAAGCGCACAGGGGTCTGGGCCCATCGCCCATAGCACACCTGCACGTTGCGTACGCGGCCGAAAGCAGAACTAGCCCCCTTAATACAAGAGCAGGCTTACGTTCCAATCCGGCGCGCGCCGCTCCGTCGCTGACGTCTGAAGTGCTTCGACTGATACCACAACGTCGGGATACCCATAACTACTCCCACGTAGATGGTTAGTGCGTATAGGCTCGTAGCCAGACTCAGATCAAATACCAAGATCTCGTTAAGCGTGTTAAGTATCCGCGAACGCCGAACAGGGCCAGGCCCACCTGTCTCCTAGGTGGTCTCAACCTGCCCTGTCGCTCCGCCACAAAGTAACAGTCGGGGGCCGTCGGGAACTCAGGCCCACCTCTACCGGGATGGAGCCACCTGTCCTTTCAGCCCCCTCGTCAGAGTCACTTGCGGGTACTCAATGAGCTGACCCGACTTTAGTCACCATCTGTATAGTATGTATGTATGTATAGTATATACCCGTGATCACCTCCCAAGTGATCACGGCCCGATAGTATAGCCAGGCAGACTGACAAGAATGTAGGGCCAATGATGATAAACTAGCATCCTATACTAAGCATTTAGGATTGCAGGTAAGGTATCAACAGATGTAGCGACAATGTCAGGCTATGCATCAGAATAGGATTAACGAAAGCAGTAACATGCTACACTACTCTAATGCAAGCAGTATAGAGGAGAATAGGCGATATCTGGTGATCAAGGGGGGGGGGGGCTTGCCTGGTTGCTCTGGCAAGAGAGAGGGGTCGTCAACTCCGTAGTCGAACTGGTCAGCAGCAGCGTCGGTCTCGTAGTCTACTGGAGAGAAGAGGGGGAAGAAATAATGAATACAGAGCAAACAAAGCACCACAAAATATATCAAGGCAATACGCGGTGTTCGGTGTGCCCTAACGCGGTAGTAGGTGATACCGGTGAAGGGGGGAAAACCCCCGGGAAAGTATTCCCGGTGTTCCGTGTTTTCGGGCAGAGGAGCCGGAGGGGGAAAGTTGCGGGTTCGATAGGTTAGGGGTGTGTGGCGGACGAACGGACTGCGTATCTGGATTCGTCTCGTCGTTCTGAGCAACTTTCGTGTTGAAAATATTTTAATACGAGTTACAGATTAAAAGATATGATTTTCTAAAGATTATATTAATTTCTGGAATTTAATTAATTAATTATTTAATTCGAAAATGAATTTATGACGTCAGCATGATGTCATGCTGACGTCAGCAGCCAACAGGGTTGACTTGGTCAACCTGACAGGTGGGTCCCGTTCGTCATTGACTGTTTAGTCTAATTAATGTTTAGCTAATCTAATTACTGTTTAATTAAACTAATTAGTTAATTAGGTTAATCTAATTATGATTAATTAACTTAATTAATTCCTTAATTAATTAATTAATTAAATTATTATTTATTTATTTAATATATATTTTTTTTATTCCTTTTTTTTAAAGTTCTGGGGCGTGGGCCCCATCTGTCAAGGGCCCGAAGGCCACAGTGGGCACTGGACTATCGGGCGGTGGGTGTGGGCGCCCAGCGTGGCCAAACCCGCCCGGGTGCGGGGGCTGGGGAAGGCCGTGGCCGGAGCAGCAGGGGCCGTCGAGAGACGGCGGCGGCCGGAGCCGGGGCTGCGTGGCGGCGCCAGCTGTAGTAGCAGTTCCGGAGGAGCGGCGACAATGGGTGCAGGGCGACGGGCGTGACTAGCTGCGCTCGGAGGCGGTAGCAGTAGGAGGCGGCAATGGTAGCGAGCAGGGACGGGGCTCAGGCGCGGCGCGGGCGCAGCCACACGTGGTGGCGGGCAAACACGGCGAGGCCGCGCACGGGCACGGGGCGACGCGTCCAGGGCGGAGCAGGGTCGGAGCGCGGACGGCGACCTACGGTGGGAGGCGG
>NC_041392.1:77388538-77506737 GCF_002162155.2 Triticum dicoccoides
GGTGGAGCGCCGGTGTGAGGCGGGGCGGAGCGCCTCCGATCCAGATCGGGTCGTGGGATGGGGAGAGGAGCGAGCAGGGGGGGAGTGGGGTGCGTGGGGGCTAGGGTTCGGTTGCTCGAGTGGATAAGGGGGGTGGGGAGTGGGATCCGGCCGGCTGGGCCTTTTGGACTGATGGCCTGCTGGCTAGCTGGGCCATTCGGCCCAGGGGGAGGGGGGTTCTTCCTTTTTATTTTTTTTCTGTTTTGTTCCTTTTCCTTTTATTTATTTTCTTTTATTGTTTTAATTCAACTTAGGGCACATAAGTATTTTATAAATTTGTGTTTTCTTTATTATAATTACCTATGTAATTTTTGGCACTAACCGAACATTTTTGTTTCAATATTTGAAATCTTTTATTGTTTGCTTGATTTTGAATTTGAACGCGAATCGGTTTCGAACTATCGCGAGATTAGCAACTATAATCGAGGTGACGTGGCATCACTAGCAGAGGATCACTGTAGCTTAATTACCCGGGCGTCACATCAACATGAAGAATGTGCCTCTCTTCTGTGATAATGAGAGTGCCGTCAAGATCACTCACAACCCAGTTCAGCACTCGAAGACAAAGCACATTCAGATTCGTCATCATTTTCTTTGTGATCATGTGTTGAAGGGCGACATTTCTATTGAGCATGTGAAGACTGAAGAACAGCTAGCCGATATCTTCACAAAGCCCTTGGATGAGATGAGATTTAGCAAGTTGCGGTGTGAGCTAAATATCCTAGAATCTTCGAATGTTCTTTGAAAAGGACACTCATCCTAACACTTATGCAAAATTGATGACTTAGATGTGCAACACATGAAGAAACATTTTTCTTCAATCAATGAAGAATAACACTCTTAGTGTGAAGAAATTAATGAAGAATTTGATTCTCAGAACCCTACGATAATTGTACACGGTGTCTGAAATCATCATTCTTATACGGTGGATCACGCCACCACCAAAAGTTGAAATTCCTCAAATTATTCATATTCTTCAATTTTGCATAGTCTTCACTGGTTCCATCGTTTTTCTTCATTGGCTATATATATGAGTTTATGTCCTCTACATCATTCACTTATTGCTATTTCTTCAAGTTGGTTTTCTGCTAAGTGAATGTGATCGGACCCTTCCCCTCTATGCTATACTCAACCCAATCTGTTCAAAAATTCTTCATGTGCGTTCTATTTGAAACTCGTTCAAAATCTTCACTGTGTCCTTGTCAGCTGAAGAAATTGCGAACGGAACTTTAAAACCTATCTTATCGAAATTTTCGGCTTTGCCGCTCAAACCGTTCCACATCCCACGATACACTTATCCACTCACCCACGATCTAACACGATCTCCACCTCTCACTACATGGGTGACACATGTCATGCGAATGAGAAGGGTCAGGGGCACGTTCGTCCAATTTCTTCGGGCGAGCAGTTTTTCACCGTGGCTATAAATACCCCTTCTTCCCTTCCTCACTTATTTTACTCTGCTCGATCTCTCTCCATATCGAGCTTCTCAAACCCTAGCGCCACCGCTACTTCATCACCGCCGGTGAGGAAGAGCTTCACTGCCTCGACCTCATCGCCGACGTACTCGCGCCGATCGCGGAAATCTTCACTCCGCCGCTGCCGTAGCCGTCTTCCTCCGCCAAGTTAGGGCGTGGAAGATCTGCACAGACGAACTTCACATCTCCTCACTCCAGTTCGTCGTGTTCTTCGTCCAGGTTAATTAAAAGTTACTTTTACTACCCTCATTGATTCGAATGATTATCTTCAAAATCTTCAAAGGTGTTTTTCTTTGTAGATTCACACACTAAACACCTCACAGGTCATCTGTTCTTGATTCGTTTCTCTAAGCCATGTTTTTCTTCAAGATTTCTCAAATGTGTGGATTTTTAATCTACACATCTCTGGAACCTAAGACAAAGAACGCTTAGTGAAATTCTTCAAGACTCATCTGGTCAAATTCCTCTAACTTGTTCTTTTTACAAAACCTTCTGAGAACGCATATGACCTCTCCAAATTCCTCGCAATTATACTTTGTTCACAGGTACACATGTCAGCTGCTGAATCACTAGGTTCTCATCAACTTAACTCATTTGCAGCGTTCCTTGAAGAAAAGTTGCATACTTCTTCAGAGAATTCAATTGTTCAAATTCCTCAATTGAAGAAAATGATTGATGGTAAGAAGCCACAGAAGGGAGGAAAGAGGCCTGAGGTAAATACATCATTTAAGATCCCTGATGAAATATATGCTGGGTACTGCACACCTACTGAGGAAACCATGAATGAGCGCAAAGTGCGCATTCAGAAGATAGAGAGGAAATGGGCAAGAGAGTGGAGGGAATACAGATATGTCACTCCTAAGTACATGAAGAAATTCGCACTCAATCCTCCATGCCCAAGACCTCCATTGGCACCTGGCCAAATCGCTGATCCCACCAGCCTCAAGCGTGGTAAGGACTATCCTGATGAATGGGCCAAGCGCCAAGCCAAGTTGGCTAAGCAAGCCAGAGAAGCAGTGAGGAAATTCAATGAAGACTCTGATGCTGTTGCTGCCTCTGCTGAGGCCTCTGCTGTCAAGCCAAAGAAGGCTAGGTCAAAGAAGCCTGCGTGCAAGCAAAGTGCTTCACCAACAATGCCCTCAAGGCCAAGTTCCTCAGCAATGCCCTCACGACCAGAATCCTCAAAGCCCTCACGACCAATTCCTCATGCTGCTCCTGTTCCTCCAAAGTCCTCAGCTCCTCCGCTAAAGCCCTCAGCTATTTCGACTAAATCCTTAGCACCTGTGCATCTCGCCTCGTGCCAAAGGACTGCAGGCATCTCCATTGCCTCAGGTGTCTCAGCTAGTTCCTCAGCTGCACCAAGTTCCTCAGCTGGCCCCTCACTGCTGAAGATAAAGGCCACTGCTGGACGAGGTCCTCGCCCAAGTCCTCAAAAGAAACAAGTCGCTTTCCAAGTACCATCTAAAGAAGACGAAGCTGATGATGATGAACTTGTAGAAATCATCAGAGACAGGGAAGTCAGGGCCGCTAGAGCCAAAGGATCAGAGGTGCCACTGCTTTTGGATCCCAAGTTGATCCTCGACTACATTGATGTCTGGCACAAGGACCCCAATACTCCCTTGCCCGACTTCAAGCTGACTCCTGGCCAGAGTCACATGCTGACCCACTTCATTCAAGAAGAAAAGTGGAAATTTGAGAAGGCCAGGCAGATCAAGAAAGCGCAGTACAAGAAAGAGCGCTATCTGAAGAAAAACATTGTCTCTATGACAACTGAAGAACTTGTCACTATTCAGACTAAGATTAAGAAACTCAGTGATGACTTTGATGCATATCGCGCTGATTGGCTTGGAGCCAAGGTTCGTTTTGTGAAACTTGCGGATAACTTCACTTCCAATGTTGCAGCCCCAACGCAACAGGAAATTCCTCAGGCTGAAGCATCTGCTCAGCCTACTGAAGAAAATGCCAGCACCGCTGATGACAATCAGGCTGCTAAAGAAAATGTGAGTTCCAGGGCTGATGACTGCATTCCAGCCACTGAAGAAATTGCCAGGGCACCCACTAGTGGTCCGCCTGAAGAAACTGAAGAACTCAGGGCAACTGCATTAGTTGTGCCTAAAGAAAATCAACCAGATTCCTCAGCTGCTCCTGCAACAACTTCAACTCCAATCCTTCCATCTGCATCAGATGTGAAGAAGACCAAGGCTGCAGAGCGTGCTGCAGTGAAGAAAAGGAAAGCATCAGCTGCTTCAGATTCTTCAGCTCCGAAGAAACTGAAGCCTATGACAAGTTCATTTGCAAATCCGATTGATGCTGTTCCCATCTCAACCAGGCCATCAAAGGACCTTGTTCCTTTTGATGAAGAATATGTGATCCCTAGCGGATCTGATGAAGAAACTCCTTCTCCTACTTCGTCTGAACCGTTGGTGTCGGTGTACAAAAAGAGGGGTACACTTTTTGTACCCCTATAACTGTGCATGGGCATTCTGAGCCACGGGCACCACCACACCAAGCAAGGCAAGGGAGGTGAGCCAGGGTAAGACCGAAGCTCAAGAAAACTAGAACAACACCAAGGCCAAGACCACGAAGAGCAAAGGGGACAAAGTGGACTCCCCCAGCAAGATCCTTGCCAGGAGACAGTTCTAGCAGCCCCGGCAAGACCCTTGCCACGGCGACTCGTCCCGCGCCTATGGAGCAAACCACCCTTGAGTCCACTGCCCCCAAAGGGCAAGGATTCGGGAGACATCCCCGTGGCGGCATGCAGATCTTTGTGAAGACATTCAAGATCAGATACGCACTAAGGAGACGACAACCCTTGGTGGGATCCTAGCAGAGGAAGACCACAAGGCCCCCGGCAAGAGCCTTGCCGGGGATGACAGCAGGCGCCCCGGCAAGGCCCTTACCGAGGACACCCGCAGGGCCACCATCAGGCCCACGCCGACTAAACCTCCACCGCCGTTTGCATGCAGCTGCCGACCCAACCAGCTGGGTAGGCACCTGCGTGGCGGCATGTAGATCTTCGTGAAGACCCACCACTGCGCCACCTCACCTGCCTGCCTACCTACGTGGCATTGCAGGCATCGCTGGCCAGGGCGCGTGTCGACACAAGAAGGAGCGGCGACGGACGAGACAGTTTTCTCCCCCGTCCCCGATAAAGCAAGGACACCTAAGCAAGACGCATTAAATGCACCTTGTCATGTAATGCAAGGGATAACCTCGCATCACTGTAC
This sequence comes from Triticum dicoccoides, assembly GCF_002162155.2. NCBI lineage: Eukaryota > Viridiplantae > Streptophyta > Magnoliopsida > Poales > Poaceae > Triticum > Triticum dicoccoides. The sequence goes on from NC_041392.1 coordinate 77,393,283, forward strand.
CCTTTCCACCTCCTGTGTGCCACTTTGGCAACCCCTTTTTCTATAAAAGGAGGCCCGAGGCGACCAGAGGAAGGATTCGGCTTTTTGGAGCTCCTCACGCCCCATAGCTAGCTCAAGAACACAAATATACAATCCACCAAAGCAGGAGTAGGGTTTTACGCATCCTCGCGGCCCGAACCTAGATAAACGAACCGTGTGCTACCTGTTAGATCCGCTCTTCTCACGACCCCGCGCCCCGCTAACCGTAGTAGGGATTCTTGCGATCCCATAGGTGTCGTTCCCACCGACATCTCTGGCGCGCCAGGTAGGCGGCGCAGTTGTGAGAATCGGCTTTAGCAGTTAGTTCGACGCTTCTTCATCATCATGGAGCCCAAGAAGAAGACGATGGTGGCGGTTGGCCAGTCGGAAGACGGACAGCCCGTCCCGACGCGGGCGAGCAGCAGACCGGTCGTAGAAAGGACCCGGGGCACTGCTCGTGAACACCAACACCATCCCAGCAGCCGGAGTTTGGGAGGCAGCGATGTTTGTGCGCTTGGTAACGGGCCACACGTCGCCAAATCCAAAGGCGGAGCCAATCCCTTCGCGGGTGGAGCGGAGCCTTCCAGGGTCATCGCCGCCCCGCCCGAAGGCGACGCAAGGGCCTCCAAGACTCCCACGCCGGCGCCAACATCGCGCTCCTCCCAGGCAGCGCGCGATGAACGGCGTAATCACGCCGAATGTCCCGGGCGTCGCCGCGGGAAGAGCCCCGAGCGCCACTCCCAGGACGTAGAAGACCTGCCCACTCGCCGAGGCGCTGGTGAAAACGGCATGCGACCACGGGGTCGTGATAGAGCTCCTTCTGACATGGTCAGAAGTCGAAGCGCGTCGCGATCCGTGCAGGTTTCGCTGCCACCGATGCCAGCAGAGGCCCTGGCGCGCGCGCAGTTGCTCCTCGATTTTCCTCCCACTACGGGGAAACTCGACGAATGGAGAGCCACTATCCAAAGCCTTGTTGCGGTGGCCAACAAAGACGAACCAAGTCCGGTGAGGCCCCCGGGTCGACGCTCTGATGGAGTCCCGCGGACCAGTGGCGGAAAAGCCAGCGGTGCCGCGACCATGGTGCATTCACCTCTTCCCCATCCGGTACCACGGACGCCGGCTCGTCGCGATGTCATGGGCGACGACATCTCCATAGCATCGTATGACCCGCGGACCCACTGTGACCAGCGCCAAGTTCTTCGGGAACAAGCCCATGAAGACGCTCGAACCACTATCGAGCGCCGACGCGGAGCACGCCACCAGTCAAATAGACGAGCAGGGCCTACTGTGAACCACCCGGCCCGGGAGAGCCCTGGAGGCCTACCTTACGAGGTAGGCTGTCCGGCTTTTACCTGTGAGCTGCGACAGTTCAAGTGGCCCACTCACCGCACCTTTAAACCTGACGTTGGCGAAAAGTACAATGGCAAGACTCACCCGTCTGAGTTCCTCAGCATCTACACCATTGCGATGCAAGCCACTGGAGCCCGCGACGATAAGGTGCTTGCGAATTACTTTCCATTGTCTCTTAAACCCAACGCCATGTCGTGGTTGATGCACTTGCCGGTAGACTCTATTTCCTCCTGGTCGGATTTGTGCCATGAGTTTGTGGGCGCCTTTACTGGAGGTCACCAAGCCCATGGCCAAGCAAGCGACCTGCATGTCATTCCCCAGAAGGGAGGCGAGAGTCTGCGCAAGTATATACAGAGGTTCAGCCGGGTACAGTACAATATCCGTGATGTTCACCCTGCCGCCATCATCAGCGCGTTCCATCAGAACGTGCGTAACCGCAAGATGCGCGAAGAACTGGCAATGAACAAGGTGAAAGATGTGGCAGAACTCTATGTTCTTGCTGACAGATGTGCCCGAGCTGAAGAGGGAAGGAAGTACCCCGGTGAAGATGCCAGCGTGGAAACCGACTCCTCAGATGAGGATACTGCCGCCTCGGCGAAGAAAGGCCGGCGCCGCAACAGGAAGCGCAAAGGTAAGGCTGTGCTTGCCGTCGAGGGATCTGACGACGCCGGCTCCGCCAAGAAAACCAAGGTAGATGACCTCGGCAAGGAAATTGCCGGATGTGTCGCCTGCCAGGCCTTGGCGGCTGCCGAGAAGCCAGGAAACTCCGACAAGCAATACTGCAAGATCCATCACACCGAAGGCCATGATCTCTAGAACTGCCGACAGGTTGAGCTCCTTGCTGAGAAGCAGAGGGCTGAATATGAGAGGCGGGACAAGGAGAAAGGCCAGGACGGTGCTGAGGGGTCCGGCAAGAAGCGTAACAGCCAGGCGGGCCATCGCGACAAAGATAAACAACAAGAGAGGCCCGCCCGGGGCCGTGACAAAAAGCCAGAAGACGATGATCACGAAGAGGACGGTGAGTCTGGTGACCATGAATTTCAGAAAGCTACAGAGGCCATGTGCGTCGATGGCGGCGCCTCGCTGCATACCTCTCACCGCCAGCTTAAACAGTGGGCGCGTGAGATTACAGCGGCAGAACCGTCGTTTGATGCCCGAAGGCCGCTGAAGTGGTCCAGCACACCTATCATTTTTGACACTAAGGATCACCCTGATCGCACTACTGTAGTCGGGTGCTTGCCATTGTTGGTTTCACCAACAATACGCAACCTCAAGGTGACAAAGATGCTAGTCGATGGCGGGGCCGGTCTGAACTTAATCTCGCCTGCCGTGATTGAGAAATTGCAGATTCCTGATGAAGACCTCGAAGAGACGGGCACGTTTCTGGGGGTCAACCTGGGAAGAAGTCAACCAAAGGGAAAGGTCACGTTGCCCATGACTTTTGGGAGTGATCTGAACTACATGACAGAAAGGATTGTGTTCGACGTTGCCAAGATCCCCTTGCCTTACAACGGGATCCTTGGCCGCCCAGCGCTGGCCGAGTTCATGGCGGCATCACATTACGCCTACAACACCCTGAAGATGCCGGGGCCTGTGAAGATCATCACCATCCCATCAGACAAGAAGGATGCGCTAATTTGCGCTGACCAACTCTACCAACAAGCAGTTGCAGCAGCCGCCACTGCTAAGGCGCTTGCTCTTGCCGCTGGAGCCCCGGGAAGGCGAAAGAAGAAGACCGGTGAGACCTCAGGCACCCACTCCGGCAAGCACACCTCTTCGGAGTGTAGCGCTCCCGTCGAGGACGTGCCAGAGAGCTCCACTGACAGAAACAAGAAGTCCAGGGCCACACCGCCGGGAACCAAGAAGGTTTCTGTCAAGGAGGACGGCACGGGAGGAGCTTTTACCATAAGCTCCACCCTTGACGACAAATAGGAAGACGCGCTCGTCACCTTCCTGCGGGCGAATGTCGATGTGTTTGCATGGCAAGCATCCGACATCCCCGGCGTTCCCAGGGAGGTGATTGAGCACCACCTTGCTGTCTGTCCTCATGTGCGGCCCGTCAAGCAGAAGGTCAGAAAGCAAGCTTTGGAATGACAAGAGTTCATCACAGAGGAGATCCGGAAACTGGAAGCAGCGGGTTTGGTAAGAGGAGTGCTCCATCCAACGTGGTTGGCCAATCCGGTGGTAGTGCGCAAGGCAAATGGGAAGTGGAGGCTGTGTATTGATTATACAGATATTAATAAGGCTTGTCCCAAAGACCCCTTCCCATTGCCGCGCATCGACCAGATTGTTGACTCCACAGCTGGGTGTGATCTGTTGTCATACCTCGATGCCTACTCCGGCTACCACCAGATCTTCATGACAAGGGAAGATGAAGAGAAAACGGCATTCATCACCCCATGTGGTACATATTGCTTTATACGGATGCCTTTCGGGTTGAAGAGTGTTGGTTCAACGTTTGCAAGGGCGGTCCAGATTGGTTTTGAACCCCAGCTCCATATAAATATGGAAGCTTATATGGATGATATAGTGGTCAAAACCAAGAACAGGGCAACCCTCATATCAGATTTACAAGAAACATTTGCAAACCTACGCAAGATCAATCTCAAGATGAACCCTGAGAAGTGCGTCTTCGGCGTCCCGTCTAGAAAGCTTCTCGGGTTCTTTGTGTCACAGCGTGGGATAGAGGCCAATCCGGACAAGATCAAAGCTATAGAGCAGATTGAAGCGCCCAAGCGAGTCAAGGATGTGCGTCGGCTTGCTGGTTGCGTTGCCGCCATGAGCAAGTTCATTTCCAAGCCTGCCGAGCGCGCCCTTCCCTTTTTCAAGATTTTGAAAAAGGCAGGCCCGATGGAGTGGACACTAGAAGCCGAAGCAGCATTGCAAGATTTGAAGAGGTACCTCTCCTCCGCGCCGATACTAGTTGCGCCTAGGCCACAAGAACCGTTGCTGCTGTACACGGCGGCAACGAACCAGGTGGTCAGCGCCGCACTAGTGGCACATAGAGAAATTGATGATGAGGTAATAGCAGCGACGGAGCTTGATGCCACCGATGCCGAGACGGCGTAGCCAATTGAAGTGCTGCCGAAGAAGAAAATGATGCAGCACCCGGTCTACTTTGTTAGTTCCCTCCTGCAGGGGGCTAGATCGAGGTACTCCGGTGTGCAGAAACTGCTCTTCGGCCTTCTTATGGCCTCGAGGAAGCCGCGTCACTACTTCTAGGCACATGAAATCACTGTCGTCACTCGACTCCCTCTGCAACGGATATTGCACAATCCAGACACAACAGGAAGGATCGTGGAGTGGGAACTGGAACTGTCCAACTTTGGCCTCAAGTTTGAGAGTACCTCGACGAATCAAAGCCGAGTCCTGGCAGAGTTCATTGCAGAATGGACCGTGACGCCTGACAAAGAAACCCAAGAGACTGCTCTCCCCGGCAAGGAGGCAAGTTGCGACTGAATCATGTACTTTGTTTGAGCTTTCTCCTTATAGGGCGCTGGGGCTGGCGTACTGCTTGTCGCGCCCACCGGAGAGCACCTCAAGTACGTGATCCAGATGCACTTCCCCAGGGAGGTGTCAACAAACAATACTGTTGAGTAAGAGGGCTGCTTGCCGGTCTTAGGATCACGGCAGACCTCGGAATCAAGAAACTCATCATCAGAGGTGACTCGCAACTTGTCGTCAAGCAAGTCAACAAGGATTACCAGAGCCCATTGATGAAGGCCTACGTCGATGAAGTGAGAAAGCTGGAAGAGCGTTTTGATGGTATACATGCAGAATACGTTCCTCGAGCGGAGAATGATATCGCCGATTACCTGTCAAAACGCGCTGCCCTCAAGCTACCTGTGGAACCAGGTACCTTTGTGCTTCGGCTAACTCAGCCATCCGTTGATGCATCAACAGAGCAGAACAAGAGGAGAAAATTAGGGCCCGGCAAGTACTTTCCCGCCGAGCTCCCCGGAGCCGCCGGCAAGGATGTTGCCGGAGACACTGAGCCCGCCACGGGACGGCTAGCTCCGACAGAGCATCAAGCTCTTGCCATGGAGACAGCCGCTCCGATAGCGGAGGAAATGCCTTTAGTCCTCGCCGTCGAGCCCCAGGCTCCAGCGTGGGCACAACATACCATCCGATTCGTCCAAACAGGGGAACTTCCTGAGGAGCAGGAAGAAGCGGAAAAAGTATCCCGTCACTCTACTATGTACCAGTTCGCCGATGACGTCATGTATAGAAAGAGGCCGAATGGCATGAAATTGAAGTGTATCCCTCGAGAGGAAGGACTGGGGCTGTTGGCGGAGATACATGGAGGCATATGTGGATCCCACATCGGGTCAAGGACCCTTGCCGGCAAAGCGTTTCGGCGAGGCTTCTTCTGGCCCACCGCCCTCCAGGATGCGACGACACTAGTCACCAGGTGTGAAGCGTGTCAGTTCCATTCAAAGAAGCTTCATCAGCCAGCTCAAGCCCTTCAAACCATTCCTCTCTCCTGGCCTTTCTCGGTCTGGGGGCTCGACATACTGGGCCCTTTCCCCCGCGCTGTCAGGGGCTTTGAGTACTTGTACGTTGCAATCGACAAGTTCACAAAGTGGCCAGAAGTGGAAGTAGTGAGGAAGGTCACAGCACAGTCAGCCGTCAAGTTCTTCAAAGGACTGGTGTGCCATTTTGGTGTACCCAATAGGGTTATCACCGACAACGGCACGTAGTTCACAAGCCACACCTTCATGCAATATATTCAAGACCTCGGCAGCAAGGTCTGTTTCGCTTCTGTTGCTCACCCACGAAGCAATGGTCAAGCTCAGAGGGAAAATGCTGAAGTACTGCGAGGCCTAAGAACAAAGACCTTTGACAGACTGCACAAGAGTGGAAGGCGCTGGATTGATGAATTGCCGGCGGTTCTTTGGTCAATCAGAACGACACCAAATCGAGCCACCGGCCAGACACCCTTTGCCCTGGTATACGGGGCAGAAGCAGTTCTCCCCACGGAACTCATATACAGGTCACCTCGAGTACTCGCTTATGACGAGCTTGAGCAAGAGCAATTGCGGCAAGATGACGCAACACTCCTTGAGGAAGATCGTCTTCGGGCGGCTGTGAGAGCAGCGCGCTACCAGCAAGCCTTGCGCCGCTACCATAGCCGCAAGGTTCATGCCCGAAGCTTTGAGGAAGGCGACCTTGTTCTTCGGCACGTTCAATCGGCCAAGAATTCCAACAAGTTGACGCCAAAGTGGGAAGGCCCTTATCGGGTACGAGTCACCAGGCCCGGCGCAGTCCGCCTGGAGACCGAAGATGCCGTTCCAGTGAGTAACTCCTGGAACATTGAGCATCTTCGCAAGTCTTACCCGTGAGGCGCGGCTTGCCGGGCCCCCCAGCAAGCCACCTTTTGTACGAGCCTTGCCGATGACGCATGTAACCCTCTGTACAAAGCCAGGCGCAGACCCTGAGCATAAATAAATGAAGCGCTGACGCCCTAAGTTATAGCATGCATGCTAGGTTGAGTCTCGTCCTTGGTTAGGGTTGATAGTGCTTAGCGGCGACTAACCCCTAGCTTAGAGGTCGAGTGTGCGTCTCTTTGTCTTTCTTTTGTCTTCTTTGGTTCACAGGACACACAGATATCCATGCCGAACCACTTGGGGAGAAAAAAAAGAGAGGAACAAACCGGCATCTAGCCCCTGTCAAGCCAGTATTGCCGGGGGCTGCAAGAGCAAAGATTCACCCACGGCGAACCAGGGTTGCTGGGGACTGCAGCTTCAGATAAGTTCTTCATCCCTTATCATGCATTCCATTATGGACCGAGGTATGTGAAACCTCGTTTTCCCCTAAGCTACCATGCTCCCATAACTCTAGGCCCTAGGGCTCGTTCCTGGGGCCAAGTTTGGTCGTAGTCACGACAGCGAAAGGATGAAACAAGGAGCCTGAACCCGCCTCATCCCTGCCTCCGCCAAAGGCGTGAGGAAGTTCGAGCGAAGTGGGGAGACGGCAAGGCCTGTTGCCGGGCAAGAAAATGTTTATCTTGAAGATATCAAGGATTTACTCCTTGTTGTGGGTTCCACCCGCAAACAAATGACCCAGCAAGCATCCCTTTTTCATTAAAAAAACATTCCACTCAGGTATAGTCCATAGGGAATGAAAAACATGAATGACGGGATTACAAGTTTTAAATTCAACAAAGGCCCGAAGGCTTACAAACTAAAAAGAGATAACGTGCCCGTAATCCCTTTCTTGTCCCTCTCCTCAGGAGGCAGGTCAAGGAGGCGAAAGGGACAAAAGGAGCGCCTAGGCGAGCTACAGGTGGCAGAAGACACCAAGAGAACATCTTGGTGGCCGTCCAAAGGCTGGATGGTGATGGCGGCGCCGGAAGCAGAGCTCGAAGACGAGGCGGCAGGATGTCAACACGCGTCGAAGGCGTCAGTGCCCGTGTACTCTGACTTGACGGCCTTGCCGCCCGCCCTCTTCCTCTTCCACAGCCTCCCAACGCCAGCCGCCCAAGGAGACGACCCCGAGAAGTTCAAGGAGCCGGCGACACGGATGATGGGGTCGCCGGTGCCGCACGGAGCGGCACCCGACACCTAGTCGGACCCGTCATCCTGCCTCCTACTACCTTCATCATCGCTGCCGCTGTCTTCCTCGTCACTCCCGCCCGAGGAGGAGTCTTCACTATCAAAAGAGCTCTCCATGCAGCACCTTGCATGGGTCCCAAAGCACCCGAAGACCTTGATGGAGAGAAGGCCACCCTCCATCAGCTTAAAATGGAGAGTGAGCCCCTCCGTCAAGTGGTGGATATGAGAAAATGTCTTCCATCCCCGACAAAGATACATCACGTGAGGGGCGGGGAAGTCGACGCGGACCCGCATGCCACTGATCCCGCAGCCCCTCATGTGCAGCCGCAACGATTCCGGCGGATCCAACTCCATCTCCCGCGCAAATGGAGTCGGGAGACGAAGGTGACGGCGCGGCGGCCGGCACAGCCTAACGAAGAACTCACAAGGGTCATCCCCAACATGGCCCTCCATTGGAGGAGGAGCTGCTGGCAGAGGCGAGGCCGGCGCGCCGCCCCGTCCTCCTCTTCCCCGAGCGCCCCGGGCTCACCCATGGCCTCACCCCCTCCCCCTTTGTCGGTGTCAAAACCGGCGGATCTCGGGTAGTGGGTCCCGAACTGTGTGTCTAGGCCGGATGGTAACAGGAGGCAGGGAACACGATGTTTTACCCAGGTTTGGCCCCTCTTGGAGGTAAAACCTACGTCCTGCTTGATTAATATTGATGATATGGGTAGTACAAGAGTAGATCTACCACAAGATCAAGGAGGCTAAACCCTAGAAGCTAACCTATGGTATGATTGTTGTTCTGTATATTGTCCATCTATCGACTAGCCTGGCCTCGGTTTATATAATGCACCGGAGGCCTAGGATAACAAGAGTCCTAGCCGAATACGCCGGTGGGGAGAAGTCCTTGTCTTGATCGCCAAGTCTTGTGGAATCTTCCTTGTATGCGGTAGCCGTCCGAACTGGCCCATGAGTATATGGCCACGGGGGTCCTCGGCCCAATCTAATAGATCGGGAGACGACGTGGTGAGTACCCCCTAGTCCAGGACACCGTCAGTAGCCCCCTGAACCGGTCTTCAAGTTAGGGATGCTCCTCGATTCTTCTGAACTATTCTTCATATTCGGTTGACGGTCTTGAAAACTGGTTCAACAAATCTTCTCATCTTCGATCTTGAGGATCGCCAAAATGCATTCGACGAGTTTACACATCGGGTATCCGAGGAGCCCCTTTAAGTTTCCGGCCTTTATCAATGCCTTGTTTATTTTTATGCCACACCTCGGGTTTGAAGTTGTTCCCGGGAGGCAGGGTCCTCTTGCGTCCGAGCTCCCACGCCGGACTGCATTCGAGGTATCTTTTGCAGCCGAGCACCAACGCCAGACCGCTTCCCAGCTCTAGCGCCGGAATGTATTCAAGCTCCAACGCCGGACTATGTATCCGAGCTCCAACGCTGGACTGTATATCCGAGCTCCAACACCGAAATATATCCGAGCTCCAATGCCAGACTGTGTCCAGGCTCCAATGCCGGACTATATCCAAGGTGTCATATCACCTTGGTTCAAAAAAGTTGAAGGAGTTTAGCCGAGCTTAATGCCGGAAATGCCCTCTATGGAGCCAACCACTAGCGCCCAAGCTTTATGCCAGACTGCTTCCGAGGTGGTGCACCACCCCGACTATGGGCTGATTTTTTGTCAATATTTTTATTGGTGCAATTTATTCTCTGCCGAGATATATAGCCAGTAGCCCTCAAGGTGTGTATCGGTCTAAAACCCGAGATGCACATGAAGGATGACATAAGACCGCTGATCCCAATAGCCGCTGAGACTTAGGTTGATTTGCAAAATCGGCCTGAGGATCAAGTCCTAGCTCGGCAGAATACTTCGGGACACAAAAGCGGCGTGCTCAGTCCTCAAGACTCAGGTTGGGTGCGGCCGACCAACCTGAGGATCAAAATCTCCTTGGAAACTATATTGCACATAAAATTTTCTGCATTGGACAAGAAATGCAGTAGCCCCTGAGACACTCGTCGGGTGGCAACACCAGATCAGGGGATCGATGTGCCCGTTTAATATTTGTAAATAATAAGCCCGAAGCCCAGTAGCCCCCGAGCCTTAATGCGGGCACGGGTGGCCGAATTAAGGATCAATATCCATAGTAAAATCACAAATTATGTGTAATGACTCTATGTATCCAAGTACTTTACGTCATTAATGCTCGGATCCGCATTGTACAAAACTTTGTTTGACCGACCATCGGCTTCCACCTCCTCGGCCAGTAGCCGAGGAGTGTTTGTCCTACTTTATAAAGACTTTATGAGGGGAAAGATTTACAACAAATGAGGCAATCTGGCCATACGGTTTTATAGACAAAGGTACGCAGAGAGTTATATCACTGTTTAACAGAAGAAATGTCTTCCAAAGAAAATAGTCCCGCTATCGGTTCCTTTCTTTGGGTTGTCATGCTAAGCATGATCATTAAACCTCAGCTCTAATGTAAGAGCAAAATATTGAGGATTTAGTTTGGGAGGCCAGTTAATAGCCCCCGGTAGTCTTCGGCGACAGTTGGGATCAAGCCGTAAACACTTCGGCCAATGTTATGAACGGCCCATCATTTAACATAGTCATCGGATCGCTGACCAGTTTACGCTTATTGTGAAAGTCAGTTTTCGGCTCTCTCCACTGAGGTGCTTAACCATGTGAGCTGGAAGCACAATCGCAGTGGTTCTCCCTTTGCACGCCTAGCCGAACAAAACGGAACGTAGGAAGGAAGTGCAGGAGCCGGGCAACCCAACTATTGACCGAAGACACAATTCGAAACCGATGCATATATAGCAATATCCGAGAATGTTTTTGCCGAATCCCTAAAGGCATCCGGCGATGCACTGCGAGAGTAATGCTAGAGAAGCACAAATAGTTTTAAAAGTGCCAAAAAGCTTGGAAAACCAAGAAACGTCGGTAAAAACATGACGTCCGAACAATATCAAGTGTTCGGTGCCAATCCGAAAGTTGGTCTGAGAAAAAAGAAGTGCTTCTGTCGTGCTTTAACATGATACATCCTATCTCAAGACTTCGAGCGGGTCAGCCTACGGCTTCAACCTCCTATCTCGAGGGCGGAGTACTTCTCATCAGGCCAGTTTAGCAAACTAAACTCTAGCGGCTTTGAGAGAGAAATTAGGCTCCCCGGCTAGTGATCGCACACTCGGTCGAAAAAGGAGTGATAAATAATAATAAAACTTTGCAATGACTAAGAAGAAGAACACTTATTATAAAATGGCTCAAATAAACTTAAGAGCCCCCAAGTGACTTGGGTAGAAGAATGATTGCATGTACCGAAGTACTTATATCATATCTATGTTCAACCGAACTTTAAACGCATCTTAACCGACCATCAGCTTCTCCCTCTTCGGTCAAGGACCGAAAAGTGTTATGTACTCCATCGGTCGAGAATATCGACGGTGTTTCCAATAACCAGGCAATCAAGCCATAAGGCTGTAACAGACAAAGCGCGCTCAGGGAACTTATGCTATATTACCGTGAAGTGTAAGAAGCATCTTCGAAGAAAATAGTACCCCCACCGATACCTTTCTTCGGTGCTCATTGGTATTATGAGACTTGTGCAATAGATTTTTTGTACTCATGAGTTCCGTTGTGTGCCGACCATCATTGAAAACTATAAGAGCGCTATCTTTCGGCTTCACCCAGTCTGAGGTCCGGCTCGGTTAACCCGATCGTGACAATCGCAGAGGTGCTCCCTTTACTCCCTAGCCGAACAATCGGGAACATAGGGGTAAACACAGGAGCGAGGCAACCCAGCTTGCAAATCGCTTAAGTCAATATGGTGCATATTGTGGCATAATACACGAACAAGGAACGAAGTCGTACAAGTATAATCATATGCAAGAGGAAAAGCTTCATAAATGAAGCCCCCAAGTGAATTGGGTCCTTGAATTTGTGTGTCACAAACAAAGTTTGGACAAGGAATTTTTTTAGAAGCAACTTTTTTCCAAAAAATTATAATGCTTGGTCGAACCGAACACAAGTTTAGAAATTAAAGCTTTGAGCATGAAAGCGACTTAGCTGGTTAATGTGTTCGGTATTGATGACGCAGTCCGAGCTTGATGCGGGGCAAGGTTCCATCCCCCAAGCTGGTCCTGAGGTGGCGGAGCGGAGAGCTTGACACGCCGAAGTGGTGACATAGTACGATCAATGCAGACCGGCAGAGTGACACCGAAGTCCCCGGATCATTTTCCTTTGCACAAAAAATAGTGCAAACCGGAGATAATAGTAATAATGATAATTAAAAAAAATCGTTGCATAATAAATAATTTATGCAAAGTGAGTAATAAAAGAAATATGGCCTGGCGCCAAAGTCAATGTCGATGCAGGGCGTCGACATGATGTAGTAAAGGCGTGGCAAAGCCTGAATTCACAGGTCGGTCCGAGCTCCGGATGCGGCGTTCGCCGGACTATGTACGGAAATTGATCGAACCACCACGCGACCGTCGTTAATGTGGTCACTATTTGATAGACCTATGTACATATCATGGACAAACCAGAGTAATAATTCCTTGGGAAAAATGAACCCAAACAAGCAAAAAATACTGGGATTAATAGCACCTGGTTTATTTGTTGTAGCAATCCGAAGGAAGATGATTCCCACAATTGGGACTCGCTCCGCACACCCATTGCCTGCTGGGCGATAAAACGACGGCATGGCAATGCTGGTAAAGGTTGACTCGCCGAGGCAAAGCCCTCAGCCCAGCTAACGTGACGGAGCTGGTCGTCTAGTGACGCCAAAGTGTCCGGAGTAGGTTGATGAAGAGATGACGAAGCCCCCGGTCCCGCCGAGATGTCGAAGTAGGTCGGCATGATGGACACCAGCTTGAAGAAGCAATAGTGCGACCCTGTCGATGCAGGTCATGACGTGGTTGATGCCGGCTTGATGAAGCGACCGTGTGGCGATGCCGGTATGCCCGCTCCGTGTAATCCGTGGGGTGGTGATGTTGATGATGATTTATCCTTCGCGATGCCGGACTCTTGTTCGGCTTGCCGAGATGATGATCCGAAGAAGTTGAGCTCGGCTAAAGTGACGACGTGTCTAGCGCAGGTCGGCAGCCGTGGAGTAATATTGCCGGACTGGTTTGACACCAGCATGATGTTGAAGATCATGTTCAAAAGATCTTAAAGTTAGTGGGATGTGTTCGGCAACAAAACACAATACCCCATACAAAACTTCCTTCAAAAGGGATGTCCGAAATCCTGTTCATAAAAAAGATGAACTCGGGTCGGATTCGTTTTCGGGCAGAAAACAGATCCAAAAAGTGATGCACTAATCGGAAGGTTCCCGGAGTTTGGACGGTCGGATCGAGCCGAAATTTTGAGAGGTGGTAGATATAGGAATTCCGCAGCCGATCAACGGTTGGATCTTCCAAAGGACGTCCGAGCTAGAAGCTGGACACCACGCCCTAAACTCATCCAAATTCCCGTCCAGATTTGATAGGGCTCCGGTATATCGCGGATTGCCAGAGATTCCTCCATCGAAACTTGACAAAATTTTCCAGGGTTGATGTAGACTCAATTCTGCACAATTCCACCAAAGCGATCGTCAAAGCGATACTCGAGGAGGTGGTGGTGGCAGATACGAGTTCGCTGTTCAGAAAAACAACACGGTCGCTTGAGGGCAATGTTGACGTTGAGCCCCCGAGCTCCATAGATGATTCCTCCGTGATCTTGATAGAGATCGGAGTTGATGTTTGATGAAGGCCCTCGTCCGGACATGGTGATCCGAACACGGGGCGCAATTCTTGCTCGAACCAAGGTGACCAGTCGAGCTGGTGACGAAGATGCCGAAGTCGCAGTTGATCTGCAGGCGAGCCATCGATCCTTTTGTCGATCACAGAGCGGAACTCTCAATGAAGGCACCAATGTCGGTGTCAAAACCGGCGGATCTCGGGTAGTGGGGCCCGAACTATGCGTCTAGGCTGGATGGTAACAGGAGGCAGGGAACACGATGTTTTACCCAGGTTCGGGCCCTCTTGATGGAGATAAAACCCTACGTCCTGCTTGATTAATATTGATGATATGGGTAGTACAAGAGTAGATCTACCACGAGATCAAGGAGGCTAAACCCTAGAAGCTAGCCTATGGTATGATTGTTGTTCTGTATATTGTCCATCTATCGACTAGCCTGGCCTCGGTTTATATAATGCACCGGAGGCCTAGGATAACAAGAGTCCTAGCCGAATACGCCGGTGGGGAGAAGTCCTTGTCTTGATCGCGAAGTCTTGTGGAATCTTCCTTGTATGCGGTAGCCATCCGAACTGGCCCATGAGTATACGGCCACGGGGGTCCTCGGCCCAATCTAATAGATCGGGAGACGACGTGGTGAGTACCCCCTAGTCCAGGACACCGTCACCCTTCCCCTCGCGGCTGGCTCTGCCACCGCAGGCGCAAGAGAAGGAGGGACGCGTTGTCGAGCGGAGACCCTCGCCGCCACTGTTGAAGGACCGGGATTCCCTCTCTCCATGACGGATGGAAGGGAGGAGCAGAAGCTGAAGGAAGAAGAAGATGAAAGAATGCGGGACGCCATCCCCCTCCCGCTCTTTATAAAGGATCGGGGTTGGGGCTCGGCCGCCCCGCTCGGTCAATCAAGATACGGAAGGCGCAGGGAGCCAGGGACCGACCCGCCGCCCCAACCAGCGACGACCCGGTTTCCCTCCTCCACCGTTTGCCACCCCAGGCGCATGGGAAACACGTGGCGGACGTACAGAACCGAGGGGACGGGTGACAGACCACTCCCCACCCCGTGATCATGGGGAGTGGACGCCTTGAAGACCGCGCCTCAGCCCCATTCAGTAAATGGGCCGCGCCTCCACGCCTCCCTCCGTTTATGGGGAAGGCGCAAACCACCCCTGTACTACGATGTGACACATGCCTGCGGGAACCAACCCCACGCATGCCGCCCACGTCAGACGCGCCTCCCCACACCGCGCCACGCGCGGGAGTCGTGGGAAGCGTAGGGCGCGAAGAACCTTACCGCGCTAAAAACTGCCCCGCCTGCCCGCGCACCGTTTTTGGGCCTAGCCCAACAATGCGTTGCGCTTATGTGTGGCCCAGGCCCGGGGGCTCCTGTCGGTGTACAAAAAGAGGGGTACACCTTTTGTACCCCTATAACTGTGCACGGGCAGTCTGAGCCACGGGCACCACCACACCAAGCAAGGAAAGGGAGGTGAGCCAGGGTAAGATCGAAGGTCAAGAGAACTAGAACAACGCCAAGGCCAAGACTACAAAGAGCAAAGGGGACGAAGCGGACTCCCTTGGCAAGATCCTTGCCGAGAGACAATTCTAGCAGCCCCGGCAAGACCCTTGCCGCGGCGACTCGTCCCGCGCCTACGGAGCAAACCACCCTTGAGTCCACTGCCCCCAAAGGGCAAGTATTCGGGAGACATCCCCGTGGCGGCATGCAGATCTTTGTGAAGACATTCAAGATCAGATACGCACTAAGGAGACGACAACCCTTGGCGGGATCCCAGCCGAGGAAGACCACAAGGCCCCCGGCAAGCGCCTTGCCTGGGATGACAGCAGGCGCCCCAGCAAGACCCTTGCCGGGGCCCCAGCAAGGCCCTTACCGAGGACACCCACAGGGCCACCATCAGGCCCATGCCGACTAAACCTCCACCGCCGTTCGCATGCAGCTGCCGACCCAACCAGCTGGGCAGGCACCTGCGTGGCGGCATGCAGATCTTCGTGAAGACCCACCATTGCGCCACCTCAGCTGCCTGCCTACCTACGTGGCATCGCAGGCATCACTGGCCAGGGCACGTGTCGACACAAGAAGGAGCGGCGACGGACGAGACAGGTTTCTCCCCCGTCCCCGATAAAGCAAGGACACCTAAGCAAGACGCATTAAATGCGCCTTGTCATGTAATGCGAGGGATAACCTCGCATCACTGTACCCTTTCCACCTCCTGTGTGCCACTATGGCAACCCCTTTTTCTATAAAAGGAGGCTTGAGGCGACCAGAGGAAGGATTCGGCTTTTTGGAGCTCCTCACGCCCCATAGCTAGCTCAAGAACACAGATATACAATCCACCAAAGCAGGAGTAGGGTTTTACGCATCCTTGTGGCCCGAACCTGGATAAACGAACCATGTGCTACCTGTTAGATCTGCTCTTCTCACGACCTCGCGCCCCGCTAACCGTAGTAGGGATTCTTGTGATCCCATAGGTGTCGTTACCACCGACAGTTGGATGAAGAAATTGAAGTGGATGCGATCCCTTCAACACCTATCATCTCCTCGCCTATGCCTCAGTTCACAGCTGAAGAGGCTGGCGTTGAAGAAATGGAAGATGAAGATGTGGACATTGGTTGCTCCACAGCTGTAATCAGTGATGAATTCTGGGAAAATCAGCATCCAAACTCACCAATGTTCACCCCTCTACAGCAAATTCCTCAGTCCCCCACACAAACTATACATATGGGCTCTGAATAAACTCATCCCACTGCATCTGTCCATGAGGAAATTCCAGCCACTAGCGCTGAAGAAGCTGTTGCTGCTGAACAACCAACGACGCAGACTGTCACTGAGGAGGCATCCGAAATTCCTCAGCCTGAAGAACCTGCGATTGAGATTCCTGAGGTCATGATGCAAGTCACTCACACTCCTCTGCCGAAGCCAAAGGACCCATTCTCACGTAAGCAAAAGTTCAAGGCTGATGATTTCTTCGGCGAGCACGTATTCATCGAAGATTACAACCCATATAACTCTGCTCGCATTAGGAAGAGGCGTTTCTGGACTGCTAGTCAAGCCAATTTCTATTCCTCATTGCTGTTCAACAAGGAGAAGATCTTCTACCATGAGCATATTCCTCACGTGGATATGGAATCTCTGTCGTGCTTCGCACCAGTCCTCAGTGTTCTTCACGACGCTGGACTGCTAAACTTTTGCTCTGACATCTGCGATTGGAATGAAGAACTGATTCTTCAATTCTATGCAACGCTGCACATCACTGGAGATGCTGAAGATGTGAATTCCTGAGTGTTGGACTGGATGTCTGAAAACACTCACTACACTGCACCAGCCTCTGAATTGCTTTGTGCTCTACCACTCAGTCTTCCCCTTGAAGAAGCTCGCTGCATCTACAGTGAACCTGAGCTCACACATCATTACATGCAGGTGCTGATGAAACCTTTGAAGCCAGGTCAGGCACCAAGAACCAAATTCCTCATGAAGGAATTTCTGTACGTGCCCAGAACTGTCTATCGTATTCTTATGAGGGAAATTAGTCCTATCAAAGGCCACGACTCATCTGATGAGGAAATTGTTGGCATCATGAAGAATCTGGTATTCAACGTTGTTCATGGCATTCCTGTTAATTATCACGATTTCTTCATGAGGACTATGGCCAATGTTGCACTTTCTCCATTTGAGCTGAAGCCTTATGCACCTTGGATTATGAGATTCCTCAGGACAAGGTCTTCACTCAACTACAAAGCTGATTTCCAGAATCACCTCAGCTACTTGCCCCCAATTGAAGTCCTCAAGCAGACATATTCCTCAGTTGATGGAAAGGGCAAGGCACCAGCTGTAATAGATGAAGGCATTCGTCCATTGGATGGTCAGTTTCGCAAAGCTGCATCTTATTCCACCAATGATGACTCTGCCACACATGACTCTGCCAATGCACCAAAGTCCACTCCTCAAGCCATTGCTCCGCGCGTGATGACTGACCGTGAACTTCTGCTTAGTCTTCACCAGAAGGTGGATCAAAATCACAAATGGGTTAAGCGTCAGTTTGGTTCACTTATTCACAACATGACCGCCACACACAGTGCAGTGAAGAAAAACCACTACTACCTCCATCAAGTCTTCGGTCACACCTGGGCAATCCTGTCACATCTGTATGGTGAAGAAGATCTAAAGAACATGGGTCTCAAAGAAGATTTTGCCTGGTCTGCACCTCCACCGAAGAAATTCAAGAAGGTCAAGGTTCCTTCTCTGGTGGCCAGCTCATATTCTTGATCGCACGACACTGATGAAAATGAAGACTTGGATGACACTGCGGCAGGCCCTACTATAACAAACGACCCCAACAACGCTGGCGCTCCTTCATCAACTTGATATTCTACAGGGGCGTTAGTCCTCATATTCGTTCCTTTTGGTCATTTGATGACAAAGGGGGAGAATTTTGAGTTAGTCTTCAAGCGGGTCTTTCTATATGGGCATTTTTTGTTAAGTTACAACTCTCGTTCTTCTGTGACTTTATTGGATCGAGTTGTAAACTTAAACCCGATGGTGCTCTGATACTCTTGATACGTTTTTTTGCATGCTTATTCCTCGTTAATATTATTGCACGCATGCTGAATTACATCAGTCACCATATTTCATCATGCATTTCAAATTCTTCACTATATATCAAATGCGTGTATGAATTACAAGATATAGGGGGAGATCTCCATGATTCAACTCTTCAAGTGTGCATTGCTTCAAAAGCAAATTCCTCACTACATCTTCAGGGGGAGTTCCTCTATATCTTGCAATCAAATTCCTCAATATTAGTAGTTACACTTCATATGTTTATCCCCGTTGAAAACTTAACCTATATTGTCATCAATCACCAAAAACGGGGAGATTGTAAGTGCATCTAGTGCCCCTTAGTGATTTTGGTGTATTGAAGACTTATAGGTTAAGGGACTAATGTGTTTATGAGTGTACACAGGTCTATAAGTCTATGAGGAGTTTGATATTTACAGAGAAAGTCGACCCCTAAAAATGAAGTTCTTCATCTGAAGACTTTGGTATTCTGAAGACTTTCTGAAGACTCTGAAAGTGAAGAAAATGGTGTGACCTTGAAGACTTGGTATTCATTCGAGCAATTTAGGGAATTCATTTACCGTCGTTGGGATGTTGATGAGTTTGAGAAAAGATGGGAGGCTTATAAAGTTCGGTTCAAAATAAAACCAACGGGCAAGAGGTCGTCATGGGTTAACAGGATGTACGAGCTG
Source organism: Triticum dicoccoides (assembly GCF_002162155.2). Taxonomy (NCBI): domain Eukaryota; kingdom Viridiplantae; phylum Streptophyta; class Magnoliopsida; order Poales; family Poaceae; genus Triticum; species Triticum dicoccoides. The sequence continues at coordinate 77,412,188 of NC_041392.1, forward strand.
CGACACAAATGGGCTGCTGCGTACATAAAGGGTAGATATTTCCTAGCCATGATGAGTAATCAGAGGAGTCTCTCAACTCAAGGCTTCATGTGCACCTGAACAGGAAGATGCAGCTTGTTGATTTGTTGCAGCATGTTGAGCACTGTGTATCCATAATGCATAAGACTGAAGCAGCATTAGACGCAGTAGCAACACATACGATACCCTTCACTAAGCTAAATGCACACCCTCTGGAGATTGCTGCCTCTTATATTTATACAACTGTGATGTTTCCAAAGGTAAAGCGTCAGATTGTCGAAGGGACAAATTGGCAGGTCACAGACCGGGTAGCATGTGATGGTTTGGTCATGTTTGGAGTTTTGCGCAAAGCCCCATATGATAAAGTCCCATATGGCAGGGATGCTAGAGAATTGCAAGGTAAGGAAAGTAAGTATGTTGAGGACTTGCATGCAAAAAAATTGGATGCTGAGGATCCCAATGACTTGGAAGGTAAGGATGCTGAGGACTTGCATGCAAAAAACTTGGATGCTGAGGATCCCAATGACTTGGAAGGTAAGGATGCCGAGGACTTGCATGCCAAAAACCTGGATGCTAAGGATCCCAATCACTTGGAAGGCAAGGATGGTGTGGACTTGCATGCCAAAAACCTGGATGCTAAGGATCCCAATCACTTGGAAGGTAAGGGCAGTGAGGAGTTGGAGGCAAAAAAGTTGGATGCACAAGGCGTGGATGCTAAGCCTGTGGATTTTATATATCACGTGACTTGTCTGTTTACAGGAGCAAGACTGGATGATGCAGCTTGTAAATGTAAAAAGTTGGAAAGTCAGGATTACCCATGGGCACATATATTCTGCGTTCTGGATCATCTTGGTGTACGCACATTTCCAAAAAAAATTGTCAAGAAAAGATGGACAATGCAGGCCAAGCCAGCGTTCCCTTCTTCGAGGACTGCGAATACTCATGTATGGTCTGATCACATGAATAAGTATCATCAACTATGCAACATGGCTAGTGACGCTTTATTCACAGCCGCAGCTAGCGATTCACAGTCAGAACAGGTGATGGAGTTCCTCCGGAGTATATTGGTTGATGGAGAAAAAACTGATTTGGATGAAGGCCATAAATCGTTTGTTCCTTTGCCGGCATACTTCTCTGCTGCTCATGAATGCTGCACTGATGACGTGGAAAATCCAATCAAAATAGTTCCAAAAGGGAGACCAACTACTGAAGAATCAAACAAGAGGATTAAATCCAGGCGCGAGCGGATGAGAGGGAAAAAGCAACAAAGTTAGTGCACATGTTTATCTCATTGTTCATTTCCATACATGCTTACAATGTTAATATGTTCTCTCTTTTTCTTCAATTTACTCAGGAACAAATCGGGGAAATCAAAGGTCACAAGGAGGAAGAAGCGAAAAGACAAAGACTCAGAGACAGACGAAGACACAGATTCAGATATAGAATAAGAGGAAGATTCAAAAAAAAGCAACAAAGTTAGTGCACATGTTAATCTCATTGTTCATTTCCATACATGCTTACAGTGTTAATATGTTCTCCCGGAGAGTGTTCACATGTTTTTCTTCAGTTTACGCAGGAAAAAATCGGGCAAATCAAATAGCACAAGGAGGAAGAAGCAAAAATAAGAGACAGAGTCTGATACAGAAGAAGAGACAGAGGAAGATACAGAAGAAGAGACAGAGGCAGATACAGAAGAAGAGGAAGATTCAGGTACAGAAGAAGAGGAAGATTCAGGTACAAAAGAAGAGGAAGATTCAGATGCAGAAGAAGAGGGAGATTTAGATGCAGAAGAAGAGGGAGATTCAGATGAGGAAGAAGAGGAAGATTCAAATGTAGAAGATGGTGGGCTGAGGAGGGCTAGAAAGAGACCATTGGAGGTTGCAGAAGAGGATTACGCAAAACCAAACAAGTGGGCATTAGCACAATTGTGCGTACTTAAACATGTTTTCGAATGCTGGCTGCAGATTCATCTATTTCATTTTTTGCAAGAAACACAAGGGCGCTCCAAATGTCAATGCTGGGAGGACGAAAAAGAACGATGACAAGGGTGCACGAGGAAAACCAGTGAAGTTAGTGTCTGTACTTACATGTCCGCTCTAGAAGTCAGGTATTTGCTAGTACTGTGTTGACGTTTCTTAACTTTTCCAGGAAAGACTCTAGTAAGGGCGGTAAAGAACAGGCCAAAGGGGTGATGAAGACAAAAAGGCCTGATAGGAATGTACCACAGGCTGAGCGAATAAGAGCTGTCAAGTTAGCTTCTGTAGCTATGAAGAGAAAATCAGTGAAGTTAGTGTTTTTTTTGTTATAGTGTACTGTACATGCTCAAATCTTCTTTGCTACCCTATTAACAAACATTGTTTCATGCAGGAAAGCTAAAGTGAAGTCGAGACAAGATGTTTAGATGCACAGGGTCAAGCAGAGAAAACAAAAGGATTTCAGGGGTCGAAAAATTGAGAACAAACTAAAGTAGACAGTTTTCCATGCCGTGATCCACCTTGTTTCTCATGTATTACACCTATTTGATGGACTGGCACTATTTTTCTGAATTCCTCTTTTGATTGGTACACCCTCATTTTATTATGGACGGGTCGACATGGTAGGCTAGTTATGATTTATCAACATCGATGAAACAATGCATTTTTAGTGCAGTTGGTTTTCTGTATTTTTTTCATTTTTCACATAATATATTGCTGAAATTTGTTCAAAGTGTAGTCAAATTTCATACTTGAAATATAAAATAGAAACCAAAAATTTATATATATATAAGAAAATAGAACGTTAATAGAAACCTCGTTTTCAAATAACATTGAAAATCGTTTATTTTCAAATAGAAAATAAGCTTACTGATATTTTAAAAATAGCATGCTCATTTGAAAAAAACATGTTCAATTGAAAATAAAATATAATGAATATGCTGATTTAAAAATATCATGCTGATTTTAAAAATAGCGTGCTAATTTTAAAATTATGCTACTTTTAAAATAACATGCTAATTTCAAAAATAGCATGCTAATTTTAAAAATAGCATGGTACTTTTAAAAATATAATGCTCTTTTCAATATGCTACTTTTAAAATAGCATGCTGTTTTTGAAATTAGCATGATATTTTTTTAAAAATAGCATGCTTATTTTAAAAATATAATGCTTTCAATATGCTACTTTTAAAATAGCATGCTGATTTCAAAAATAGCATGCTGATTTCAAAAATAGCTTGCTGATTTAAAAAAAAATCATGTTCTTTCGAATATGTTGTTTTTAAAAATAGCATGCTGATTTCAAAATAACAGCCTCATTCTAAAAATCAATGCTATTTTTAAAAATATAACGTTGTTTCTAAACTGATTTCAAAAAATACATGCTTTTTAAAATATGCTGTTTTGAAAGCAGCGTGCTGATTTTGAAAACAACATATTTTTAATTACACTTTTCAAAAGATAGCATGTTTTTTTAGTATATACTGTTTTTCAAATTAAAAAACATCATTTTGAAAATAGCATGCCATCTCAAAAGTAACAGAAACAAGTCCCGCTCTTTGTTTTGCATTTCATTTTTTTGTGCGACACACATACAAACTGCATTTTCAAAATAACTCGTACTAGCCAACACAAAAACCTCATTCAAAAATGAAAGTAGTGTCTAATCCATTTGAAACCTGGTTAGATTTGATTCTAAAACTACTAGCATCACTGTGGCAAAAAAAGGAAATATAATTGCAGTCCATAAAGGTAATTATATCAAGGAGGGTACCAGGGTGCGTTATATATATAGACTTGCATAGTAAGTACAATACGCCACATAGGGTTCATACTACCACCAAGTTACTGCCAAATTCCACTTACTTATATATATAGACTTGCATAGCAAGTACATTACGCCACATAGGGTTCATACTACCACCAAGTTACTGCCAAATTCCACTTACTGGACGATCTTCATATCCAGTAGGACCCAAAAGTTATACCACCAAAGTACCAGTTACTACCAAGTACCAATTACTACTAAGTTGCACTTACTGGACCCTAAAGCTGATACTACCAACTTGCAGTTACTGGCTAGTACATACAGATTATAAAACTAGCGTCAAACTACTGCGGCGGGTCAACGAATCCTCATGCCACTAACCATGTTCACCCTAAGCCCACCTCCACTCCTTTCCATGAACCTGAAGATAGCCATTTGATCTTCTTTCATTCTGGCGTCCTCAACGACTTCTCTCCAGTTCTTCGTCATGATCACTCGCCCGTCCTTCTTGCCCATGTTGAACAAGACCTTTTTATTACCTTCAAAATGTTCGCTGGTAACACGCACAAGCATGGGCTTTCGCAGATAATCTTTGAGGTAGGCCTGACTGTACCCCTTTGAGAAGCACTGATTGCACAGGGAAATAAATAATGTTACATAAAAAATGAAGTATAATTTGCACAGAAAAAAGTAAGAATGATTTGCACAACCATGCCCGTCCTCCTCTTTATCTCTACATGATGGCATTTTCACTAGTGAAGTATGATTTGCAAAAAGAAAAGTCCAAGTGTTTACCATCTTGCTCTTCCCTCTAATGACTGCTGAGCGAGTGACGGTGCTGACATAGTATGGTATGGGAGGTTGGCACTGCTTTACTATGGATTTGAGATAGTCCCACCGATCCTCGTTTAGCAATACATGGTTTCCGTAGAAGATGCGATCCTCGAAAGTTCCTTTTCTCAGATGGTATCTCGGACATGTATCAAAAAAAAATTAAGATGACAGAGTAGTAAATAATTTCATATGTAAGACCTAGAACATCAGCACTGGGTTAATGATCAATGCCTACTCCAATGATCAAGAAATGAAGGACATAGATAACCCAATCACATCCACCCAACAATATCTCGTAGAAACATGGGCAAATTGAATATTTGATTTATTTAAACTAACAACTAAACACTGCTCTATGTAAGCTCTAGTTCAGTCAATGTTGATTTGGAAGGTCATTTAGAACCCAAACAGAGTAATGTGTGGTAATCAAGTGTCACTCAAACATCAACTTTTGATATTTCACGGTTCATTTAATATCTGACTAGCCAAATAGAACTTTACCCCGTAGTGCCAAGATAGGATCATGGTCCACATCTCCATCTCCATCAGAACTATCATCAGTGTCATAGTCGCTAGAGGTGTCGTCATAACCGCTATAGCCGTCACTCCCACGTGAGTGCCATCTGAAGCATCATCTGAGGTGGTCCGGTGATCACTCTCTTCACTGCTAATGAGGATGGTTTCCCTTGCCATTCAAACCTGTTGCATGCATTGCAATGAACAAATGTTAGTTATTGATATATGAAATCAGTCTTCCATTATGACTTGTTAGCACCATATACAATGTGAATAATCTTTTCGCATACTTCTTGCTAAGTACGTAGTTCATGTATAAACATCTACACGAAAAAGCTAGTCGACAACTATTTGCACGACTAGTCAAGACTAGTGGTTAGACTCATAATCATTGGCCAGACATAACCAATTAGGATATTTCAAGGTTACAATTTTGTGAGCTGGACAAGAAAACTTGGTAACCAACCAATTAGTAGCCATGTAAAAATGAACCATGATTGACTGCTCTCATCAAGCAATACGTGAAACTATAACTGATCTGCCTTTGATCACTGCAAATTTCCTGATGAGCTGTTGTGTGGTACCATTAGGTAATAAATATAAAGTCTTTAAATTGTCACAACAAAACAAATAATGCATTTTCTGCTGTACATAACATTTTTAGAGGTAGCTGTGGAGGTTAATTTTCCAATTTCTAGTGAGAATAAGGACATGATTGAATCTCTCAAGCAAGCTGACAACATAGTGAAGGCTATGAGAACGAGCAAGGTATGCTCACCAATTGTCACCCTTTTGTATACTTGCTATTTATTTACTCATTACTACCCATACTAACAAGTAAAATCATGATTATGAAGTATAATGTCAGAAAATCCAACAGTGAGGAATTTGTTGCAATGTGTACTACTAGCTCACAAGAAATTTTCATTGACCCCAATAATCCCATACCATATCTTGGAGATAGGCTGACATAATTCAAGTAAGCAGTAACAACAATCAGAAAAAATATGCACCAACCAAAAATATTACATGTGTGCACATATCATCAAAAACATGCACCAATCAAGAGCAGTCTATACTTGACAAATCCTTCAAAATATGCAGTAATCATCATACTACCATCGAGTAATACATGAAACTATAACTGATCCTCATTCCATCATTACAAATTTCCTCATGCACTGCTTCTGTGCTCGCATTTTTAGTTTTTAATAACTAAGCATCATCAAATACATATACACAGTCTTCAAACTATCCCAACAAACCAAAACATGTGTATGCTCCTGTGAATATACTTTTTCTATATCTAGGAGTGGGGGGCCATTTTCCAGGGGAAAAGTACTTGATAGCATCTGTCAAGCAAGATCATAGCATAGTGAAGGCTATGTCGACGAGCAAGGTATGCTGGCCAACACCCACCTTTTTCTCTTACTTGCATGAAAGTGTTTACCCATTACTACCCATACGAACAAGTAAAACCATGATTACGCAGTACATTGTGAAAGGGGGTGAATAGGAGATTTTTATGAAAGTCTTCAAAACATGGAAGTTTCGAAGACAAACGATAGACATAAACCTATTACCATGCAGCGGAAGGTAGACTACACTAGGCAAACCATAGTCAAGTATTCAATGAAGTGAAAGCACAATGACTAATAGCAGCTAGGCAGTAAAGATCAGGTAGGAAGATTTTGTGAAGCCAATCAGAACAAGCAGTCACTCAGTGAAGACAAAAGATAATGCAATCATACAATGTCTTCACAAGGACCAACAATAAGTAAAGGGAAGGGAAGGATGAAACCAGTGACTCATTGAAGACAATGATTTGTTGGACCAGTTCTAGTTGCTGTGACAACTGTACGTCTGGTTAGGGAGGCTGAGATTCAACTCAGAAGACCTCGTCTTCACCTTATTCCCCTTCAGCTAAGGACACCCAGTCCTCGCCCAATCACTCTGGTAAGTCTTCAAGGTAGACTTCCAAACCTTCACAAACTTTGTTCACCGGCGATCCACAATGACTCTTGGATGCTCAGAACACGACGCCTAACCGGCTGGAGGATTCACAGTCCTCAAGTGTAATAAGTCTTCAGATCACACAGATAGGAAGACTTAAGTGATGCCTAACACTCTTTGGCTCTGGGTGTTTAGGGCTTTATCCTCGCAAGGAATTCTTTCTCAAAGGCTTCGAGGTGGGTTGCTCTCAAACAACAAAAGCCGTACTCTAACTCTGAGCAGCCAACCGTTTATGGTTGTAGGGGTTGGACTATTTATAGCCACTGGGCAACCCGACCTGGTTTGTCCGAAATGACCCTTGGTCACTAAGGAATTGACACGTGTTCCAACGGTCAGATTTCAAACACACATGACAACTTTACTTGGACTACAAGCAAAGCTGACTTATCCAACTCTGGACAAGATTTGCTCTCATAGTCTTCACTCGAAGACATAGGATTTTGGTTAAGCATCACTTCAGTCATTCTGACTGGTTCTCTTGGACCCCACTTAACAGTACGGTGATTCCTATGACTCAACAAAGAAAAACACAGAACGACGAAACTGTTAAGTCTTCGCGCTCCAGTCTTCACGCAATGTCTTCTCTTATCATAGTCTTCAATGTGAATGTCTTCACGTACCACCTCTGACTTCAATGTCTTCATACATTTTTAGGGGTCATCTCTGGTAGGAAAACCGAATCAATGAGGGACTTCTACCTGTGTTATCCTGCAATTCTCACAAACACATTAGTCCCTTAACTAGGTTTGTCGTCAATACTCCAAAACCAACTAGGGGTGGCACTAGATGCACTTACAATCTCCCCCTTTTTGGTGATTGATGACAAACTAGTTAAAGTTTTCAACAGGGAATAAAATATGTGAAATTGTAAAGGATGGGTTATTGTCTTCATAAGTGGCAAGGGCTCCCCCTGAAGATGTGCATATAAGTAATTTGCTTTTGGAATGCAAATGCACATGGCAGGTTGTACTTGTGGAGATCCTCTTCAACTTAAGATGACAATTCATTATGCAAGATATGACGTAACGAAGATAATGATATGCATAATGAAAAATGGACGTCTACAAAATGATCTAAGTGCGTAATTTATCGTCACACATGCGGAATTTATCATCGCATCACAGAAGAGTAAATAAGTAGCAGACGACCATCGAGTTTGAGTGTTACAACTCAAGGAACCAAATGTATCAAAACGCGAGAGTTGTAAACACTAGGAAAAATATAAAACCACCGCCCATATTGTTGGAAATATGCCCTAGAGGCAATAATAAAAGAGTTATTATTATATTTCCTTGTTCATGATAATTGTCTTTTATTCATGCTATAACTGTATTATCCGGAAATCGTAATACACGTGTGAATACATAAACCACAATATGTCCCTAGTGAGCCTCTTGTTGACTAGCTCGTTGTGATCAACAGATAGTCATGGTTTCCTGGCTATGGACATTGGATGTCGTTGATAACGGGATCACATCATTAGGAGAATGATGTGATGGACAAGACCAAATCCTAAGACTAGCACAAAAGATCGTGTAGTTCATTTGCTAAAGCTTTGCCAATGTCAAGTATCTCTTCCTTCGACCGTGAGAGCATGTAACTCCTGGATACCGTAGGAGTGCTTTGGGTGTATCAAACGTCACAACGTAACTGGGTGACTATAAAGGTGCACTACAGGTATCTCCGAAAGTATCTATTGTTTTATGCAGATCGAGACTGGGATTTGTCACTCCGTGTAAACGGAGAGGTATCTCTGGGCCCACTCGGTAGGACATCATCATATGCGCAATGTGACCAAGGAGTTGATCACGGGATGATGTGTTACAGAACGAGTAAAGTGACTTGCCGGTAATGAGATTGAACAAGGTATTGATACCGACGATCGAATCTCGGGCAAGTAACATACCGATAGACAAAGGGAATTGAATACGGGATTGATTAAGTCCTTGACATCGTGGTTCATCCGATGAGATCATCGTGGAACATGTGGGAGCCATCATGGGTATCCAGATCCCGCTGTTGGTTATTGACCGGAGAACGTCTCGGTCATGTCTACATGTCTCCCGAACCCGTAGGGTCTACACACTTAAGGTTCGATGACGCTAGGGTTTTAAAGGAAGTTTGTATGTGGTTACCGAATGTTGTTTAGAGTCCCGGATGAGATCCCGGACGTCACGAGGAGTTCCGGAATGGTCCGGAGGTAAAGATTTATATATGGGAAGTCCTATTTTGGCCACCGGAAAATGTTCGGGATTTTTCGGTATTGTATCGGGAAGGTTCTAGAAGGTTCCGGAGTGGGGCCCACCTGCATGGGGGGGCCCACATGGACGTGGGTAGTGGGGGCAAGGCCCCACACCCCTGGTCAAGGCGCACCAAGATCCCCCTTAGAAGGAATAAGATCATATCCCGAAGGGATAAGATCAAGATCCCTAAAAAGGGGGATAACAATCGGTGGGGAAGGAAATAATGAGATTTCTTTCCTCCCACCTTGGCCAACGCCCCAATGGACTTGGAGGGCAAGAAACCAGCCCCTCCACCCCTATATATAGTGGGGAGGCGCATGGGAGCTATACACGAAGTTCTGGCACAGCCCTACCTCTCTTCCTACTCCTCCTCTCCCATGGTGCTTGGCGAAGCCCTGCTGGATTGCCACGCTCCTCCACCACCACCACGCCGTTGTGCTGCTGTTGGATGGAGTCTTCCTCAACCTCTCCCTCTCTCCTTGCTGGATCAAGGAGTGGGAGACGTCACCGGGCTGTACGTGTGTTGAACGCGGAGGTGCCGTCCGTTCGGCACTAGGATCATCGGTGATTTGAATCACGACGAGTACGTCTCCATCAACCCCGTTCACTTGAACGCTTCCGCTTAGCGATCTACAAGGGTATGTAGATGCACTCTCTTTCTACTCGTTGCTGGTCTCTCCATAGATAGATCTTGGTGACACGTAGGAAAATTTTGAATTTCTGCTACGTTCCCCAACAGTGGTATCAGAGCCAGGTTTATTGCGTAGGTTCTTTGCACGAGTAGAACACAAAGTAGTTGTGGGCGTTGATGTTGTTCAATATGCTTACCGTTACTAGTCCAATCTTGTTTCGACGGTATTGTGGGATGAAGCGGCCCGGACCGACCTTACACGTACTCTTACGTGAGACAGGTTCCACCGATTGACATGCACTTGGTGCATAAGGTGGCTAGAGGGTGCCAGTCTCTCCCACTTTAGTCGGAACGGATTCGATGAAAAGGGTCCTTATGAAGGGTAAATAGCAATTGGCATATCACGTTGTGGTCTTGCGTAGGTAAGAAACGTTCTTGCTAGAAACCCATAGCAGCCACGTAAAACATGCAACAACAATTAGAGGACGTCTAACTTGTTTTTGCAGGGTATGCTATGTGATGTGATATGGCCAAGAAGAATGTGATGAATGATATGTGATGTATGAGATTGATCATGTTCTTGTAATAGGATTCACGACTTGCATGTCGATGAGTATGACAACCGGCAGGAGCCATAGGAGTTGTCTTTATTTATTGTATGACCTGCGTGTCATTGAAGAACGCCATGTAAACTACTTTACTTTATTGCTAAACGCGTTAGTCATAGAAGTAGAAGTAGTCATTGGCGTGACAACTTCATGAAGACACGATGATGGAGATCATGATGATGGAGATCATGGTGTCGTGCCGGTGACGATGATGATCATGGAGCGCCGAAGATGAAGATCAAAAGGAGCAAAATGATATTGGCCATATCATGTCACTATTTGATTGCATGTGATGTTTATCATGTTTATGCATCTTATTTGCTTAGGACGACGGTAGTAAATAAGATGATCCCTTACAAAATTTCAAGAAGTGTTCTCCCCTAACTGTGCACCGTTGCTATAGTTCGTCGCTTCTAAACACCACGTGATGATCGGGTGTGATGGATTCTTACGTTCACATACAACGGGTGTAAGACAGTTTTACACAGCGAAAACACTTAGGGTTAACTTGACGAGCCTAGCATGTGCAGACATGGCCTCGGAACACGGAGACCGAAAGGTCGAGCATGAGTCGTATGGTAGATACGATCAACATGAAGATGTTCACCGATGATGACTAGTCCGTCTCACGTGATGATCGGACACGGCCTAGTTGACTCGGATCATGTGATCACTTAGATGACCAGAGGGATGTCTATCTAAGTGGGAGTTCATAAGATGAACTTAATTATCCTGAACATAGTCAAAAGACCTTTTGCAAATTATGTCGTAAGCTCGCGCTTTAGTTCCACTGTTTAGATATGTTCCTAGAGAAAATATAGTTGAAAGTTGATAGTAGTGATTATGCGATCAGTAGAAAGCTTATGTCCTTAATGCACCGCTCAGTGTGCTGAACCCCAAAGTCATTTGTCGATGTTGCGAACATCGGACATACACGTTTTGATAACTACGTGATAGTTCAATTAAATGGTTTAAATAGAGGCACCAAAGATGTTTTCGAAACGTCGCGGAACATATGAGATGTTTCGAGGGCTGAAATTGGGATTTCAGGATCGTGCCCACGTCAAGAGGTATAAGACCTCCGACGATTTTCTTAGCCTACAAACTAAGGGAGAAAAGCTCAATCGTTGAGCTTGTGCTCAGATTGTCTAAGCACAACAATCACTTGAATCGAGTGGGAGTTGATCCTCCAGATGAGATAGTGATGTTTCCCCAAAGTCATTGCCACCAAGCTGCTAGAGCTTCGTGATTAACTATAACATATCAGGGATAGATATGATGATCCTTGAAATATTCATGATGTTTGACACCGTGAAAGTAGAAATCAAGAAGGAGCATCAATTGTTGATGGTTGGTGAAACCACTAGTTTCAAGAAGGGCAAGGGAACAAAGGGATACTTCATGAAACGGCAATTCAGCTGCTGCTCTAGTGAAGAAACCCAAGGTTGAACCCAAACCCGAGACTAAGTGCTTCTGTAATAAGGGGAACAACCACTGGAGCAACATTACCCTAGATACTTGGTAGATGAGAAGGCTGGCAAGGTCGATAGAAGTATATTGGATATACATTATGTTAATGTGTACTTTACTAGTACTCCTAGTAGCACCAGGGTATTGGATACCGGTTCGGTTGCTAAGTGTTAGTAACTCGAAATAAAAGCTACGGAATAAACAGAGACTAGCTAAAGGTGAGCTAACGATATATGTTGGAAGTGTTTCCAAGGTTGATATGATCAAGCATCGCACGCTCCCTCTACCACCGAGATTGGTGTTTGCGTTGAGCATAGACATGATTGGATTATGTCTATCGCAATACGGTTATTCATTGAAGGAGAATAATGGTTACTCTATTTTTGAATAATACCTTCAATGGTCTTGCACCTAAAGGAATGGTTTATTGAATCTCGGTCGTAGTGATACACATTTTCATGCCAAAAGATATAAGATAGTAATGATAGTACCACTTACTTGTGGCACTGCCATGTAAGTCATAATGGTATAAAACGCATGAAGAAGCTCCATGTTGATGGATCTTTGGACTCACTCGTTTTTGAAAAGTTTGAGACATGCGAACCATGTCTATTGGTGTATATGCATGAAGAAACTCCATGCAAATGGATCGTTCGGACTCACTTGATTTTGAATCACTTGAGATATGCAAATCATACCACATGGGCAAGATGACTGAAAAGCCTCATTTTCAGTAAGATGGAACAAGATAGCAACTTGTTGGAAGTAACACATTTTGATGTGTGCAGTCGAATGAGTGCTGAGGCATGCAGTGAATATCATTATGTTCTTACTTCACAGATGATTCGAGTAAATGTTGAGTATATTTACTTGATGAAACACAAGTCTGAATTATTGAATGGTTCAAGTAATTTCAGAGTGAAGTAGCAGATCATTGTGACAAGAGGATAAAATGTCTATGATATGATCATAGAGATGAATATCTGAGTTACGAGTTTTGGCACACAATTAAGACATTGTGGAAATTGTTTCGCAATTAATACCGCCTGGAACACCATAAGGTGATGGTGTGTCCGAACATCATAGTTGCACCCTATTGGATATGGTGCGTACCATGATGTCTCTTATCGAATTACCACTATTGTCCATGGGTTAGGCATTAGAGACAACCACATTCACTTTAAATAGGGCACCACGTAATTCCGTTGAGATGACACCGTATGAATTATGGTTTAGAGAAACCTAAGTTGTCGTTTCTTAAAGGTTTGGGGCTGCAATGCTTATGTGAAAAAGTTTCAGGATTGATAAGCTCGAACCCAAAGCGGATAAAATGCATCTTCATAGGACACCCAAAACAGTTGGGTATACCTCCTGTCTCAGATCCGAAAGCAATAAGGGATTGTTTCTAGAATCAGGTACTTTCTCGAGGAAAAGTTTCTCTCGAAAGAATTGAGTGGGAGGATGGTGGAGACTTGATGAGGTTATTGAACCGTCTCTTCAACTAGTGTGTGGCAGGGCATAGGAAGTTGTTCCTGTGGCACCTACACCAATTGAAGTGGAAGCTTATGATATTGATCATGAAACTTCGGATCAAGTCACTACCAAACCTCGTGGGATGACAAGGATGCGTACTACTTTAGAGTGGTACATAATCCTGTCTTGAAGGTCATGTTGCTAGACAACAATGAACCTACGAGCTATGGAGAAGCGATGGTGGGCCCGAATTCCGACAAATGGTTAGAAGCCATGAAATCCGAGATAGTATCCATATATCAGAACAAAGCATGGACTTTGATGGACTTGCCCGATGATCGGCAATCCATTGAGATAAATGGATCTTTTAAGAAGAAGACGGACATGGATGGTAATGTCACCATCTATGAAGCTCGACTTGTGGCGAAGTGTTTTCCGACAAGTTCAAGGAGTTCACTACGATGAGATTTTCTCACTCGTAGCGATGCTTAAAGTCCGTCGGAATCATGTTAGCATTAGCTGCATTTATGAAATCTGGCAGATGGATGTCAAGACAAGTTTCCTTACCAGTTTTCGTAAGGAAAGGTTGTATGCAATACAATCAGAAAAGTTTTGTCGATCCTAAGGATGCTAAAAGGTATGCTAGCTCCAGCGATCCTTCTAAGGACTGGAGTAAGCATCTCGGAGTTGGAATGTACGCTTTGATGAGATGATCAAAGATTTTGGGTTTGTACAAAGTTTATGAGAAACTTGTATTTCCAAAGAAGTGAGTGGGAGCACTATAGAGTTTCTGATGAGTATATGTTGTTGACATATTGTTGATCAGAAATGACGTAGAATTTCTGGAAAGCATATAGGGTTATTTTGAAAGTGTTTTTCAATGGAAAGCCTGGATTAAGCTACTTGAACATTGAGCATCAAGATCTATAAGGATAGATCAAAATGCTTAATAATACTTTCAAATGAGCACATACCTTGACATGATCTTGAAGGTGTTCAAGATGGACCAGTCAAAGAAGGAGTTCTTGCCTGAGTTGCAAGGTACGAAGTTAAGACTTAAAGCTCGACCTCGGCAGAATAGAGAGAAAGGACGAAGGTCGTCCCCTATGCTTAAGACATAGGCTCTACAGTATGCCATGCTGAGTACCGCACCTGAAGTGTGCCTTGCCATGAGTCAGTCAAGGGGTACAAGAGTGATCCATGAATGGATCACAGACAGCGGTCAAAGTTATCCTTGGTAACTAGTGGACTAAGGAATTTTCTCGATTATGGAGGTGGTAAAAGAGTTCATCGTAAAGGTTACGTCTATGCAAGCTTAACACCTATCCGGATAGCTCTAAGAAGAGATACCGGATACGTATTATGGGGCAACAATTTAGAATAGCTCCAAGTAGAACAGTTATTTGGAATAGCTCCAAATAGAGCGTGGTAGCTACATCTAGGAGATGACATAGAGATTTGTAAAGCACACACGGATCTGAAAGGTTCGGACCCGTTGAATAAAACCTCTCTCACAAGCAACATGATCAAACCTAAAACTCTTGGGTATTAGTCACATGGGGATGTGACCTGTGAGTGTTAATCACATGGCGATGTGAACTAGATTATTGACTCTACTGCAAGTGGGAGACTGTTGGAAATATGCCCTAGAGGCAATAATAAAAGTGTTATTATTATATTTCCTTGTTCATGATAATTGTCTTTTATTCATGCTATAACTGTATTATCCGGAAATTGTAATACACGTGTGAATACATAGACCACAATATGTCCCTAGTGAGCCTCTAGTTGACTAGCTCGTTGTGATCAACAGATAGTCATGGTTTCCTGGCTATGGACATTGGATGTTGTTGATAACGGGATCACATCATTAGGAGAATGATGTGATGGACAAGACCCAATCCTAAGACTAGCACAAAAGATCGTGTAGTTCATTTGCTAGAGCTTTGCCAATGTCAAGTATCTCTTCCTTCGACCATGAGAGCGTGTAACTCCTGGATACCGTAGGAGTGCTTTGGGTGTATCAAACGTCACAACGTAACTGGGTGACTATAAAGGTGCACTACAGGAATCTCCGAAAGTATCTATTGTTTTATGCGGATCGAGACTGGGATTTGTCACTCCGTGTAAACGGAGAGGTATCTCTGGGCCTACTCGGTAGGACATCATCATATGCGCAATGTGACCAAGGAGTTGATCACGGGATGATGTGTTACGGAACGAGTAAAGTGACTTGCCGGTAATGAGATTGAACAAGGTATTGGATACCGACGATCGAATCTCGGGCAAGTAACATACCGATAGACAAAGGGAATTGAATACGGGATTGATTAAGTCCTTGACATCGTGGTTCATCCGATGAGATCATCGTGGAACATGTGGGAGCCATCATGGGTATCCAGATCCCGCTGTTGGTTATTGACCGGAGAACGTCTCGGTCATGTCTACATGTCTCCCGAACCCGTAGGGTCTACACACTTAAGGTTCGATGACGCTAGGGTTATAAAGGAAGTTTGTATGTGGTTACCGAATGTTGTTCAGAGTCCCGGATGAGATCCCGGACGTCACGAGGAGTTCCGGAATGGTCCGGAGGTAAAGATTTATATATGGGAAGTCCTATTTTGGCCACCGGAAAATGTTCGGGATTTTTCGGTATTGTACCGGGAAGGTTCTAGAAGGTTCCGGAGTGGGGCCCACCTGCATGGGGGGGGCCCACATGGACGTGGGTAGTGGGGGCAAGGCCCCACACCCCTGGTCAAGGCGCACCAAGATCCCCCTTAGAAGGAATAAGATCATATCCCGAAGGGATAAGATCAAGATCCCTAAAAAGGGGGGATAACAATCGGTGGGGAAGGAAATAATGAGATTTCTTTCCTCCCACCTTGGCCAACGCCCCAATGGACTTGGAGGGCAAGAAACCAGCCCCTCCACCCCTATATATAGTGGGGAGGCGCATGGGAGCTATACACGAAGTTCTGGCACAACCCTACCTCTCTTCCTACTCCTCCTCTCCCATGGTGCTTGGCGAAGCCCTGCTGGATTGCCACGCTCCTCCACCACAACCACGCCGTTGTGCTGCTGTTGGATGGAGTCTTCCTCAACCTCTCCCTCTCTCCTTGCTGGATCAAGGCGTGGGAGACGTCACCGGGCTGTACGTGTGTTGAACGCGGAGGTGCCGTCCATTCGGCACTAGGATCATCGGTGATTTGAATCACGACGAGTACGACTCCATCAACCCCGTTCACTTGAACGCTCCCGCTTAGCGATCTACAAGGGTATGTAGATGCACTCTCTTTCTACTCGTTGCTGGTCTCTCCATAGATAGATCTTGGTGACACCTAGGAAAATTTTGAATTTCTGCTATGTTCCCCAACACATATGGACCCGCTTGAAGACTATCAAACTCATATGCTTCTCCCCCTTTTGTCAGTAAGGACCAAAAAGGTTTGAAGACATAGAGCACCTACTCATTCCCATGAGGAGTTGGTGAAGCAGCAGGGTCGTCGGAGTTGGTTGGCGGTGCAGACGAACTCGGTGCAGTGGTGATTCACGCCGAAGGTGGTGAAGTAGCATCGTCTTCATCATCGATGACACGTGCATTCACTATTGCAGCAGAGGAGGAGAACTCAGAGTCTTCAAGAGACGGAGTTCGTCGCAGCACAGTCCTTGAAGGAGTTGAGTCAAACTTGAAGCATTCAGCGAATCCATCCTCTTGAAGATCATCTTCAGAACACATAAGCGTCAGCCCTTTCCATGTACGCCGACAGGTTTCATGGGCAACAAAGGCATTCTTGGTGGCAAGGTTGCGAATCCTGTTTACGTCCACCAAGAGGCTTTGCATTTGGCGCTTCAGCCAGTCATGATGCTTATCCTGTTTTTGATGAAGGGCAACCAGAAGCTCTCGCTCATTGAGAACACGGGATCGCTTCTTGGGCCGTTGTGCAATGGTGCTTTCAGTGGCTTTAGTGAGGGAACGATGAGGTGCACGGGTAGTACCAGCCAGAGGATAAACACGAGCGACTGCTGGATCTCCGTCAATGTGTTGATAGAAACTTTGCTTATCAGCATTCTGAAGACTAAGGGGCTCCTTGGCAGGCTCTGGATAGATGGCTTCAACTGACATATCGACGTCAGGCATAAAGATCCGATGATTGCGAGCAGAGGGCTGATAGGTGACAGCTGAGTGTAGTTTGATTCAGCCGCATAATCCATGGAGTGTAAAACTTCAAGCCAAAGAGATCAGATCCTGATGCAGCAAGTTGGCGGATGAAGAAGTCTTGTGCATTGAAGCTTTTGCCGTGAAGAATATGGAAGACCAAAGTCTTCATTGCACCTTCCAGCTTTGCATGTGGAGAATGTCCTTTGATGGGCCAGAGAGTTTGCCGTATGATGTGATAGATAGTGCGTGTCAGATACTCAAGGTCTTCCACAAAGAACTCCTTAGGATATTCAGCATCTGGAGGCAAAGGCTTCATCATGCTAAGCATCTGACTCATGTTGGGTTCAGGCTTGTGAAAAATGCTCTTCATAGCTGCACTGTGAAGCTGACAACCAGGTTCATAAAGATCTCCTGGAGTGGGCAGACCAGTGAGCTCAATGATATCAAAAGCTTTGGCTTCATGATGAACATTGCCTGTCATCCACTCAAGGACCCAAGTCTTCGGATCTCTGTTGTAGCCACAAATATGAAGAGTGGCATAGAATTTGAGCAGCAATTCTTCGTTCCAGTGCTCCTTGTCAGTGACGAACGACAACAATCCAGACTCCCTGAAGCAATCCAGAGCTTCTTCCAAACAAGGCAGACTAGTTATGGCTTCAGTGTGAAGACGCATATGTGGGAAAATGCAACCTTGATTGTACAGAATGCATGAGTAATAACTGCACTGCTAATAGCTCCAGAACCGATCAGAAGATATTCTTGCCTTGGTGTAGGGGTTCTTGGCGCTATAAAAGAAGGTGTTGTGTGCCTTGAAGCCATTGATATTAAATGATCCGGGTGCAGATGCAGTACCTGGAAACCTGGGCAACCTTGGCATTGGCTTCTGAACCTGAGGCCTGTGCTCAACGTGATCGTCAAACTGAGGACCAGCAGCAGGCGGAGGAGTCAGAAAAGGCCATTTGACAGTGATAAGTTGGCCATTGTTGAATGCTTGCTCGATAGTGTGTGGCCTTGTTGGCGGAATAGGAGTAGTGGTATCAATAGAGGCGTCAGGCTGCACATCTGTTGCAGGTGCATCATTGGCTTCATTGGCCTCTGGCACAGTTTTAGGTGCAGGCTCCACAGTGTCTTCAGCCATGACCACGTCATTGGCTTCAGTGGTGTTAGTGGTGGCAGCCTCAGGATTCTCAACCTCCACTTCAGAAGCTGGAGGGTCAGTCACGTTCTCCTCGAGAACAACATCTTGGTGAGACGGGGGTGTAGCAACTCTTGGGGCTTCTTCTTCACCGGCTGATGCAGCCAGAACATCTTCAGCCATTTTGGCTTCGGATTCAGAGACAGTCATAGTAGGAGTGGCATCTGGAAACACCTGACGTGCAACAGATTGGTGGTGCACTTCTCCTTTTTAAATGCTCGAAAGAGGGACTTGGGGCCTTGGTCCTTTGCGAAGCCTGCATAACGCTGGCGACGCCTGTGAAGATGGAGTTGGCCGGGCCTCAAAGTCATCCTCTTCTTGCACTGATGGGGTTGCTTGCGGTTGGGGAGAGCTTGGAGTGTCTTGTCTCTGTGGGTGATCAACCCACAATGCATCCTGAGCAATTGGTGTCAGAGGACGACCAATGCTGATGAGTTCACTGTTCGTGAGAACAGGCAATGATACCAAGTTGTGCTCGATCTGAGGAAGAACTACATCATCTTCAACATTGTCATGGTGACCAATGTCTTCAGCAGCGGTGGGATCAACTGCTGGAATGTCTTCAGCTTCATGAGCCTCTATGGAAGCAGGCTCATGAACAATCAGTTGGCGCTCTTGGTGTTCAGATGCAGGGCGAACCATTGAGATAGGTTCAACAACTAAGGGCTCTGTGGGAGCAACCCGATCCTTCTTGGTTTTGCGCTTCTTCTTGGAGGGAGCAACATCAAAGGCTTCAGGATTTTTCCTCTTTCTGGCTTCAGCCTCAGCAGTCCTCGTCTTCTTCAGTTCTAAAGCGGTTGACCTGACCTTTGCCTTCGAGCCAGTCATGCTACTTGGGAAGACTATGCGAGGTTCTTCCTGCCTTGAAGGTGCAGATTGGTCAGTTGAGGGCTTCTTCTTCTTTGCAGCCATTCTGGGCTTGATGCCAGGACGACCAAGAGCCTTGCGCTTCTCAGCCTCATTGTAGGCTTGCACACACTTGTTAGCCAGGCTCTTCATGCGCTCACGAGAACCTTGAGCTTCTTCACGCTTCTTGAGAAAGGCTTCCTTGAGCTCGTGCAACATAATCTTGAAGTTTTTCACATCTTGCACGCTGAGCTTGGCCATGTGCTTCTTGAACTGAGCTTTCTCATAGTCGACAGTTCAACGATGCGCTGAGCTAGAGTTAGCTCAGAAGCAATGGCGCCAGTGAAGGCGACACTGAGGCCAATTGGAAGTTGCAGATCTTCAAAGCTGAGGTTGGGCGTGTCAAACCACTCATTAATGAAGTTATGGATGATTGCCACATCAAAGAGAGGCAAATCATTGAAGATCTCTGCTTCTTCCTTGCTCTTGATCAGTTTCTCAAGAGCGTCATCTGCAAGATCTTCATCGCTGGACAGATCAATGGCGTCATTGCACAGAATAGCAGCCGCAGTCAGTTCTTGGCTAGTGGGTTGCAAGGGCATCTTTACTCTCGAGGGCTTGGAGATGCGTGATAGATATTCAGACTGCACACTGTCTTCAGGAGGTGCAATAGCCAGTGGCTTCGCCCGTAAGATTTTTGGTGCTGAGGCAGGCTTTGAAGCTTTAGGCTTCTTCAGTTTCTTTGGCTTCGGCTGTGCAGGAGCTTCATCAGATTCAGCGTCATCTGCAGGGTCATCCATGGCTGTCCCTTGAACCATGATATGAGTGATGAGACCTTCCAAGTTGTAGAAGGGCCCAACAAGATTGGGTTCAGCTTCGCGGGTGCCATCGGCACGGGGAGCAGAAGGACCAGGGTTGATGTCTAGTCCCAATGACTTCTTGTTTTGCTTAGCCGAATTCTTGGCAAACTGGAAGTTGCGCTTGAACAGATTGTTGTCACGACACCATAGCAATGACGATGGATCTGCATCCGCAGGCTGTGGTCCACGGACCATGCAGGGATAGAAGCCTTGTTCAATGGCTTCATCTCTGGACCTGGGTTGAAGATTTCTGTATAGGATGTCTCCCCATGGTTGCTTGATGGCATTCTTCTCAGCATATTCCTGGGTCACAAACCTGTACTTGAACCATTGTTCTGCCCAATATCTTCGAATCCATTGGATTCGGGTCTTGCGCTGATTGTAATCCTCTTCTGGATCTGTCTTGTAAAGCTCTGAGAGGTCATCAGGCAAATCTCTTGACGTTCCCCCACGACGCTGTCTGCCACCCTTCCTTGCTGATTTCTCTGCAGCCATGAACTTCAAACTGAATGGCTTCAACACATTCAAAGGTTTCAAAGGCTTCCGCTTGCTGGCTTCCGGAGAATTTATATGATGCTGTAAGAATTCTGCAAATGAATGCAGACTATGAGAACCAAGGGAATCTCCCACGGACATGTACCTATGACAGCATTAAGGTGCGAGGGAATGGGAAGAGGTCATATGCATTCTCAGAGGATTTTGAAGATAAATCAGTTTAGAAGACATTGACCTCATAGTGCGAAGACATTCACTCATAGATAGAGAGTTGGTTCCAGATTTGTACGAATCCACGAATATGTACAAGCGAGGAATCTAACTACTTTGTGAAGCATAAGTCAACATACTAGGCATATTATGAGATGCAGTATGAAATAGATCCAACTTGTGTGAACAGAAACTGCTTGTGGTAGAAAGTGATGAATCTATAGGATCAAAGGGGCCGTAAAAAGGAAGTTTTATTTACCACACGAAGAACTGCTAGACGGAGTGGGAGAGGAGGCCGAGCAGTTCAATCGTCCATGCCCTAACTTGGCGACGGAGGACACCTACGGCGACGGCAGAGAAGACGATGTCCGGGGCCGGCGTGAAGACGGCATCGGTGAGGTCGCGGCAGCTAAGCGCTTCATCGCCGGCGTCGTCGAGGGCTAGCGGTGGCGCTAGGGTTTGTGCGAGAGTGGAAGAAAGGATACTGACTATGGTGAGGCGTGCATTTATAGCGACAAGGACGGCACAGTGTTATTACACAGGTGCCCCTGGCGATTCACATCTGAAGGACATGTGGCCATCATGCAACATATCGGAGGTTGTTCCATGTTCCCACGCACGCCTAGATTGTCGGGTGATCGTTCCCACTTCTCCGGGTTTCAGGTGAAAGGATTTAGCATTGAAAACAGACTTAATGTTTGTCTCTGTATCTTCTGCTGACAAGGACGCAGAGAAGATATTCGATAGTTTCAATAGAATGCATATGATTTGGACAGATAGAGTTTGAGATAGAAAGCATAGAGAGGTTAGGGTCCGATCACATTCACTTAGTTCAAAAGATTCAACAAGAAGACATAGCTATAAGTGAATGCTGTAGAGGATAGAACACTAGTATATATATATATATATATATGAGAAAGACAATCAACTCAACATAGTGAAGATAATCATGAAGACAAGTTGAGATTGAAGCCAAACCAAATGTGAAGACATACCAAACGTAACACCATGAGTGAAACACTTCAAACAGAAAATTTTGGTGGTGGCGTTACCCACCAAATAGGAAGTATTAGACCCAGACACGGCGCACAATTATCGTGGCGCTTCAAAGTCAAATTCCACATTAATGTATTCACACTTAGAATATAAGTCTTCATTGATTGAAGATATACTTTACTTCGTGTGTTGCACATCTAAGTCATCAATATGCATAAGTGTTAGGATGTGTGCCTAATCACAGGACATTTGAGGATTCCAAGATATTTAGCTCACACCGTAACTTGCAAAACCTCTTCTCATCCAAGGGCTTGGTGAAGATATCTGCCAATTTCTCTTCAGTGTTGACGTGTATGATGTCAATATCTTCCTTCACAACATGATCTCTGAGAAAGTGATGACGAATTTCAATGTTCTTTGTCTTCGAGTGCTGAACTGGGTTGTTGGCAATCTTGATGGCGCTTTCGTTGTCGCGGTAGAGTGGCACTTGGTTCAGATGAATGCCATAGTCTTTGAGTGTTTGCTTCATCCATAGAAGCTGAGCGCAGCAAGATCCAGCAGCAATGTATTCAGATTCAGCAGTGGAGAGAGATACACAGTTCTGCTTCTTTGAAGACCAACATACAAGTGATCGTCCCAGAAAATGACATGCGCCTGATGTAGACTTGCGATCCACCTTGTCACCAGCATAATTAGCATCCGAGAATCCAACCAGATCAAACTCTGAGCCCTTTGGATACCATAATCCTAATGTTGGGGTGTAAGCCAAATATCGAAGAATTCGCTTCACAGCTAAGTGATGCGATTCCTTTGGTGCCGCTTGGAATCGAGCACACATGCAAACACTAAGCATAATATCTGGCCTAGATGCACATAGATAAAGTAAAGAACCAATCATGGAGCGGTATACCTTTTGATTGAACTCTTTACCATTGTTGTCCGGACTCAGATGATGTTTGGCTGGCATTGGCGTCGTGAAGCCTTTGCAGTCTTGCATCCCAAATTTCTTCAGGCAATCTTTGAGGTACTTCTCTTGAGATATGAAGATGCCGTTGCATTGCTGACATATTTGAAGACCAAGGAAGGACTTCAGCTCACCCATCATGGACATCTGATATTGCTCTTGCATCATATATCCAAACTCTTCAGTGTATTTCTGATTGGTGCAACTAAAGATAATGTCATCCACATATATTTGGCACACAAACAGTTCACCATCATATGTCTTCATGAAGAGAGTGGGGTCGAGGGAACCAGGTTTGAAGCCTTTGCTCTTCAGGAAGTCTTTGAGTATGTCATACCAAGCCCGAGGGGCTTCTTTGAGGCCATACAGTGCCTTGTTGAGCTTGTACACCATGTCAGGATGTTTTGGATCTTCAAAGCCAGGCGGTTGTGCAATATACACTTCTTCTTCAATCTTTCCATTGAGAAGAGCGCTCTTCACATCCATTTGATACAGAAGAATGTTATGATGATTTGCATATGCCAACAGTATGCGTATGGCTTCAAGTCTAGCCACAGGAGCAAATGTTTCATCGAAGTCAATCCCTTCAACTTGAGTGTACCCTTGAGCAACGAGACGAGCTTTGTTTCTGACAACTTGACCATGCTCATCTTGCTTGTTGCGATATATCCATTTGGTGCCTATTATATTGTGCTTGCGAGGATCAGGATGCTTAACCAGTTACCATACATTATTCAGCTAAAACTGTTGAAGCTCTTCTTGCATAGCTTGAGTCCATTCAGGTTCCATGAAGGCTTCTTCAACTTTCTTGGGTTCAGATATTGAGACGAATGCGAAGTGCCCATAGAAATTTGCTAGTTGTGTTTCCCTTGAACGAGTGAGTGGACCTGGTGCATTGATGCTATCAATTATTTTCTCAATCTGTACTTCATTTGCAACACGAGGATGTACAGGACGAAAATTTTGCTCTTGCTGATCATTGTCATCGTTAGAAGGATTGTCTTCAGGCTGAGCATTGTCTTCAGGTTGATCATTGTCTTCAGGTTGATCAGGTGCGGAGATGATAAGTTCCTCTTCAGGCTGAGATTGAGATGGTATGATTTCTCCAGTTCCCATAAATTTGATTGATTCACTAGATGGAACTTCATCTAGCACATTTGGCAGGTGCTCTCTTTGTGAGCCGTTAGTCTCATCGAACCGCACATCCACTGTTTCAACCACTTTATAGTGAAAAAGGTTGAAGACTCTATAGGAGTGTGAATCCTTTCCATATCCAAGCATAAAACCTTCAGGTGCTTTTGGTGCAAATTTTGAAGTGTGATGTGGATCCTTGATCCAACACCTGGCACCAAATACTCTAAAGTAACTGACATTTGGCTTCTTGCCAGTAAGGAGATCATAGGATGTCTTGTTCAGAAGCTTGTGAAGATAAACACGGTTGATGATATGGCATGCAGTATCAATGGCTTCAGGCCAGAACTTTCTTGGAGTCTTGTATTCATCAAGCATCGTCCGGGCCATCTCAATAAGTGTTCTGTTCTTGCGTTCCACGACGCCATTCTGCTGCGGTGTGTACGGAGCTGAGAATTCATGTGTAATGCCCAAAGTATCATGATAAGTGTCTAGACCAGTGTTCTTGAATTCAGTGCCATTGTCACTTCTGATGTGCTTGATCTTGATGCCATAGTTGTTCATGGCTCGATTGGCGAAGCGTCTGAAGACATCCTGCACTTCAGTCTTGTAGAGGATTATATGCACCCAAGTATATCTTGAATAATCATCAACAATGACAAAGCCATAGAGACAAGCAGTAGTAGTAAGAGTTGAGTAATGAGTGGCACCAAAAAGGTCCATGTGGAGTAGTTCGAAGGGTTGAGTCGTTGTCATGATTGTCTTCGAGGGATGCTTGGCCCTTGTCATCTTTCCTGCTTCACAGGCACCACATAAGTGATCCTTCTTGAACTTGATGCCCTCGATGCCTATGACATGCTTCTTCCTTGCAAGGGTGTGGAGGTTCCTCATGCCAGCATGCCCTAACCTCCGATGCCAGAGCCAACATTCAGAAGCTTTTGCTAGAAGACATACGGCAAGTTGTGGTCCTGTTGAGAAATCTACCACGTACAAATCATCTTTCCGATACCCTTCAAACACTAGAGACTTGTCAGATTCCATTAGAACAAGGCAACAATATTTTCCAAACATCACAATCATGTTTAAATTGCAAAGTATTGAGACAGACATTAAGTTGAAACCAAGGGATTCAACAAGCATGACTTTATCCATGTGTTGATCCTTTGAGATTGCAACTCTACCTAGACCCAATACTTTGCTTTTACCAGTGTCAGCAAATGTGATGTGACTTTTGTCAGATGGACGTAAGGTTGAGTCCATGAGAAGGCTTCGCTTGCCAGTCATGTGATTTGTACACCCACTATCAATAATCCATTCTGAAGCAGCTGTTGTCGTACCCTACAGTGCAGTTAGGGGGATATGCTTCACGAAGAGAATTGTGAAGCATAAACATTTGATGAGCAAGTGGATTATGAAAGCTTAGATCGAGGTTAGGACTGATACGGCAAGTGGCAAGCGACTCAGGAACAAAATACATAATAAGACCATTTGGGCATTTGATCTTGCGCCCTACAAGATGTTTAAGGTCCCCAGCAATGGCTTCAGACGATTTTGGTTTTCGGCTGGAGACCTTGCCCTGCAAAAGAGAGTTAAGCTTTCTTAGCCACCCACATCTTCAAGGGTGGCTTCGAAGCAATGAGTCTAAGTGCAGCATCTGAGAACTTTGGCTTTGGAGCCCTAGCAAAAAGTCTTGCAGGTGGACAATAGTACTCATAAGGATAAGCAAAATAGTTTTTGGTCTTATGAACATGGCGGTTTGATGAAACACGCTCATATTCATAGGCCTGAGTAAGGTTTCCCTGCAAAACATTTGCGTTAGTGCGACTCAGGTGAATCCTCTGTCTGTATGAAGCCTTTGGACCATATGAAGCCTGTGGTCTGGGGTTTGTCTTCTTCACTTGTGGTGTCATGACGACATTCACAGGAATATTCTCCAAACACCTTTTCAGCACCCAGACTTTCTTCATAGGCGGCCCATTCCTGCAGTTACTACCAATATACCTGGAAAACACTTCACCATTCTGATTCTTAAACACTTTAGAGTTTGCATCAAAGGATTCATCAATAACAATGGGATTAGCACAAGTGAAGCCAGATAGGGTGGATGGATCCGCTGAAGGTTCCTTTGCAGCAACCCATGTGGTTTTGGGGTACTGCTTAGGTTTCCAGTAAGAGCCATCAGCATTAATTTTCCTTTCGAACCCAACACCCTCTTTCCTAGGGTTTCGGTTCAGGATCTGCCTTTTGAGAACATCACATAGTATTTGATGCCCTTTGAGACTTTTGTACATCCCTGTTTCAAGCAATGTCTTCAACCTAGCATTCTCATCAGCAATAGCAGTGGTGTCCTCAGCAGAGGGGTTAGTTACCACATCAACAGTTGAAGATATTGCAATAGTAGCAGCAGTAGAACACCCAACAACAGAAGTAGCGTTATCACGCTCAAGGCATTTAAGACATGGTGGTTCAAATCCTTCCTAAGCGGGACTGATCTGTTCAGCGCGAAGTGACTCATTTTCCTTTTGAAGATCTTCATGAGCCGCTCTCAATTTCTCAAGATCTTGCTTCCTTAGAAGATAATCATAGGAAAGATTTTCATGAGTTGTTGAGAGCGTTTCATGACGACTTTCAAGTTCCTCATACTTAACGTGAAGATTTTTTATGTATTCAATTAAGGACTGAGATCGAGTCATTTCAGCGTCTAACAGATCATCGCTTTTGTCTAATAGTTTTTGAATATGTTCCATAGCTTTCTGTTGTTCAGTTGCAATTTTAGCAAGTGTTTTGTAGCTGGATTTGGAACCACAATCAGAGTCATCTTCACTAGATGTTTGATAGTGAGTAGTGTGTGTGTTTACCTTGGCACCGCGTGCCATGAAGCAGTAGGTAGGAGCGGAGTAGTCCTTGTTCTTTTGCATCGGTGTCGGTGATGAAGTCATTGTCTTCAGTGTTGAAGATGGACTTGGCAACGTATGCTGTAGCCAGACTCGCAACGCCAGAATCAGACTCCTCCTCAGACTCCACCTCCGCCTCCTCAGAAGCGGACTCCTCCTCTTAATCCATTTCCTTACCAACAAACGCACGTGCCTTGCTAGATGAGCTCTTCTTGTGTGATGAAGACTTTGAGGAAGACTTGGAAGAAGACTTTGAGTATTTCTTCTTCTTCTTATCGTCAGAGTCATACTCCTTGCTCTTCTTCTTCTTCTTCTTGTTCTCATTGTCCCACTCCGGACACTCAGAGATGTAGTGGCCAGGTTTCTTGCACTCGTGGCATGTTCTCTTCTGGTAGTCATGAGAAGAAGCTTCATCATTCCTTGAGCTTGATCATGAAGACTTTCTGAAGCCTTTCTTCTTGGTGAATTTTTGGAACTTCTTCACAAGCATAGCAAGCTCCTTTCCAATGTCTTCAGGATCATCAGAACTGATGTCAGATTCTTCTTCAGATGAGGAGACAGCTTTTGCCTTCAAGGCACGAGTTCGCCCATAGTTGGGACCGTAGATGTCTCTTTTCTCAGAAAGCCGAAACTCGTGTGTGTTGAGCCTCTCAAGTATGTCAGACGGATCGAGTGTCTTGAAGTCAGGACGTTCGTGAATCATCAAGGCTAGGGTGTCAAACAAGCTGTCAAGTGATCTCAGGAGTGTCTTAACGACTTCATGCTTGGTGATCTCAGTGGCGCCGAGAGCTTGAAGCTCATTTGTGATGTCAGTGAGTCGATCAAACGTGAGCTGGACATTCTCATTGTCATTTCTCTTGAAGCGGTTGAAGAGGTTGCAAAGGACACTGATTCTCTGGTCTCTCTGGGTTGAGATGCCTTCATTGACCTTGGAGAGCCAGTCCCAGACTAGCTTAGATGTTTCCAAAGCATTCACGCGGCTATACTGTCCTTTGGTCAGATGACCACATATGATGTTCTTGGCAGTGGAGTCTAGTTGAACGAACTTCTCGACATCAGCAGCGGTGACACCTTCACCAGCCTTGGGAACGCCATTCTTGACGACATACCATAGGTCGACATCAATGGCTTCAAGATGCATGCGCATCTTATTCTTCCAGTAGGGATATTCAGTTCCATCGAAGACGGGGCATGCATCAGAGACTTTAATTATCCCTGCAGTCGACATAGCTAAAACTCCAGGTGGTTAAACCGAATCACACAGAACAAGGGAGTACCTTGCTCTGATACCAATTGAAAGTGCTAGTGATCGACTAGAGGGGGGGGGGGTGAATAGGCGATTTTTATGAAAGTCTTCAAAACATGGAAGTTTTGAAGACAAACGATAGACATAAACCTATTACCATGCAGCGGAAGGTAGACTACACTAGGCAAACCATAGTCAAGTATTCAATGAAGTGAAAGCACAATGACTAATAGCAGCTAGGCAGTAAAGATCAGGTAGGAAGATTTTGTGAAGCCAATAAGAACAAGGATTCACTCAGTGAAGACAAAAGATAATGCAATCATACAATGTCTTCACAAGGACCAACAGTAAGTAAAGGAAAGGGAAGGATGAAACCAGTGACTCGTTGAAGACAATGATTTGTTGGACCAGTTACAGTTGCTCTGACAACTGTACATCTGGTTAGGGAGGCTGAGATTCAACTCAGAAGACCTCGTCTTCACCTTATTCCCCTTGAGCTAAGGACACCCAGTCCTCGCCCAATCACTCTGGTAAGTCTTCAAGGTAGACTTCCAAACCTTGACAGACTTCGTTCACCGGCGATCCACAATGACTCTTGGATGCTCAAAACGCGACGCCTAACCGGCTGGAGGATTCACAGTCCTCAAGTGTAATAAGTCTTCAGATCACACAGACAGGAAGACTTAAGTGATGCCTAACACTCTTTGGCTCTGGGTCTTTAGGGCTTTATCCTCGCAAGGAATTCTCTCTCAAAGGCTTCGAGGTGGGTTGCTCTCAAACGACAAAAGCCGTACTCTAACTCTGAGCAGCCAACCATTTATGGTTGTAGGGGGTGGGCTATTTATAGCCACTAGGCAACCCGACCTGGTTTGTCCGAAATGACCCTTGGTCACTAAGGAACTGACACGTGTTCCAACAGTCAGATTTCAAACACACACGGCAACTTTACTTGGACTACAAGCAAAGCTGACTTATCCAACTCTGGACAAGATTTGCTCTCATAGTCTTCACTCGAAGACATAGGATTTTAGTTAAGCATCACTTCAGTCATTCTCTTGGACCCCACTTAACAGTACGGTGATTCCTATGACTCAACAAAGAAAAACACAGAACGACGAAACTGCTAAGTCTTCGCGCTCCATAGTCTTCACGCGATGTCTTCTCTTACCATAGTCTTCAATGTGAATGTCTTCACATACCAGCTCTGACTTCAATGTCTTCATACATTTTTAGGGGTCATCTCTGGTAGGAAAACCGAATCAGTGAGCGACTCCTACCTGTGTTATCCTGCAATTCTCACAAACACATTAGTCCCTCAACTAGGTTTGTCGTCAATACTCCAAAACCAACTAGGGGTGGCACTAGATGCACTTACACATTGTCAGATTATCTTGCTATAAAATTACTTGTTGCAATATGACCTACTAGTTGACAGTAAATCTGCGAATACCCAACACATGGACACAAGCAAGTGTCAGATTTTAACTTGGGCGGTGCTGCTAGATCACAAAATTAAGGTCAGATCGACATTAGAAGGGCAGGGAAGATCAATCTTACCTGCGAAGTGGTACCAGATGGGGCTGAAGTAGACTTGTTCGAAGCTGGCACCACCGGAGCTTCAGGTGGCGCGACAAGGATTGGGGAGAAGAGGTGTCGTTGTCGGACCTTGCTGTCGACGAAGCAGTGGAGAATCATGGCCGGAGCAGGGGGAGTGGTTGGCCTTGCGGATCCGGCCGATTTGACGACGATGGGGGCGGCCAAGGTGACGGCTTGGCAAACCCTAGCCATCGCCCTCCGCGTCGCCTCTCTGTCTCCGCAAAGAATGAAGTGTGGTGGGATTGGGAATGGGGTTGGGGTTGGGGTTGGGGCCATCGCTCGCTTTTCTCTCTGCCTCACACTTGTGCAGGCCCACAAAAGGAACAAAGTGTTGGGCCGGATCAGATGCAGATTTGGCAGCTTTACCAATTCTGGACAAACACAAAAGATCAGCATGACCACAGGTGTTCTTTTAAAGAAACCCTAAAAATACACTACTGTTCATATTGCATGTGGATGAGTCTTTCAGTACCAATTGATCTTGAATAATTTTAAGCACTCCATAGTATATATATATATATATGAAAATAATGGTTAACCAATAAAATGGTAAACTATTAGATGCAAGGTTGCAAATATTTGAAAAAATGAATAATTGAATTGTATGCATTTTTATGATTAAATTTAATAAATGTAACATTTTTGCAAAAACTATGATAAATTAAAATATTCATTGGTATTTTCAAAAAAAAACCCACGAATGACTACTTATGCCAACCAGAACTTCTTCATGGTTTCGTTTATTCATCTATTCTTTGGAATGCTGGTTCTCATAACGCCTTCTTCGGACCTTCTCTTTGTCCGACAAATTCCTGAGATATTGGGCTAGCGCCTTGTGTTTCGCCCTCACACCATGCTTCATTTGGTATCCTTTGGCAACTCCTTCGGTGTGCTCAAGAATACTAACAAAAGCCGGGTCCAGATATTTGCCACAAAACGCGCAACGATATGCCATACGCTTAAGCACGTTGCACTGTCCATTCTGCAATTCTTCAAGGGTTTTCTGAGTGTGTGCATCCATCTCTCCTTTGGAAATGTCCGCATAATCATGAGAATAAGGCTGCAAGTTTAAATTATGTATGATATAAGCTGCACCATTGTTTACAGTACCTAATATTCCCTAAGTTTCATACTGTAGTGCCTATAAATTATTTTTAAAGTAAATATTTATTAACTTTGAATATTTAAGGAGAAAAAATCAGTATCAAATCCATATGAAAGCATAAATCATATGATGTACTTTTAAAAAAATTGTCAATGAACATGCACAACCTTTATGATGCCTGACTTTTAGCATAAAACCAAAACACACTAAATTGTGGAGTGGATGAACCATTAATTTCTCAAAGATTGATTGAATAAATAATGATCCTTACGTACTGATGATCAACATTATATTTAGAGCTAGATTCCATTATGCCAATTCAACAATGTATTGATGGTTTAATGATTAACCTCTAACCTTAAACTTGAAGACAGATCTAGGGTTAAAAAAATTAAAATTACCGTAACGGAATTCCAGTCCATGCCGTGCATGTGCTCCTGTTTGTGATCGACGACGGAGTATTGCACCTCGCTGACACGATGCTTCTCTGGATCGGACACCGAGTAGTCCAAAGCTTTCTCGTGGGGATCCTCATCCATGCGATGGACGACAACGTTGGTGGTTAGCTCTGTCACGACGGCCAATCGACCTCCACGAGTGGATTTCATATCCAGCGGCAGCGAGGCGGGCGTGTGAGCGGCGGCGATAGTTTTAGAGCGAGCCCTAGGGGGAGAGATGCGGGGAGTAATTGGTAGTTACCTACTATAGCAGAAATACTTCGGCGTTGGGCACCCACAATGCAGCCGACTTATTTAGGCGCTTAATTAGGATCCTGGAAAAAAATCACAATCGTAGGCGCTCGGGGCAGGCGCTAGGAACTAGATTTTGTACATCTACGTGATGCAATCCAAAGTTCGTGTCCAGGGTGGATGGGTTGGGGATTGAAAATTGTGTACATAAACCCTAATGCTCAAGACTTGTGAAAACATCAGATCAAATTCTCATCAAGTGATCTAGTATTACTTGGATCGAGACTTTGTGATCATCATCTAGCCACGCCACAAACACGATGGTTCTAGTATTACTTGGATCAACACCTTAGGCAGCAAACTAGTGCATTTCCTTTTTGAGTCACCATCTTCCTTCTTGAAAACCACATGTACACACTCATGATGTATACCATAACACATCAGAATCTGTTAACGAGCGCTCACAAGCTTAACTAGCTTCAAACGAACCTAGCCAATCAGGGTTTTATGCTACTTAATCTAAATGAGCCGATGATTAATGAGCACGAGTTTAACAAGCAGAGATGCCAAACCACACACCAATTAACATAGTTCTACCTTAGTTCAACACTTCCATATATAAAAAAGCAGGCACCACTTAGTAGTACTGGTGCACATAGTTAGACCATAAATGTTCACCAACAAAGTATAGCATAGGGTGTCAAAATCGGCGGATCTCGGTTAGGGGGTCCCGAACTGTGCGTCTAGGCGGATGGTAATAGGAGGCAGGGGACACAATGTTTTACCCAGGTTCGGGCCCTCTTGATGGAGGTAAAACCCTACGTCCTGCTTGATTAATATTGATGATATGGGTAGTACAAGAGTAGATCTACCACGAGATCAGAGAGGCTAAACCCTAGAAGCTAGCCTATGGTATGATTGTTGTCCGTCCTACCGACTAAAACCCTCCGGTTTATATAGACGCCGGAGAGGGCTAGGGTTACACACAGTCGGTTACAATGGTAGGACATCTACATATTCGTATCGCCAAGCTTGCCTTCCACGCCAAGGAAACTCCCTTCCGGACACGGGACGAAGTCTTCAATCTTGTATCTTCATAGTCCAGGAGTCCGGCCGAAGGTATAGTCCGGCTATCCGGACACCCCCTAATCCAGGACTCGCACAGTAGCCCCTGAACCAGGCTTCAATGAAGACAAGTCCGGCGCGCAGATTGTCTTCGACATTGCAAGGCGGGTTCCTCCTCCAAGTACTTCATAGAAGATTTTGAACACAAATGAAGTGTCCCGCTCTGCAAAATAAGTTTCCACATATTGCCGTAGAGTGAATAATATTTACACAAATCTAATTTGTTGACGTATTCCGTAGCGTGACATCACACCATGGCCAAGTCTTTATTCAAATCGTTTTACTGTTCCACCTCAGCGCGTTTAGCGAGGCAGTTTCCTTGGCACGTCTTGTCAAAGCAGAGATCGTGCCCCCTTATTCCGGGATTCTCATCAATACGGGCGTGGGTAACCCAACCGCGCCATTGATTACGGCACTTGGGAGATAAGCGAGTTTTACCAGGCTGGTGGGGATGCATAGTCGCGTCCGCCCATATAAGGGGATAAGGATCCACCTTTTCATCCACGCCTTCTTCCTCCTTTGCCTATCCATTTCCGCGCACTCGAGCTCCAGCGCCCAAGTCCACACACCCCACCTCAACCTTCTCCAGCCATGTCCGGAGCGGGAGGCAAGTGGATGGTCTCCTCCATTATGGAGGGACACATCAAAAGACTGAGGAAGGCCGGATACTTGTCTAACGACATTGCCCACCGGCTTCCCGAAGAGGGGCAGCTCATCCCCACCCCTAGGCCCCATGAGAGGGTGGTGTTCCTCCCTCATTTCCTCCATGGACTTGGCTTCCCTCTCCACCCATTTGTTCAGGGGCTCATGTTCTACTATGGCCTAGATTTCCACGATCTGGCCCCGAACTTTGTCCTCAACATCTCGGCGTTCATCGTCGTGTGCGAGGCTTTCTTCCGCATCCACCCCCATTTCGGCCTATAGCTCAAGACATTAAATGTCAAGCCGAAGGTGGTGCGCGGCACCCAGGCAGAGTGCAGAGGCGCCATGGTGGGCAAGATGCCCAATGTCCTATGGCTCGAGGGCTCCTTCGTGGAGTCCCTAAAGGGGTGGCAGTCGGGGTGGTTTTACATCACCGGGTCGCGCGACCCTGAATGGGTCGCAGCCCCCGAGTTCTGATCCGGACCCCCTATGCAGCTCGCCTCCTGGAAAGAGACGGGCCTGTCGTGGGGTAAAAAAGGAGAGCTGACCGGACTCCAAACATGCGTCCAAACCCTGGTGGACAAGAACCTCAAACTTGTCAATGAAGTCCAGGTTATGCTCATCCACCGGATCCTCCCGTGTCAACAACGGGCTTTCAACCTGTGGGAGTTCGACCCGGCGCGGCACCAAACTCTGAGCAGGCTCTTCGACACGACGTACGAAGATGCCTGGAAGGTGCTTTTCAAGGGCGCCGAGGCCCCCGCATCCGCTACCGAGGATCGCGGATTCAGCATGCAGCGTCACGCTCGTGCGGTAATCTATTCTTACCTTTTACAGGGTATTTAGTTTTTCATAGTTTGACTCCATGCGGGATCTAAGCTCCCTTACCTTTGACAGGATTGGCAGGAGACGTCTGGACAGATCAACTATCCGGCTCCTTTGCCCGAAGGCCCAGCGGACGCTCGTTTGGCGAAGCTGCTGGTTCTCGCACCTTATGTGGTGCTGGATAAGAAGGCCAAGAAGAAGGCCACGGGGACTCGAAACAGTGCCCGGTGCCAGGAGGTGTCGGATTCATCATCCGAGGACTCCAAGGCGCACTCCTCCCATGAAGACGAGGAGGAGGAAGAAGAGACCTCTCCCCCTCCAGCGGGGGGAGGGAAGAAAAGGAAGGCCGCCCCAACTGGGGAGGCTGAAGGGTCCAAGAAGGGGAAGACCCCTCCTCCAGACTACTCCACCAACACCGACAACGGCGAAGAGGAGTGGCCGCACAGGGCCAAGCCCCTGGCGAGATCGTAAGTATCCGGATACCAGAGTGATTCATAGTATTCCCCCATTGCACAGCTTTTCCTTATGTCGAACATGTTTATGCAGTCCACCCAAAGACCGGCTTGACGTGTCGTCGAGCGGTTCCCTGGATTCGTCGGATGTGAATTCGCTTCCGATGGCTACCTCCCCCCATCCTACGGACGATGTCGAGGCGGCGTCCCAACAGGTTCCAAGCCAGGAGGAGGTGGTCCTGGAGGCGCTGCAAGGCGACCTCCCGGACTCCAGGCATGAAGGGGATAGAACCCCCAAGGGTTCCGAGTCCGGCTTTGAGCCGGACACCGCGCCGGAACCTTCAACGGTTCCGGACTCCGGTAGGCATCCTCCTTCCAAGAGGAGCAAGCCTACCGAGCCGGTGACCTCCGTCCAACCGGAGGCACCGG
The DNA here is from genome assembly GCF_002162155.2 of Triticum dicoccoides. NCBI lineage: Eukaryota > Viridiplantae > Streptophyta > Magnoliopsida > Poales > Poaceae > Triticum > Triticum dicoccoides. The sequence goes on from NC_041392.1 coordinate 77,447,594, forward strand.
ACAATTTGCTGGAAGTGCTTAACGGCGGCTCCATTGATGAGGAGCACCGCACTATTATGAGTGCGGTGATCCTGAAGGTTTAGTCTGCCAAGAGCGGACTGACTGAAGCCTGTGCTAGCCTTCTAACAGGATTTGATGTAAGTAAAAGATATGTAAAAATATTACCGCATAGACAGTAGCCCCTGATGCTCTGTTTGGCGCTCGGAAAGAAAAACCGAATAGAGGATCTAATAACGTTCGCAGGAGTCTAACAAAAGTAAGTCAATATGCGTATGCAGGCTTCGCTGGTAGCATCCGCCGCACTGACTGTGGAGGTGGGCACGCTGAAGCAGAACCTCGAGTGGTCCGAGCAAGAGCTCGGCCTAGCCAAGCGGCAGCTCGAGGAGAAGGAAGGTAAGAAATACCTTATTGAAATATGTGAAAGGTGCAATTGCAAAAAGTGACAGGATTAATGCGGCTATTGTAGGGGCCACAACTGAGGTGGCGACCCTTAAGCAAGCATTGTCCGAGGTCGAGAAGAGGGCGGCCACGGAGCGCACCGAGCGGAGAAGCATGAGACGCAGGTTGTCAAGGTGCGGCAAGAGCTCCAGGCTCTCATGAGAAAACATGAGAGTTTGGAGCTTGACTCGAAGACGCGAGAGTCTGAGCTCGCGGCGGCCATTGAAGATGCCAAGTCTGCCAAGGCCGAAGCCCAGAAGGCCCTCCAGGAGGTTGAGACAATAAAAAAGATAGCGGCGGGTAAGGCATTCTTTATGCAAAGCAAGCACGTAAAAGTGAATTACTTGTTACTTACCCGAATCCGGAGCTCTCCAGGAGTATTCGCAGACTTGGCCCGTAGCGTGTCGGATGCCGCCGCCTTCTACCGAGCCAAGGAGGGAAGCTCGACGGAGAAGGTGTTCTGGTCTCAGTATGCTGAGGCCGAACACTCGGTGCCCTTAAGCGACCAGCTGAAACAGCTGGTCGAGCTCCATAAGGTGGCCGAATAGGTCATGAAGGATCTCATAGTTCGGCTGTGGCCTGGAGAGGCCATGCCTAGGATCTACTTCGGGCTGGTGAGGTGGCTGGTGGAGGCCTGTCCAAGGCTCGAAGTCATCAAGCGCTCCGTATGCATCGAGGGTTCCTGTAGGGCGCTTTCCCGTGCGAAGGTGCACTGGGGCAAGCTGGATGCTGAGAAGCTTGTGAAGGACGGGCCACTGCCGGGCAAGGAGCATCGCAAGCCCGAGATGTATTATAAGGGCGTTCTGAAGGGTGCCCGCCTTGTGGCGGATGAATGTTCCATGGATGTAATTTTTCAGTAAACTCGCTCGTTTTGTCATGTGCGCTGAAAACTTGTTCATGTGCGCCAAGCAATGCCTTTTGAATTTAAAATATTACCTTCCGTGCGACCGTTTATCAAATTTGAGAGATGGCGAGTCATCGGCTTCTGCCCCCATGGAACGAGTGCTGGGGTGTTCGGGATAAACATGAGCGCTCTTTTTCCCATTCTTGGGCCCTTCGAGGGAGGCGCTCAACACAACGAACAAGGCAATCGGACTATAATGCTTGAACACTCTCACTTAGCCATCGAATTCTATAATTTTAAATTTCGGCGAAGCCCCTAGTGTTCGGAAGACCGAGTTCGGGGCGCTATCCACGCCTAAGCCAGATAAAGCCGACTCCTCGGTCTAAGCGGCATAAGTCTTAGGGACTCGAAAACCTCTTGAACAGCGACCGGCTCTCGCCTCATCATGACGGTCAGTCTTAGCTTTCTCTACTGAGGTGCTTAGCCCAGCTCAACTGGGGCACAATCGCAGTAGTTCTCCTAGTGCTACCTTAGCCGATATAACGGAACGTAAGGTACCAAAACATAGGAGCCGGGCAAACCCAACTATTGACCCAAGACATGATTCAGAGCCGATGCATATAATGCTATAAGTTCGGGGTGCCGCACTTGTGAAAGTGTTCGGACTTCTCACACCGTATTGTGGGGTACTTAAGCCCCTGGCGTATTGGCCGTACCAAAGTGTACGGGTGCAACATGTCATTAATGAACATATATTCGTAAAAAAGAGTAATGCAATAATAGACGGAAGCTATGCATTGTTTATTTAAAAAAGCTGCGATCAAAGCAGAACGATACAAATACTGTAATAAGCAAAGATGCGACTATTTAACATGTCCTTTCCAGGGGCAAGCTGCGGAATGTTATGTGAAACAGGTATACTGCTCATTATAGAGACCACCTTAGAGTTCCATAGTGCGGCGTAGTTTTCTGCTTCCCTGGTTGTATCGTTTGTGCGGCAATTGTACTGCTGGACAAGCCTTCCGAAGAATGGAGTCCTGAAAATAAGAGAAAATTAAGAAATCGGCAGCCCCTAGTGCAGATTAAGCCGCATTTCGGGCGTGCCGTGATGGTGCCCATCCCCCTGTGCCCATGGTATTTCCAGAGCGTAGTTATGTACGTGCAGCACTGGTTTCACAAGTTCGCGAGGGCTGGGGTTGGGGCCGCATTGCTACGCTTGCTCTGAACGTGCCAGGCGGTCTTGTTGGAGGTTACTCCGGGCGCGCTTGTTGTAGGTTACTCCGGGCGCGCTTGACGGTGTCCAGACGTTTAATGGCCGGACTAGAGAATTGCCTTGAGAGGCTTCTTTGTACTTCCGCTGCGATAGTCGCCGTATGCTCCTCCATTCGGAGAGAGCATTCGGTGTTTCCATTGACCGTGATGACCCCTCGAGGGCTTGGCATCTTGAGCTTGAGGTATGCGTCGTGCGGCACCACATTGAACTTGGCAAATGCGGTACGCCCGGGCAGTGCATGATAGCCACTGCGGAACGGGACTATGTCGAAGATTAACTCCTCGCTTCGGAAATTATCCGAAGATCCGAAGACCACTTCAAGTGTAACTGAGCATGTACAGTTGGCCTCTACACCTGGTATGACGCCTTTAAAGGTCGTTTTAGTGGGTTTAATCCTCGAGGGATCGATGCCCATTTTCCACACTGTATCCTGGTAAAGCAGGTTCAGGCTGCTGCCGCCGTCCATAAGGACTCTAGTGAGGTGAAATCCGTCAATAATTGGGTCTAGAACCAATGCGGCGAATCCGCCATGACGGGTGCTAGTGGGCTGGTCCCTTTGATCAAAAGTAATTGGGCAGGAAGACCATGGGTTAAACATTGGGGCGACTGGCTCCATCGCGTATACGTCCCTTAGCGCACGCTTCCGCTCCCTCTTGGGGACGTGGGTTGCGTATATCATGTTCACCGTCCGGACTTGTGGGGGAAAACCTTTCTGTCCACTGTTGTTCAGCGGCCGGGGCTCCTCCTCGTCATCGCTATGCAACCCCTTGTCACTGCTTTCGGCATTTAACTTGCCTGCCTGCTTGAACACCCAACAATCCCTGTTGGTGTGAGTGGCTGGTTTTTCGGGGGTGCCATTTATCTAGCATGAGCGGTCGAGTATTCGGTCCAAACTGGACGGGCCCGGAGTATTTCTTTTGAATGGCTTTTTCTGCTGACCGGGTTTAGAGCCTCTGAATCCGGCATTAACTGCCGTATCCTCAGCATTGTCGCCATTAATGCGGCGCTTTTGCTTGTTGCGACGCGACCTGCCACTGCTGTCCTTGGTATCCGAATTACCAGGGCTCTTGGTCATGTTATTGCTGTGAGCTAGCCAGCTGTCTTCTCCCGCGCAAAAGCGGGTCATAAGTGTCGTGAGGGCTGCCATAGATTTTGGCTTTTCCTGTCCTAGGTGCCGTGCAAGCCACTCATCGCGGATGTTATGCTTGAAGGCTGCTAGGGCCTCTGCGTCCGGATAGTCGACGATTTGATTTTTCTTGGTTAGGAACCGTGTCCAGAATTGTCTGGTCGATTCCTCTGGCTGCTGAATCTGGTGGTCACACATAAGTGCCCTGGAAATTGTCGAGGAATGCGTCTTCCAGGTCTTCCCAACAACCAATTGATTCTGCTGGCAAGCTGTTAAGCCAATGCCGAGCTGGTCCTTTAAGCTTGAGTGGGAGGTATTTGATGGCGTGTAGGTCATCACTGCAGGCCATGTGGATATGAAGGAGATAGTCCTCGATCCATACCGCATGATCTGTTGTGCCATCATATGATTCGATGTTCATGGGTTTGAAACCCTCAGGGATTTGATGATCCATTACTTCATCTGTGAAGCATAGTGGGTGTGCGGCGCCTCTGTATTGGGCTATATCATGATGCAGCTCAAACGAGCTTTGTCTACTGTGTTCAGCCCGGCCGGTTTGACTGTATCTGGAGTGACGATTACCGTCTCGTGCCGTGGGGTGCCCACGCGATTCATAGATCGATCTTGTTTTCCTTGCCTTGCCCTCCAATATATCTCGCAGGTCTGGCGCATTTTCCCATGCCTTGGTATTTTTTGAGCGGCGCCGGGGTGAGGCTTGAGTGGAGGGCCAAGAGGCCTCTCTATCGCGGCCACGGGGTGGCCGGTCGGCCGCATCATGCGCTGGTGATGTAGGTTTAGGTGGTTCCTCCTCTAATCGGGGTAGCAGCCTGCACTTTGGGTAGCTCTTGGAGGGGCGTTCAAGTTCATACTCCTCGGCCGCAAGGACCTCAGTCCATCTGTCGGCTAGCAAATCTTGATCAGATCTAAGTTGTTGCTGTTTTTTCTTGAGGCTGCTCACCGTGGCCATAAGCCTGCGTTTGAAACGCTCTTGTTCGACGGGATCCTCCGGCACAAAAAATTCGTCATCGTCGAGGCTTGCCTCGTCTTCGGAGGGAGGCATATAATTATCATCCTCGACCTCTCTGTCTGCCGCTCTCTCATGAGGGCTGGCTTCTTCATCCTCCTGTGCTGAATCTTGCTGGAGGTGGTTGTCTTTGGCACTGTCCGGGGTGTTATTATCTCCTGTTCCGGAATCACCATTTTTGCTTTGGCGGGATTTAGAGCGGCGCCGCTGACGCCGGCGCTTAGGATGCTTCTTGGAGGGGTCATCCTCCGCTGTTCCATTGCCATTGCCTTCTTTTGGGGTGTCCACCATGTATATATCATACGACGAGGTGGCTTTCCAGTGCCCTATAGGCGCTGGTTCTTGATCGTCTCCTACATCGGTGTCCATACCGTCGATGTCTTCGGAGTCGAAGTCGAGCATGTCGGTTAAATCATCGACAGTGGCTACGAAGTGGGTGGTGGGTGGGTTTTGAATTTCTTCATCATTCGCATCCCAACCTTGTTGACCATAGTCCGGCCAGGGCTCTCCTAATAAAGAGAGATACTTTAGTGAATTCAGAATATCGCCGAAGGGCCAGTGCTGAAGGATGTCCGCGGCGGTAAACTCCATGATCGGCGCCCAATCGGGTTCGATCGGTAGGGGCGCGGAGGGCTCGAAGTCTGGAGAGGAGTCTGGCTCCTTGGAGTCACGGGCTTCGCAGAGAATAGGGATAGTGTTCGGCTCGACCGCCGTAGAGATTGCAGCCCCCAAGGCGGTGTCCAACAACCCATCCTCGATTGGCGCAGTTGGCTCTAAATTAAGGGTCGGAGCTGATGCGGGTGCGGCCTCCAGGGCACTGTTCGGCGGCAGAGCTAGATCATGCCCATCGTGACAATGCGGCACGCTCGGCTGCGGCTCGAATCCGTCGAAGATCAAGTCTCCGTGGAGGTCCTTTGTGTAGTTTAAACTTCCAAATCTGACTTGACGGCCAGGGGCGTAGCTTTCGATCTGCTCCAGATGGCCAAGCAAATTGGCCCGCAGTGCAAAGCCGCCAAATACGAAGATCTGTCCGGGGAGAAAAGTCTCACCCTGGAGGAGCCATTGGGCCTAAAGGTAACGACACAGAGGAACTCTCAATGAAAGCACCAATGTCGGTGTCAAAACCGGCGGATCTCGGGTAGGGGGTCCCGAACTGTGCGTCTAGGCGGATGGTAACAAGAGGTAGGGGACACAATGTTTTACCCAGGTTCGGGCCCTCTTGATGGAGGTAAAACCCTACGTCCTGCTTGATTAACATTGATGATATGAGTAGTACAAGAGTAGATCTACCACGAGATCACAGAGGCTAAACCCTAGAAGCTAGCCTATGGTATGATTGTTGTCCGTGCTACCGACTAAAACCCTCTGATTTATATAGACACCAGAGAGGGCTAGGGTTACACAGAGTCGGTTACAATGGTAGGAGATCTACATATCCGTATCGCCAAGCTTGCCTTCCACGCCAAGGAAAGTCCCTTCCGGACACGAGACGAAGTCTTCAATCTTGTATCTTCATAGTCCAGGAGTCCGGCCGAAGGTATAGTCCGGCTATCCGGACACCCCCGAATCCAGGACTCCCTCAGTAGTACTTAGCATAGTTAAAACCAAAAGAGCATCAGTTCTAGCTGTGAGGGTGCGCACTTCCCTAAAGCCTCAAAGAAGCCTCATCAAGTACTCGGCATACGCGGCGTGCTTCACCCTGAAAGCGTAGCCATTCTTGATGCTGCCTTGGGATGTTCCGACTACATGGTTGATGGTACTTCTCAGGTCGCCTTTCATCAGCTTGTTGCAGTAAGGGCATCCATAGCCCCCCTTTCGATTCTTGGCCTGACACGTTTCTCGAGCACACCACTGTCCAGCTCCCTCACCTTCTGCCTCCTGTAGATCCTCTGGGTTTCTTGGTCGCTGTCGACGTCGTCACTTAGGACCTACATGTAGTACCAAATGTTGCGTAAGTATATCTAATATGAGAAATCAGCAGGCACAGAGTCTATGAAACAAATGTAATTGATGACAGCGTAAAATATCTTCAAATGATGTTGAAAAAATAAATGCATAACTTATGAGTTGGTACATAAGCAACTAAATGGGATAGTACCATATAGTAAAAAAATGAAGGATCAATCATACATGTCGAAGAGAGCACTAGCATTGCCACATTTTGCCACACATTTTTCCCAAGCTTGCCTAAGGTTAGTTCATCAAAATGAGAGCCACAAGTTGGCAAGCCTAAGGGAACCTTGCCACACTTTTTGTGTGTATGCCATGTGGGATCCAAGTGTGGCTTGCCTAAGGTGTGGCTGGAACCAAACACTCAATTAAGTTGGTCAAACTTGCCTAACCTTAGGTATGGTAATCTTTGGCAAAGTCACTAACCAAACAGCCTTTAGTGCAACAAAATTCACTTGTTACGTAAAGATGCATGAACTGATGATGTAACATGGCAGAGCAGCATACAGACGTACTAATGCAAAAAAAGACTTATAACTTACATGCATGACTATATAAAATAGCTTGTGAGCTGTATCTATTTAGGGTTAGAATTTTGTGTGTTTATGATGATGGATATTGAAAGTTCACATGTTATCGTCGTGGAAGTTTCCCCTGTTGATCGATACCCCACCCATCAATGTTCCTGAACCATTCAACATTCTAGGTAAAGTAGTTAATTATTATGAATTCTGAAAATAAGTGATACCAAATGTTGTACTTAAAAAAGGGTTTTTTATCATTTATGCCACCAGTTGTGTCCCACAATTAAGTATCACCACTAGGAATTTCTACTACTAAAAAAGCCATCGCTTCTTTAGACACATGCTCAAAAATGCCACTGCACATCATTATTGTGATATCAAATCTATCTTGACATGCTATAATGGCATCAATACCTATGGACCAACATGCCAGCTCTCCCTCTATCTCACTACAATAAAGTGTGGGCCCACTTGATCCCAACAGCGTTCTTATTTTCCTATAAAATTATTCCCTTACTTACTCCTCACAAGTGGGGCCATACTTATCATTGTGAGATAGAGAGAACTGAAATGTGGGCCTGGGCTTTTTTTTCATATTGGATGGTCAACAAGTTTTAAATGAAAATAACAATGTCTAATGGCATTATTGAGAAAACATCTAACGGAACGATGGCATTTTTTATACATCTAATGGCATTTCTGAGTAAGCATGTCACGAATCGATGACATTTTTGAGTGGCTATAACTTCTAAGGGAAAAACTGAGTAGTGGGATACAACTGGTGGCATAAATGATAAAAACCCTACAAAAGAACTAATTAAAACAACTCAAGTAAAACATTGATGATATCCAATTTCTTTCTAAAATAGCCATTGCTTAGAGATAATCAATGTTTAAAATCATTGCCACAGCCACTTATGGAACATTTAAACCAAAGATCGATCAAGTGCAACCAAACATGTACTCAACATTTTAATACCTTATTTGCCTTGTATTGACCAGAGAAAACCTAGGATATTACAAAATAAATAAATAAATAAATAAAGGGGATAGATGACTAACCTCTTCTTCGTTCTCGTCGGCAACGACCACAGGTGGGGGCAGGGGAGGCAACATCCGCGGCAGACGAACACCTGGCTGAGGCTGAGGAGCCACCACCTGCTCCGGCAGAGGAGCCAGAGGAGCTACCTGTTCCGGATTATTAGCAGAATAATTTATATAGGTCAAAAACTGACATATACATGCCTCAATAAATGTAATCTAGCTACACAGTTGCGGATCCAGGATTTCATACTTGGGTGTTCAAAAATTTATATTGCAAACTAAAATCACAACAATATTTTTCAAATGGAGGGAGTAATATCTAAAATTTTCACGTGAAAAGATTCTTAGTCCATCGTAATGACAGTATGACATGAATGACAGAAAATGAAGATTATTTACTTCATGACCATACAATATGACATTTTCATAAACAAGGCATGGTGTTGTTATCCTTAAGTTGTAGAAAATATTTTCACAATCACCTACGTAGGCAATTCAATTCCAAGGTCAAGCTACGTATTTGTATTAGCACCGTCACCAAACCTAGGTGGCTTTATTAGCAGAATAATTTATCTACATCAAAATATTGCCTATACAGGGCTCAACACATGTAACCTAGCTAGTTACCTAACAAATCTACAGAATATTGATATGGAGTCCATCGATCAAAGATAAAAAGAAACCCTGGCCTTTTCCAAAAATAGAGAAAAGGACTGACCAGAGCACACCTAGGATTTTACAAAAAACTAAAGGAGATAGATGGCTACCGTCATCTTTGTTGACGTCGCCAGCGACCACAGGCTCGGGCACTGGAGGCGTCACCTGCGGCAGAGAAGACACCTGCTTCGTCTGAGGAGCTAGAGCAGCTACCAGGGCTCACATAAATGGCTGTGCAAGGACAGTTTCATGCCGGTCAAGTACCATATATAAGAAATTTTGGCCAAAAAAATTCGGGTGCAATACTGTACGTCTGTACCAGTGCTGCTGCTATCAAAATTTGGCATCAACACATTTTGGATGCACGAGAACCATGAGATCCGAGTGGTTCATAGATCTTAAATAAAGATAACCTATACAATGAGGAGCCGACCCCCACACCCATGCACCCATGTGGATCCGCCCTGAAACCTAACAGATCTAACGAATCTAGGTTGACACCTAGGATTGACCAGAGCACACCTAGGATTTTACAAAAAATTAAAGGAGATAGATGACTAACGTCTTCTTTGTTGACATCGCCGACGACCACAGGCTCGTGCACAGGAGGCGTCACCTGCTCTGTCTGAGGAGCCAGAGCAGCTACCTGGTCCCACATAAATAGCAGAATATTTTATATGGATCAAAAAATGTCATATACATGCCTAAAATAATGCAACCTAGCAACACAACTTCGGATCCAGGATTTCAAAGTTGGGTGTTCAAAAATTAATATTGCAAACCAAAACCACAACAATATATTTCAAACGGCTGAGATCAAGTTGGCTTTTGAGTCCAGAAGGCATTCTTCTGCCTCTGCTTCTGTTACTCAAGAAATTAAAGAGATAGGAGTACGTAATAGCTAAAATGTTCATGTGAAAATATTATTTTTTTCATCATACTGACAGTACAGACATGAATGATAGAAAATGAAGATTATTTAGTATGACATTTTCATAAACAAGGCATGGTGTTGTTATCCTTTACTTGCAGAAAATATTATGATGAAAATAAGCAACCAAATAATATATTTCAAATAGGGATGACAAGAAGTCAATAATATTACAGCCTATGGTAATTGGACTCCAGGAATCAAGCAATTGGTGTTGAGAAAATAGGACGACAAAAAATGTGTCTGCTGGATTAAGCGTAAGAGGCTAGTTTTATACAAATTGACATGAAGTTTAGTGCATAAACTACACCACTTTTAGTACATTTAAAATAAAAGAACCATATATAAGAAATTTGGGGCAAATAATTTCGGGTGGTTGGTAGATCCATCTTAAAATTTGGCATCAACACATTTTGGATGCACGAGAGCCATGGATCGGAGTGGTTGGTAGATCTTAAAATCAAGATAACCTATACAATGAGGAGTCAACCCCCACACCCATGCACCCATGTGGACCAAACCTACCTGATCTAACGAATCTAGGTACGGATTTCATAGATGGAAGAAAAGCAGAAACCCTAGCCATGCCCAAAAATAGATAAGGGACTGAACAAGGAAACCTAGGATATTTCCTAAAATAGGACTGACCTCTTCTTCGTCGTCGTCGCCGTCGACGTTGACCACGGGCTGCGGCAGAGGAGGCAGATGGCGTGGCAGAGGAGTCACCTGCTCCGGCGTAGTTGACACCTGCATCGGAGCCTAGATGTGGTCGACGACGTCACGGCCGCCCTGCTGCCGGCTGGACACCTCGCCAGCGGGGAGGGGTTTCTCCATGTGCAGCTTCGCACGGCGCTTGGATGCTTCATGCACCATGGCGTCGGCCCTCCCTCCCATTGTGCGCTTGGGCATCTTGACAGCGGAGGTGCAGCGGCGGGAAGGGAGCAGTGGCGGGGTGGGCAGGCGAGTGGTGAGGTGTGGGAGGAGAAAACCCTTGAATTTGTAGATGGGGAAGAGGATGGGAAGAGGGCGGCGGCGATGAGATAAATGATAATGGGGAAGCGGAGCATGCTATGGGGAAGCGGGGCCGCCGATTTAGTCGTGGGCAGTCAAAAGGAGTTGTTGCCACGTTCACACCTCGCCGTGCGTTGTTCACACCACCACATCTTGCCACGTCAAAATGTAATGCAACTTCCCTTCAAAAAATTGTGTAATGCAAGTGCTCCCTCATTACACAGAACAAAGTCATACAGTGGGACACCTGAATTTGTAGGCTTGTTTCATCTGCATGTGTCATGTTTTATATTTGTCCTAAAATATGTTGTAAAAGTTTACAAACAATGGAATGGAAAATGGATGTGAAAAAACTTCGTCAGCAACCGCGCGGATTCGGCTGCCATATATCCAATGTCCGGTACCGAGGAGGGGAATGTTGATCCACGCGATGCCATGTGTTTCGTCTGGACCCATATCATGCACCACGAGCCAACCGGGCCAAAACATGCATCGCTAGCCTTCTGGATCCAAACAACGAGCTAGTGTCCACCATGCGCAGAGATGCTCATGCGGATAGGTTTGCTAGCACTAGTGAATGACGTCGGATCTCGGTGTGCAATATGTGTAGCCGCGTGTCTCTTTGGTGTGCCTGGCATACCGAAGGGACTCATCGAAGGTCCAAAGAACCGCGGTGGGGTCAATGCTGGATGTATGGTGTGGGTCAACCTGGCTAATGGTGCATGGTTTGAGTTTAGGTGGCTAGGTTTGCATGGTTGGGGGGCTAGATGGCTAATGAGTGTGCATGCGTCATCTGTACATTGTCAAGGTTGAATGGTGGTTGTCTACGTGGACATGCGTGCATGCATGGTGTGGGTCCAGTTTGCGTTCGGTGCACGGGATGTGCCTTGGTGGGTAGGGCCCACAACTTGCGACACAGAGTTCTGAAGCAGATGAAGGGGCGGGCCCTGGTCTTCGTCCACAAGCAGGACTTGTTCCCTCTCGATGGCTAGCTCCGGGATGCCTTTTGGTCTCGTTTACACACAACCTATGTGAAGGCTTATGCGTGCCGCTCTCGATGTTCGACCACGCCCACACCACGAAAGGTCCCAAGAAATTTGGATCCCTCATGAATTTGCACGGATTATAGCGGCTGTAGACAAGACCCGGCATTTTTTGCCCTTAACAATGGCTCTGAGGCGGCCCTGCGCATTGGTCGCACATGGCACATATATGGACCAGAGCTTAGCATGGAACTGTCACCCCCAATCCCTGCTGTGATTTCATGTGGCCGCGGTATAGATCCTGAATTTCCGAGGATACTGCCCTAGAAATGCGGCAAATGTCCTGAATAGGGCAAGCACGGGCTCCGAGAAAGGCTGGGACCTTGCATGCGCTTTTGGATTGTCCTCCGTTGACCCGAGAGAGAGCATCAACGAAAATGGAGGAACGGGCCCGCATTCATTGCGCAAACCGGACATGTTACCTCAAGGTAGCTAGATCCAAACCATGCACCCCCGCCGTCTAGACCCACGTGGTGCACCACTTAGACATTAGACCCACATCACTTACGCCGGCCCCCAAGCCAACCATTCCTCGTGTAGACTCATATGCCGCACCCCGCAAAATAGCTTAGCACAAGACTTCCACCCCGATTTCCACAACATGCACCACTACACGTAAGTGTCCAAAAAATGGACTATCGCATTATCAACATTTTTTTGCCAAAACAAGTAAGTTGTTTTTAAATTGCTTGAAAATAGCAAGGTTTCTATTAAATTATAATTTCATTAATTACACATTATAACGTGCATTTGTTGTCCCTCAAAAAGGGGTGCATTCCTTTTTGTAAACCCACAAAATTACTTCCTTTCCCTCGAAAAAACAAATCCTTCTTCACCTCTCACGATCACGTTCACGGTGGCCTCGCCCTATAATCTAGGAGTGGTCGTTCCAATCTCCCCACGGGGGATAACTTCCACGCACTATCTATCTTGGTTGGTTGCAACCATCTCGCCATCACGGTTTTTTATGGGAAAATCACATTCTTTTGTTTTTCCTTCCAAAGATATGTGGTGAAAAAACATGGAACAAAAATTGTAGAAGGCATGGTGGGATACGTGCACATGTTGTCTTTTTGTACTACAAGTGCACTTGTTGGCAAGTTGCATGTGCACGTGTCATGTTTCATTTTTTTTATCAAAAATTATGTTGTACACCTTTACATAGACACTTGAATTATTGTTTTGGTATGTTAATAATTCCTAAATATTGAAATTCAACATGCACATAACACATGGTTTCCAAGCTTCGTCAGCGACCGCTTGGATTCGTCTGGTATATGCCCGTTGTCTAGTATTGGGCAGGGGAATGTGGATCCATGCGATGCCATGCGTTTCATCTGGACCCATGTCATGCACCCCCAACCAATCGGGCCGACATCATGTGCCGCTAGGCTTCTCAATCCTAACCATGCGCTAGTGTCCATCATGGGTAGAGATGCTTAGGTGCACAGTTTTGGATGGCACTAGTGAATGACGTCGTATCTCGGTGTGCAATATGTGTAGTCGCGTGTTGCTTTGACATACCTGAAATGCCGAGGGAAGGGACTCGTGTCGAAGGTCCAACGAACCGAGGAGGGGTCAATAATGGATGGATGGTGTGGGTGAACCTGGCAAACAGTTCACGGTTTGAGTGAAGCTGGCTAGGTGTGCATGGATGGGTGCTAGATGGCTAATGAGTGCGCATGCGTCTTGTGTACATTGTCAAGGTTGACCGGTGAGTGTCTACTTGGCCACGCGTGCACGCATGGTGTGGGTCCAGTTGGTGTGTGGCGCACGGGACGAGCCTTGGTTGCTAGGGTCCACATCTTGCGGCACGGAGTTGTGAAGCAGATGAAGGGGCAGGCCCCGCACACCGTTCATAGGCTAGACTCGTTTCCTCTCAATGGACAATGGCTCCGAGGCGGCCCTTCTCTTTGGTGGCAGATGGCCCATATATATGGACCAAAGAGCTTAGCATGTGATTGTTACCCCATTCCCTGCTATGATTTCATGTGGTCGCGGTATAGATCGTGAATTCCCGATGATACTACCCTAGAAATGCGGCAACTGTCCCGAATATGGCACATGGGACCCAAGAAAGGTCGGGACCTAGCATGCGCGTTTGGATTGTTCTCCGTTGACCCGAGAGAAAGCACCGATGAAAATGGAGGAACAGTCCCGCACTTAGTGCGCAAACCGGATGTGTTACGTCAAGGTAGCTAGATCCAAACCATGCACCCCCGCCGTCTAGACTCACATGGTGCACCACTTATGCAGTAGACCCACACCACTTACACCGGCCCTGAAGCCCAAGCATTCCCCCCGGGTAGACTCATATGTCGCACACCACAAAATAGAATTAGCACAAGACTTCCACCCCGATTTACCAGGTTACTACCTTGTGCACCCCTAGCCAGTATGATACACTGCATGCACCTAGAGCCACCTGGGCCCACAGCATGCACCACTACACGTACGTGTCCACAAAACGAACTAACCCATAATCAACTTTTTTTTGCCAAAACAATTTAGTTATTTTTATAATGGCTTGAAAATAGCAAGGTTTCTGTTAAATTATAATTTCCTTAATTACAATAAGGTCCATTTTGTAACCACACATAATTCCTACCTTCCCTTGAAAAAAAGATTTATTCTCTCACGATCACGATGGCCTCACCCTATAATCTAGGAGTCAATCCAATCTCCCCACGGGGGCCAAGTTGCACGCAATAGATATTTTTGGTTGGTTGCTAATTTCTCTCCAAAACGGTTTATTATGAGAAAATCACCTTATATTTTTTTACTTCCAAAGACATGTGGCGACAAAAGCATGGAACAAAACCATAGGAGGCACAGTTGGATACGTGCACATGCTGTCTTTTTCTACTACAACTGGACCTGTTGGCAAATTGCATGTGCACGTGTCATGTTTCAATTTATCTTGAAAAATATGTTGTACACATTTACATAGGCGATCGAATTGTTGTTTTCATATGTTAATAATCCCTACATATTGACCACGTGACACATGTGGTAAGCAATCCAAACAATTCAAAAAAATCCCTAAATATTGAATTTAAGCATGCTCCTAGAAATTATCAGTCATAGAACCAACATCTGTTTTGTAGAGATTAAGGTACTTCCACATTAAATCTAATACAATAAATTCAAAGGATCAACTTAATAGATTAACAACACATAGGGATATAGCCCAGGAATCCAACGAGTAGAGAGAAAAGGAGGAACAAAAGATGGAAGAAGAAGGATCAGCCAGCAGCAGCGCCATCGGCCTCCTAGCCTCACAACTCCAGGTCTCCAGCCTTGTGAACTCCAGTTTTTTTTCCTACAAAACACGAATGGCAAAGTTGCTATTACAGGTTAGGACTTAGTGAAAATTACAGTTATGTTGAAACAGTTATAATGACGAACAATGTTGACATGATGGTTACAACAAGCAAACAAAACCAAGCTCACAAGTGCAACTTATTTTAACATCAAACAATTATATTAACATGGCCACTTTAGAGAAGGATTTTACCATGCAACATAAACTTGTCATAGCAACAAAAGGCATGGCATGAAAGTATTGACAACATAATGCAAATAAATTTTAGGAAGCATGGCCATAGAAGTTATATTTTTAGTGGCAACCTTCAAGCAAAGTTGCATAGTTTTATAACAGAAAGGGCTACTGTTATTGGTAGAGGCACACTGAGGTTGGCTAGCCATCGAGGATGACCAGTGGGCCAGGGGCCACATGACTGGGAGCATTTGTGTGTGCATGACTTGTCAGGACCCCGATTCCAAGTCACATCGATCTAGCATGTAACACCTCATATCGCTTTGCAGCCTCATGCACGGTATTCCCAGGGGGTGTCGCCTTACTATGGCCCGGGACCGTTTGCGTCTTTTGGCTCACGTATATGATAGTGTTGCTAGCATCCATATGACCGAGATCCCGGGCTGACATGGCTAGTCGTGAACCCAAAGCGGCACCAACCTATGGGGACAGGCATACATGTATCACATCGAGCATGTTGGTCAGCAGTGTGTGAATCCGGGCTGTAGCACTGGGCTAACAGGACTCCGGGAACCCGGGCTGTAGCAGGCTAGGCAGGACTCCGGATGTCACAGCGTGACATTTCTTCGAAGGGACAAACACGGGAACAAAGTGAAACACATGCCGTCCAGTCAAGTGTCCTGAGAAGTAGTGCTGGTCTAGCAGGACTCCGGTTAACCGGGCTGTAGCAGACTACTATGGCTCATGGAAGCACAAGAGTACATTTCCCCATAAGAGAGGCTACCAAGGATAAACAACTAGGTTGTCGGATCCCACACATACCAAGCATTTCAATCATACACACAATATGCTCGATATGTGTAAATACAACATGGCATCACAACATAACTCTACGACTCAAGTATTTATTCATTAGGCTCCGGAGAGCGAGATATTACAAACATGGGTCTCATGACCCAACATTCAGAGCATACAAGTCAAAGCACATGCGGAAGCTTAACATGTTTGAGTACAGACATTTACAAATGAAAAACGCTGAGAAGCCCGACTGTCTACAAGACCCTCCCAAGGTACAAGATCGTAGCTGAGGCAACGAGCTAAACGTCGAAGTCCAAGCGGAACTACTAGCGGGACTGAAGTCTCTCTGCAAAACATAAAATAAGCAAACGTGAGTACAAATGTACCCAGCAAGACTTACATCAGAACTAACTACATATGCATCGGTATCAACAAAGGGGGTGGTGGAGTTTAACTGCAGCAGGCCAGCTTTGACTCGGTGGCTATCCTGAACTACGACTGTAAGTAACTCTTTGAGGTGGCGCACATGAGTCCACCAATTCACCATACCAATACACCACTATGGATCCGCTCCCGTCTCCCTGCGAGAATGCCATCCATAGCATTTTAGTGTATCCACTTTCGCTTGTCTATGAACTATGCAAGGGGTCCAAGTTTCCATATCCGAGGAATTCGGCTATTCGAATAGATAATGATAACCCTGCAGGGGTGTACTTCTTCACACACGCTTTCACCACTTATCGCCCTGTACACGTCATGTACCTCGGCAACCTTCAAGCGGAAGCCGGGCGAGGGAGTCGGCCACGAACTGACTAACCAACAAGTCTCTAGTCCAGGTTTATCGCCTATTCGGGTTCCATCCGCAAGGAGATCCGGCCGGGGTGTTTCTCACGGCCCCAAACGATGTGTGCAGCGTTCCCAAGCCTAACATCCGGGTGCCACTTGGTACACTGTGCCACTGTGCCTAGTCTGTCCCAAGCCTACCTGTACCGGGTGCCACTTGGTAGACTACTAACACTACATACAAACACCAGAAACTAGTTACAACTCCTGGACAGAGATCGAGTTGATTAATAAGCTGAGAGGGGCCGAGTTACCGGAACCCAATGTGTGGTAGTAACTGTTCATGGATCACAAACACATGACTCAGTTCCTGAGGACGGCTGCAATGAGACAACCCACCATGGACTCCTACATGGCCTCTCACCGCTACCTTTACCAAATCGTGTTCACACACTTAGCTCTCAACGGCAGGACATGTTCACCATGTTCCAATTCATTCCCGATGAATCAGACTAGACTCAACTCTAAGCAGTAGCAGGCATGACAACAAGCATGAATGAGTAGGCACATCAGGGCTCAAACAATTTCTACTCATGCTAGTGGATTTCATCTATTTACTGTGGCAATGACAGGTCATGCAGAGGAAAGGGGTTCAGCTACCGCAGCATGTAACAGTTGAAACGGTGTTTTCCTAATGCAGTAAAAGAGAGCAGGAGCGAGAGAGTGGGGTTGTATCGAAATGAACAAGGGGGTTTTGCTTGCCTGGCACTTCTGAAGATAACATTGAGTCTTCATCAGTGTCAATGATCACAGCGTCAGAGCAGCGTCTACCGAGAGGGGACAATTACCGGCAAACAAGGAAGAACACAATCAATGCGATGCAACAATATGATGCATGATCATGACCTGGCAATATGCTCCTGATTGAGCTAATGCAACTAGAAACAAGTTAAATGGAGTTGGTTTGAACACTAGGTTCAAATTCAAATTCAAACTATGAATTCAAATAGTGCATTATCATGTTTTGGACTAAACAGTGAGGTTAAGTTGTTCAAACATGCATGAAAATGCCATATTCAGATTCCTTGGATTTTTCTGATCATTTTTCATATATAATTTGTTGAATTTGGAGTTACGGTTGAATTACTATGAATTTAGAAGTTTTCGCTATTTTCTGAAATTTCCTGGATTATTTAAAAACCAGAAAATCAATACTGCGCCAGCATGACATCATGCCGACGTCAGCAGGTCAATAGAGCTGACCGGGGTCAAACCTGGCGTGTGAGGTCCACATGTCACTAACACAGGGGTTAACCGGGTCTAATCCGGCGTTGACTGGGGTTTGACTCGCCGCGGGGCCTATTGTCAGTGGCTGTGGGGCGTCTAGCTGGCAGGGATTAGCACTAATGATAGTGCCATGTCGGCTCACCGGAGTTTGGCCGGCGGCGACCATTTCGCGCGGCGAAGGGCATCGGGTTTGAGCTACGGTCGACGGTTTCGAGTGCGGTTTGCGGCTATGGGTTGCTAGCGCACGCGCGCATCTATAGGAGGCAGCGGGAGTTGCCGGGGTGCAGGGTAGCGGCGGTGGTGACGGGTGAAGCGGCGGCCGGAGTTCGGCCGGGTGCGGGGACGCGGCTGCGGTGCACTGGGAAAGGAACTGGCGGTGTCTTTGGCTTCTTGCGGAGCTGATGAGCATGGTGACGCGCGCGGATGCGGGCTACGGTGGCTCGGACTACGGCGGCGCCATGGCCGGAGGCGGAGGGCTCTCGGGCTCGATGGGGACGACGACTACGCGGTGCAATCGAGCAAGGGGAGAGGGGGGTTCGGTACATGAGCTCACAGCAGAGACGTAGGGAAGGTCAGCGTGCTCGGGGAAGGCCTAGGGGCGACGAGACGGCGGCGGCGATCTCGGCCGGCCGTGGTTGGAGATGATGTTGCGGGCATTGCTTCGAGGCTCTCCTCGTCGCGTGGCTCAGCAAGGAGGGATGAGGACGAAGTAGTGGAGCTTCCTAGCGCGTTGGAGAGGCGTGGGGTGGCCGGTGGCCGTGGCTATGGCGTGCAGCGATGATGGACGCGCTCGGGCGTGAGAGAGAGGGAAATCCAGGGGAAGGGATGGGGACGAGAGATAGTGAGAGAGAGCCGGGGAGGGTCGCGTGGCGCTCGTCCAGACGCGTCGGGGAGGGGCAGGCAGGCAAGCTGCTGTCGGCGTGGCGCGCTCGCGCCATGCGTTGCTTCCCCTCTTCCTTCTGGCGAGAGGAGGAAGACAATTGGCAGGGGAGGTGGGCTGCTGGGCTGCACAGTAACAGCCGGCTAGGTGTGCTGCAGGTAAGTCAGGTGAGTTTCTACTCTGTTTTATAATTCTATTTTGTTTTCTTTTTATTTAATCATTTTGCCACTGATTCAAATTCAAAAGAATTTCAAAACAGTGACAAAACCCTTTGAATAATTTTATGTTGCTAGATGGACTTTTCCAACAGCACATAAAACATTTCAAAGTTAATTGAAAATATATCCCATATATTATGAATATAATTCCAAATTCAAATACAATAATGATTTAAATTCAGTGCCAAAATAATTCCTTAAAAATGTTCAATATTTTTGGTTTGGATACAAACCCTTGCCAAAATTATCAAATATTAATGAAGGCCATTTTGGTTTCACTGAATGCAAGCTTAAGGGTTCTTGCCCCTTTTTTATTTAAGTTTTTGAGGCTTCCACTTTCCTCAATTCAAGTTTCAGAAATTTAGACATGATGCAGGATGCTTATGAAACTAATTGCAATCAAATTCTAGGGTTGTGACATGACTGCCGTGGGACCCGGATGTCAGTGGCTTACTTTGAAAACAAAAGGGGGGTTTATAGTTTAGTGGGAACCATCAAGCAAATTCGCAAAGTTTTATAGCTGACAGATTTATACTTGCTGAGACGCATAGAGTAAAATGATGGCATGTTGGAGGCAATAAATAAATATGCTACATGGCTTGTCATGGCATCTAATTGCACAGAATTCTAAGTACAAATAATGGAGAACAAGACATACAACATGAGCATCTCCATAAGAGCTGGTAGCTCTACCAAAAAGAAATCAACAACTCAAAAAAGGGTTCAAATATAGTATCAAGCACTTAGTAATAGAAAGACACATAACAAATTTTTGGAGTAGAAGTGCAGGTGAACATCAAATACTACCACTACAACAGTACAAATTTAGCCTAGGGTTCATATACATCATAATCCAGCCCCCAAAAGCATGTACTCAATCACTACCACCGCAACTTTAAGCACGAGCAGTAGGAAGATTAGGAGTGGGGAAGCTTACCCTAAGTAACGGTACCGCCGCCGTTCAAACGAGGGGAGCGGCGAGGGAAGTGTGGAGAACGGCGGGGAAGCAATGTCGCAACCACTGTCCTCCTCCTGTTGCGCCTCGGAGTCATCTCTGACTCGGTTGGAGGCTCCACAATCTGCAATGGCACCTCGTGCACCGTGGGTTCCTGATCCAGTGGATGTTCTACCCTGGATCTGAACGCCCACCACCTGCGCCTGTCCCACGGGCTGGACGAATTGGCCTACTCCATCACCCATAGGAGGATCTCGATGTCATGCCTGCGGGCGGGGGAAAAAGCTTTTTCTTCTCCCTGGATGTCATTTCCCTCAAAGTGGCCCTTGCCGTCCAGTGCAACTACCTTATGTTGTTAGACCAAGAACGGATCTCCATCAACCTGGCCATCTTTACCTGGTCGCCGCCGGCGATCTCCATGAAGTCGGTGTTCTCGCCACCGGCGATCTGCTCCTCCATCGAGGTTCTTGCATGGACGGAAGAAGGGGGTGGGATGTGGAAGAGGAGACGAGCAAAGTTGCAGCCGCGAGAAGGAGGAGAAGGAGAGGGAGGAGATGTCGCAGTTATAATGGCGATGGGTGAGGGGAAGGACGATGGCGGCGGCGGTTCTGCATTGGATGAGAGGGGCGGCGGTTTTGCATTGGATGAGAGGGGTGGCGTGTGATTGTTTTCTTCCTATGACTTTTTTTGAGAAAAATTTTTCCTATGACTAAAATGCCAGAGATTAAAATGGTTCCAAAAAGCCCAACCACTGTAAATAGAGATAATTCGGGCCAACCAAAGCCTGCAACATGAATTAATAGTACGCTTACAAATTAAATAACACCAAGTCAAATATAGATAGATAGATTTTTTAGCTAAAAAGATAGATAGATAGATGGCCACCGCTTCTCCACCAGGCTCCTCCTTGCTCCTCCTCCGGGCGCCCTTCACTGCTCCTCCGCGGTGTTGTTGATGGGGTATGGCAGAGTGTGCATGCGCTCGTCGGTGGGGAAGGCGTTGTCGTAGTCCGTGAAGATGTTATGGGTGGTGAAATGTATGAACTCGCAGCCACACCAGAACACGCGGCCGAGGAGGTAGAAAGCATCGAAGGGGTTAGTGAAGTGGGCAATGATAGCAACCACAACCCCGTTGTGGATGACCTCCTCGACTCAGTACATCCTTGGAGATCCCCAAGGGAGGTGCCCGTAGCTGGACCGAAGGAAGAAGTCGGTGAGCCCCCTTGCACCCCTCCACCTTGACATCACCCACACACGAAGGGTGCTCTCGATGTACACCCCGGCGGGGTAGAGCATCTCCGGCACGGTGGGGGGGAAGCGGTAGGTTGGCCCAGTGTACTGCATGGCTACGGCGGGCTGGTTCTTTGGGCTGTTTGTGGTGAAGAAGAATAAGGGCAGGCGCAAAATGCAGGTGGGAGAGTATGGGAGATGGATGAAGGGTGTGACAGGAAGAGGAACATGATAGGTGGCTTAAATAGCCACCGTGGCAGTAATGGGGTCAAATGTGAACAAATTTTCCACCCACCGCGGCATCGGGAGTGTACACGCGTGGGAAACTGTAGTGTGAATCAAAATGCGAAGTTTAAGTGCTGGCCTATGTGCCGTCGGTCGGGCAACCGGGGACGGCTCTGCGCCGCGTGCTCCTTCACGTATGTGCACGCATGTAACGTAGGCTAAAGCGGACGCATGCATGCAACCGCATGCAACGTAGGCTCGCTCGGGCGCATGCAACGGTGGCGGACATCGCTCGGTCCAACGAGTGGGCTTCTTTACACAGCCCAACGACACGATGCATGGCAGCCCACCCTCGAGCGCAGAAAAAAAACAGGCGCAGAAAAAAACGTAAGTATTAGTATGATTCATCGACGCGAAAGCCCTAGATAATCCTTATAATGTCAAAAAGCTACGAAACTTGGCAATGATGCTAGTCATGTTGGTACAAGGTTGTTGGTCCACTTCAAGGATGTCGACAAAAACATGCTTCGAGACGGACCCTTCCCGTCCTGAAAGGCCTCCCATGAAGCAGGTTCAGAATGACACCGAATTTTGCCAGGATGTAAGCCCAATGAGATCAACACTTGTTCATGTTGGCCAATGTGGGACTGACCGTCGAAGGAGATAAAGATTGATACTTGTTCACGTGGGCCCATATTTTTTTCACATTTGGTGTCGATAGAACACAAAAAACAAACATGACTATATGCTTTTAGGTCTTCACCCTCCCCAGTTTGTTGGCCAACTCAGCAGGTTTGGCCTTAAGATGCCACCTCTTTCTATAAGCTGCAATTGCTGTGGTTTTTGAATGCTGGTTCTATTTCCTACAGAATGGGCATTTATAGAGACCGTTACGCCGGTACACAATCTTTGCAGCCATGAGCCACTTGAAGATTTTCTTTCTAAAAGCTTCCCTCAGCTGTAGGTAGTTCTTCCATTCTTCCAAATCTGCAATCTGGTATTAGAAGAAAAAGAATCTCATGCCGGCAAATTGTACATTATATCAAAGGCAGGTAATAGATTGTTTTTTCTTTGTATTGGTTTCCTAAAACTATGGTTATATGAAAGACAGGCATAAAATGGAATACAAATGATCCATTCATCTAAATTTGCAAACCCTAGGACTGATAACCGTACGATTAATAAAAAAAAGGCAAACAGTACGATTGTCTATACGAATAGCGAGGAATAACAAGAGAGCAATTTCTAGGGTTAACCTCGAGAAGGCAAATTCTAGGGTTAATATCTGCAGACACTAACCGATTCGTCGTCGTTGGTGCTGTGTTGGACCAGCTGTGGCTGCGAATCGGTGGCGACGACGTCCTTGTAAACCAGTTCCTTCATGGAGTCCACATCCGCCGCACGGAGCGCACCAGCCACGCACCCTCTCCCGGCAGGTAGGATCATCCTCGCCGGCAAGAATGTGGGCTTTTTGGCGGCGGCGAGTAGTGGGCAGTGACGAAGACGTGGGTGGATAGGCATAGGCGATCGAGCGCTGGAGGCGGGAGCGAGATTTGGGGAGTGAAATTCAATTTGATTGGGAGAGAGAGGTCAAGGTCGCGCACAATTTGTCACTTTTGAAATTTAGGTACAAACATGCACGTATACGGCATCGTGCACACCCAGAGATTTGCCCGAACCAACCAATCAACCAACCAAGTAAAAGAAAAAGTGCACAGTGTCGGTCCACAAACATGGCAACATAAACCGAACACCAAAATAGTGTGTTAAAAACAGCAAAATAGGAGGGACGTTTTTTTGTTTTGCGCAGTACTACTAAATACTGGAAGGGAGAACTACTGAAAAAAATACTAGAAGGGACAGTTGGCACATTTAATTTCACATGGCATCTACTAGCTTTTTTGTTCATCGCTAGCTATGTTGTACCAATTAGGTAAAATGGATGGATATTTATTAAAGCCTAGCTATTGTCAAGGTTTATCGGTGTGTGTCTACGTGGCCAAGTGTGCTTGCACGGTGTGGGTCCAGGTGAGTGTGATGCACGGGACGGGCCTTTGTGGTTAGGGCCCACATGAAGCAGCACCGAAGTTTGAGGAAAGTGAAGGAACGAGCCCCACACACCGTCCGCATGCCGGACTTGTTCCCTCCCATTGGCTATATCCAACATGCGATATGGCCTCATTTACACTTACCCCGCGTGAGGGTTTATGCATGCCCATCTCGGTGTTTGACCATACCCTTCATGGGTCATATGATGAGACCACGCCAGCCCCGTGATGCACCGCCTAGGCACAAACCAGGCGCGTTACCTCTTGGTAGCTAGATCCAAACCATGCACCCCCGCTGTTTAGACCCAAGTGGAGTAGCACCTAGACACATGACCCGCGACACTTGTGCTAGCCCCCAAACCATGCATCCCCGCATTGTAGACTCATGCATATGTGGCCATGTGTGCATGCATGTTGTGGTTCCAGCTGAGTGCGATGCACGGGACGGTCCTTGGTTACTAGGTCTAACATCATGCGGCACCGAGATTTGAGGCAAATGAAGGAACGGGCCCCGCACTCCCTTCACAGGACGGACACATTCCCACTCTGTGGCTTGATCCAGCATGGGTATGGCCCCAGTTGCCCACAGCCTACATGAGGGCCTACGCATGCCGCTCTCGATGTTTTAGCACACCCTCTAGGGGTCATATGATTACACTTGCGCTAGGTCCCATGAATTTTCGGCCCCTCGATAATTTGCATGGATTATAACGGCAGCTGACGAGCATCAAAGCCTAGAGAACGGCGTCGAGGCCACCCCTCCCTTTGGTAGCAAATGGTGCATATATGGACCAAAGAGCTTAACATGGGGCTTTCATCCCAATCCTTGCTATGATTTCATGTGGCCGCCGTAGATCTTGAACTTTCGATGTTACAACCCTAGAAATGCGGTAAATGTCCCGAATATGGGAGGGAGGGGGGGAGGGGGAAGGCCACGCAATAAATGATCCCCATAATTTTATGTTTGTTTTATCTGGCAAGACAAACAAGTTTTTAAGTAAGGGTTTTAGCATGTTTTAATAAGGATTTTATAATTTCACATTATAAGGTGCTTATTTTTTCCTAAAACAAATGTGTTGTAAAAGCACAAAGCTCCACATTGAGCCTCTCACCATCACGTTCATGTTGAACTCACCCTAAAATGAAGGAGAGGTAGATCGAATCTCCCCACGGGGGGGGGGGGGGCAACCTCCAGCTAGTAGCTAAATATGGTTAGTTGAGAATTTCTCCCCAAGTCGTTTTTTGAGGCAAAATCACTTTCTTTTTTTTCCTCCAATATTATGGGAAAATACATGGAAGAAAAATCATGGGAGGCATGGTGGAACGAGTGCACCTATTTTTCCCCTCCAAAAGTGCACTAGTTGCCATATTGCATGTGAACGTGTCACCTGTACAAACAATTGAATTGTCGTTTTTATTTTGTTAACAATTCCTAAATATTGAATTTCAGCATGCACCTACCCCATGTCAGTTAGGTCAAATTTGTTTTATCCAAGCTCCGCCAGCGACCGTGCAGATTCTTGTACCATGCACATGCTGCTCCGGGCCTCTGGCGTCCGGTACCGGACAGGGGAATCTAGATGTGATGTAATACAATTCATGTTGACCCATATCATGCACCCTTAGCCAACCAAGCCGACAACATGCACCGCTAGCCACCTCGATGTAGACCATGCGGTAGTGTCCACGATGGGCAAAGATGCTCAGTAGGACATGTTTGCTGGCACTAGTGCATGATGCCCAATCTCGGTGTGCAAGACGGGTAGCCGTGTGTCGCTTTGACATGCTTGGCTTACGGAGGGAGGGACTGGTTAGAGAACTAATGAAACAAGGTGGGGTCAAGGGTGAATGGATGGTGTGGGTCAACTTGGGTAAAGGGGAATGATTTGAGGCCATTTGAACAATGGATGCAATGGCTATGGTCATGAGCTACCTCACTTGCCTTACCACGAAATTTTTCATAAGGGGACAGTGTAAACCTAAAAAATTTGAGTTTTATTTTTGGATATCCTGTTTGTTACATTTATGGCATCGTGTACAACAAATTTGGGGTTATTTTGGAGATGGTCAAAAAATCACTTCATTACAAACGGACCGTTTGGTCTCACTTAAGCGAGTTTTTCTAACAAGGTTGTTTTTTTGACCACATCCAAATCACCTGAAATTTTGTACACATGATCTTTTCATAAACATAGACGGAATTGAAAGTTTTCCATTTTTTTAGAATTTTATATAATTTATAGTGGCTCAGTGAAACTCAGGTACATACCTCTGACTTTACCCTAAGGGGACAGTGTAAACTTCATTATTGCTGAATTTTCTTTGATAATCATGTTTATTACATGGATGTGACTGTGTTAAAAAAATTGGGTGATTTGGAAAAGAAAAGGCCCACCAACTAACAGGAGATATCAAACCCCACGGCCTGCATACGACTAGAAACCCGACAACCATATGGGCCAGGATGCAGGCCCATGGGACGTTGATTTCTCCTGCTAGTAGGCCCCACAGGGCATACACAGAAGTGGATAGGGAACTTGCTGTTTCAGCGAGAGAGGCTCATGCAATTGGTGTCGCAGCCGCGTATATAAGTAGGTGCGTGCGCGTCTCGCTTGGCGAGGTGGGGCTAAACTCCCACCACCCGTCAGTTGCGCCCGGTGCGTCTCAGCGTTGGGCCAAATTTTGTTGGGGTGTCCCAGGCGAACCTCACCCGCGTGCTAGACCATGCGTCCCTGTAGATGGTTGGGCTGGCCCATCATGTACGCATATCCTTTTTCTTTTTTGTTTTTCACATATTCTCTTTCATTTATTATTATACAGTTCTAAAACAAAGGTTGTTATAAATGCACAAAACTCCTTCTTCAGCCTCTCACCATCATGTTCACGTTGAACTCACCCTAAAATCAAGGAGATGTAGATCGAATCTCCCCACGGGGGACAACCTCCATGGAGTAGCTAAATATGGTTACTTCAGATTTTCTTCCCAAGTCGTTTTTTGAGGGGAAAATACATTTTTATTTGTTCCCCCAATATTTGTGGTGAAATACATCGAACAAAAATCGTGGGAGGCACGGGGGCTACCTGTTTTTCCCCTCCAAAAGTGCACTTGTTGCCAAAATGCATGTGAACATGTCATATTCCACATTTTCCTTAATACATGTTGTACAGCATCACAAACAGTTGAATTTTCGTTTTCATTTTGTTATCAATTCCTAAATCTTGAACTTTAGCATGCACCTATCCCATGGCATCTCATCCAAGCTCCCACATCAACCACGCAGATTCTTCTACCATGCATGTGTGCTGCTCCGACGTCCAGTACAAGAGAGGGGAATCTTGATCCGATGTGATGCTATTCATGTCTACCCATAGCATGCACCGGTAGGCAACCGGGCCGACAACATGCACCGCTAGCCGCCTCGATCCAGATAATGGGCAAAGATGCTCAGCTGGACATGTTTGTTGACACTAGTGCATGATGCGCCAATCTTGGTGTGCAAGACTTGTAGCCGTGTGTCGTTTTAACATGCTTGGCATACCGAGGGAAGGGACTCGTCGGAGATCCAACGAACCGAGGTGGGGTCAAGGGTGGATGGATGGTGTGGGTCAACTTGGCTAAAGGTTTACGGTGGGTGTCTATGTGGCAAGTGTGCATGCATGGTGTGAATCCAGCTGTGTGTGATGCACTGGACAGGCCTTTTTGGATAGGGCCCACATGAAGCGGCAACGAATTTTGAGGAAAATGAAGGAATGGGCCCCACACTCCATCTGCATGTCGAACCCGTTCCCTCCATTGGCTACATCCAACATGCAATATGGCATGCCTTCCACATAGCCCGCGTTAGGGCTTATGCGTGCCGCTCTCGATGTTTGACCACACCCTTCATGGGTCATACAACGAGACCATGCAGGCCCCGTGAAGCACCGCCTAGACACAAACCGGACGCGTTACCTTTTGGTAGCTATATCCAAAGCACATGTAGACCCGCCGTCTAGACCCACGTGTGGAGCATCATGTAGACGTTTAGACTCATACGTGGACATTCATCCTCTTGGTAGACATTTAGACTCATGCATTACCTCTTGGTAGGTAGATCCAAACTGGACTCACACCACTTACGCCAGTCCCCGAACCATGCATCCCCGTCGTTTAGACTCAAACGTGGACATGTGTGCATGCATGTTGTGGGTCCAGTTGAGTGCGATGCACGAGACATGCCTTGGTTACTAGGTCTAACATCACGTGGCATCGAGATTTGAGGCAAATGAAGGAACGGGCCCCGCACTCCTTTCACAGGTCGGACGCATTCTCTCTCGATGGCAGCACACCCGGTCCGGTGAATTTTTAGCCCCTCGCGAATTTGCATTGATTATAATGACAGCAGACGGGCATCATAGTCGTAGAGAACGGCTTCGAGGTCACGCCTCCCGTTGGTAGCGTATGTCACATATATGGACCAAAGAGCTTAACATGGGGCACTCATCCCATTCCCTGCTATGATTTCATGGTGGCCGCATAAGATCTTCAACTTTCGAGGTTACAACCATAGAAATGTGGTAAATGGCCCGAATATGCGAGGGGGGGAGAAAGGCGACGCAATTACCTACCCCCATTGTTGAAGTTTGTTTTTTCTAGAAAGAATTTTTTTATAAATAAGGAATTTTCAGCACTTATTAATGACAATTTTATAATTTCACATTGTAAGGTGCATTTTTTTTCTCTAAAACAAAGGTGTTGTAAACGCACAAAACTCCTCCTTGAGCCTCTCACCATCACCTTCACGTTGAACTCACCCAAAATGGATTTCCCTCTTTTTTACAATTTTCCTTTGTTTTTGTTTTTTAGACAAAAGGATTTTGCTTTGTGTTTTTTGTATTAGTAACATAGGGTTTTACTTTGTGACTGGTAAGCGACCTGTGGGCCTGTTTGGTTGTTTCTTTACGAACTGGACCCACAGGCCGTTATTTTCTGTGCTTGACACGGATAGGGTTCGTGTGATCACCCCCATCGCGCACACACCCCCGCCCCCTCACCCCCACGCTCCCCACAAACCACCCCGCCACGACCCCGCCGCCTACTCGCCTGGCCGCTCTCGACGGTTGGAGCAGAAGAGCGCGGAGTGAGATTGGGAATCCTTCAGCAAGCACCTAGCGACTACCGGCGATTAGTTGAAGTGAGAAACCCTAACTTGTAATCTTTTACTTCTTTGTTCCTTGTTGTGTTGCCATTTTGGGAGTTGGATATGGTTTTCAAAGTCAGAGATTAGATAGTTAGGATTTTTAAATCGGAGGTTAGGTGGAAGGCGATGCAGATATTGAAGGAAGTTTTCTACATTGGTGGCTAGCTGGGTATTTTTTTAGGGTTTCGGTATTCCAGGGTTTTCATAACAATGAACAAGTGCAGATGCGTAACACAATAGCAACAAATTTCAGCAAACAGTCCTTTAAAAACTTTAAAAAATATTGGCCTTGTGCAGTGGCGAATCCAGGAAGAAACCAGAGGGTGGGCACAAAACTTATAAGCTGGGCTAGTGGATTAAATTCCTTTTTAGGCCAAAATTAGGTTGGGTGTCATGACCGGTTTTTCAATAAAAATGTTTATTGAGAAACCAATCTTTTGAGTCCAGTATGAGAAAAATCCTCCTTACCGGTAGACAAACTCTTAATACAATAAGCCAGTAGCATAAAGTATATTACAGGGTCGAGCTACGGTTGCTCAACCAAATTATTACAAGCACGCCAATAATTATACATAATGGTGGACATGACACAGTGGTGTGGAGGCCTACTACTGACTCGAGGATAGGGTGGTGGTGGAAAAACACAGCGGGGAGTGAGATACATGACTCTAAAACTGGCATCTCATCGAGCGTCGAGGTGAGGCTCAATGAATTTATTTGGTAGCGGAAGCGGATATAATACAGTGACCAAATCCAGGGTCGCACGAGACTGACTGGGATTCCTCTAGGCGTCGGACTCGCTATCAAATTCTTCATCCATGAGATCGCCTTCATCAGCATCTGGCCAAATCAACAAGCCAGGTGAGTACTTTGAAAGTACTCGCAAGACAGTTCGGACGTAAGATATAACAAATGCATGCATGGATGAGTTATGATTAATTTTTAACAGTGGCACATTAATTCATAAAAACAAGACAGGTAAAAAGGGGGTCGGCGGTAGTCCGCTCGAAAACCCAACAAAATAACTATAAACCCAATCGGGTGTCTGAAGCGACACCTCGATAGGAGGATGAATAAATAAAGCACACCGCAGTCGGGCATCTAGGCGACACCACATAAAGGGCTTTAAAAGAAATGCCACAGTCGGGCGTCTGAGCGACGCCACATAAAGGGCTTTAAAAGAAATGCCACAGTTGGGCGTCCGAGCGACGCCACATAAAGGAGCTTTAAAAGAAATGCCACAGTCGGACATCTGAGCGACATCGCAGAAATGGCTTTTATTGAAAGTAAATAATAACAATGCCACAGTCGGACGTCTGAGCAACATCACAGAAAGGGCTTTTATTGAAAGTAACTAATAACAATGCCACAGTCGGACGTCTGAGCGACATCACAGAAAGGGCTTTTATTGAAAGTAACTAAGAACAATGCCACAGTCGGACGTCTGAGCGACATCACAGAAAGGGCTTTTATTCACAAGTAAATAATACTCATAATAAATATTCAATTCATGAGAATAAACGGGTTAGTCCATCCACAGGAATAAACATTTAACCGGACTTAGCACTTATGTGATTCACCGGAGTCTCTGTCATCAAAACTGACATTTGGTCAGGATAAGATAATACCGAACTTGGACATGGAATAGATGATTCAAAGGAATATATGACTCTGCAGAGCTTGTACAAAATTTTTTCCACAGCCAACGGATTTCCGTAGTCACGAAGGACTAGTTCCGTTTACGGTATTTCGAAAGAAAACACAGCTAACCAGTACACACCCATCCTACCTCTCGATGCTAGGAATCACCCTAGACATCGTCCAAGAAAAACTTTTGAGACGGGGAGATCACAATCTCGAATAGCATGGGATCAAATTTATATACGCGCGCTCTAAGGGGTGCCCCCCTCTCGGTCCCAACCGAAAACAACCATGCCCCCTGACCGGATGACTGGCTTTAATTCAGGGCCATGGAACCATCATCACGGCCTCTCCTTTTTGGTGTGTACCAGGAAAGCGGTTTACAACTTACTAAGCCATATTCCTTGCGGAAAACATGTGGTAGTACAGGGAAGGAAGAATGGAAGGAACTGGAATGATACGGTTTGACACTGAAGTCATATAGCCTGGCATAAGACTGGCATGCTACAACACTGCCATCTTACCCATCCTCATGCCAACACATGGCCATGCATACTCACATCCATCCACTCATGGATTTTCGAAACTCACTTGCCTCATCGTTGCATGTAACATGACATTCGTCGGTATGTTCATCAACATGCCATAAACTACTTAATGCAAACATGCCAAAACAATCATAATATCAAAAGTTCAAACATGCTTGCCTGGTTCAGAGTAGTCGGCGCCTAGCTCGGTGAAGTTCGCGGTCCCGTCACCTCCTTCGGTATCTATGGTATAAAGAAAATATACGTGCTATCGTGAATACCGTGAGGTGCACAAAAAGTATTCCAAATATTTTTCAAATAAAAATGATAAAAAACTAGACAAAAATTTGAAGAGGACAGAAAAAGAATCACTCAAAAATTCCTTTCTGTTAAAAAGTTATAAGGGTCTTAACCCAAGGACCCATCTGTAATGAAACAGAAAACTTCTAGGGGCTAACTTATAAAAACAGAAAACGATTCGATAAAGAATACGCCGGCCCAGAGGGGTGACGTACTTTGGCAGAAGACGTTTTCAGAAAACGTTTCGCTTAGAAAGGACAGAGAAGCTGACAGGCGGGTCCC
The DNA here is from genome assembly GCF_002162155.2 of Triticum dicoccoides. Taxonomy (NCBI): domain Eukaryota; kingdom Viridiplantae; phylum Streptophyta; class Magnoliopsida; order Poales; family Poaceae; genus Triticum; species Triticum dicoccoides. Next base: position 77,479,311 of record NC_041392.1, read on the forward strand.
GCTCGTTAGGTTTGAATTTTTAAAAGAGGCGGCAGAGCTCGACGGTGCCCGAGAGCCACGGTGGTCGCCGTCGGCGATCCACGGCGAGGCAGGGAGATCGGAGGGTACCTCCGTGTTCAGGGCGCCAGTCCGCGTCGGTTGGTGCTGGTGGTGGTCGCCGGCGAGTACCACGTCGACGGCGAGTCTTGCTCCGGCGGACGGCGGTTCGGGTGGTCGAGGGCCTCGTCGGAGAGAGCTGCGAAGGCCAAATTGACGCTGGGGTTAGCTCACTGGGTGCTAGAGGAGGCTATAGACGAGATTTGGGCGCTGGGGACGGCCTCACCGGAGCGAATCGAGCTGGTGGCCAAGGCGGATCGGGGCGGCCGGAGTTGGGGGAGGAGACCTCCTCGAGGTCCTCTTGGTGGCTTGGCAGGGTCCTGGAGAGGTGCAGTGAAGGCGTGTGCTCGTGAGCGAGCTCGGGGTCCTTTTTATAGGCGATCCGAGGCGGTGGCCGTGAACGGGGATCTCCGGCAAAGGTTACGGCGGCGCAGAGCTTGGTCGGGGAGGTTTAGGGAGTTGGGCGTCATCGTGGAGGTCCACCGGTTCCATTTAGGTGCTAAACGAGCTTGGATTGGGTGCTTTGGGCGAGCTCGACAGAACGGGGCGGCGCGGGCCCGTCGGCGGCAGGGAGCACGTTCCGTGCTTGCCGGGCCATGGCGACGGTGCCACGGGCGTGCGCTGGCATGGCAGGGACACGCGGAGAGCCAGGGGGCGTTGGGCGGCGCCGGGTGGCGTGGCGAGCGGGCTCGGGCCCTCGCTGGCCGCCACGGGAGGCGCAGCCACCGCAGAAGCTTCCAACAACGGCGAGGCTCGTCGCCACCGACGCCAGGAATTGGCCAAGCGTGCGTGCGGTGCTCTGGCTAGGGAGGAGAGGCTGTGCGCAACGCGCCAGGGGGCACAGGTGATGGATAACAAGTCACTGACGAGAAACGACACTAATTGAATTCTGGAAATCTGAATTTTTCTGAAAGTCTACGGAAACAGTGCCGGCCAGGTGTTCGACGAAATGATTTTGGCATGTGGAGAATTTTCCTTGAGCTGAATTTTGGTGGGGTGGCCTCTCATTGCACCAGGAGGCTGCCTGAATTTTTGTGGAATTTTTGGAGAAGTGTAGATATGAATTTCATCAAATTTGTCAAATCTGGTCCAAACTTGCAGTGAGTGAAATTTGAAATTTTTGAAAAGAAGAAGAGTGGATCAAGATGGTTCTAGGTTGTGGGTACTAAAGACAATCCAGGGGAGTTGGTTTGAGGTGAAAACTCAAAGGCAATGAGGTACTTGCTTTGAAACTCACTTAGGCTCAAAATAATTGGCAGATATGATTTGAGAGATAAAATAATTGAAAAAAAAAATCCAAAACTTGTTTGGACTTGTTGAGACAGAGAATTTAGATTGTTCAAAGGTGGAGGGAGGGATTTTGAGAAGATTTACTATAGGAGACATGGTAAAACCATGGGTGGTTTCAAGATAAGAAAAACCTAAAAATTCATAGAGTTCTTTTTATAAGAAAAAGAATAATCTCCCAAAAATATACTTTGAGAAGGGAACCATTAGAGAAAGAGTTTTAAATGATCAAACACCATAGTTTGAAGAGGATACAAAAATAAAATTCCTTGCCAAAGAAGTTTTTAAGAGGAAGGTTTTTTGAAAAAAAAATTAAATGGCCTCTTTTCAAAAACCAACAAAGTTTTTGCTGAAAAACCAAATAAAAATTTTGGAGTGTTAGAACACCTACCCCCTTAGGAAAAATCTCGTCCCCGAGATTTCAGCTGATCCTTAAATAAGTATGGATGCTCTGTCTGAAGGAAATCCTCCCTTTCCCAGGTTGCTTCACTTTCGTTGTGATTGCTCCACTGAACTCTGAAAAACTTGATGGTTTTCTGTCGGGTCCTCCTTTCAGACTCCTCTAATATTTTTACTGGGCGTTCTCGATAGGTGAGATCTGGTTGTACGTCAATGTTCTCATGGGATACTTGTTTCTCTGGTTTGCTTACGTACTTCCTTAATTGAGAGACGTGGAACACGTCGTGGATGTCGGACAATTCTTCGGGTAAGTCTAGCTGGTAGGCTATAGTGCCTCTTCGTGCCACTATGCAGAATGATCCAATGAATCTTGGTGCTAACTTCCCCTTAATCTTAAACCGTTGCAGTCCCCTCATAGGTGATACTCGTAGGTACACAAATTCACCGGGTTCAAAATTGATCCCATGATGTTTCTGATCGTAATAACTCTTCTGTCGGCTTTGAGCGGTCTTGAGTCGGTCCCTGATTAGCTTGACTTTTTCCTCGGCTTCTTTGAGCATGTCTGGGCCGAAGATACGGCTGTCTCCGGTCTCTGACCAATTTAGCAGGGTACGACATCTCCGTCCGTACAGAGCTTCAAATGGTGCCATTTGCAGGCTGGCCTGTTAACTGTTGTTGTATGCGAACTCGGCATATGGCAGGCTTTCTTCCCAACTGGTTCCATAGGTGAGGACACATGCTCTCAGCATGTCTTCTAAAATTTGGTTTACGCGTTCAGTCTGTCCATCAGTCTGGGGATGGTAGGCTGTACTGAAGGCCAATTGAGTTCCCAGAGCCTGTTGTAAATGATCCCAAAATCTCGAGACGAACTGAGTGCCTCTGTCGGATATTATAGTCTTCGGGACTCCATGCAGACAAACTATATGGGCGAGATAAATCCTGGCAAGCCTCTGAGTGTTGTAGGTTGTCTTCACTGGAATGAAATGTGCCACCTTGGTTAATCTATCGGTGATGACCCATATGGCATCATTCCCGTGTCGTGACCGAGGTAGTCCGACAATGAAATCCATCCCTATTTCATCGCATTTCCACTCACGTATTTTGTTTGGTTGCAGTAGTCCGGCTGGTTTTTGATGCTCAACTTTTATGCGTTGACAAGAATCGCAACATGCAACGAATGTGGCTATGTCCCTCTTCATACCGTGCCACCAAAATCTTTCCTGAATATCCTTATACATTTTGGTTCCTCCAGGGTGGATCGAATATGGGGCGGTGTGTGCTTCAGCTAGAATTTGCTGTTTGAGGTCCTCTATGTTTGGCATGCAGAGTCTGTCTCCGTACCATAATATTCCTCCATCGTCTATGACGAACTCCGAGTCCTTGCCCATACTCACCTTTCTTTTAATTCCTTCAATGCTGGGCTGACCAGGTTGAGCTTCTTTAATTCTCTCCACAAGGTCGGGCTTTATTTCCAAGTTTGCTATGGTGCCTTCCGCGATCATTATCAAGTTGAGTTTGGAAAATTCTTGTTGGAATTCAGGTCTCAAGCTTTGCAGACTATTTTCGTCGGAGCTGGGGTTTCGACTAAGAGCATCAGCCACTACATTTGCTTTCCCTGGATGATAGTGGATACCAACATCATAATCCTTTACCAATTCTAACCAGCGTCATTGCCGTAAGTTTAGTTCTGGCTGTGTGAAAATATATCTGAGACTTTTATGGTCCGTGTATATTTCACATCGATTTCCAAGTAAGAAATGCCTCCATTCCTTAAGTGCATGAATGACTGCTGCCATTTCTAAGTCATGAGTGGGATAATTTTCCTCATGCTTGCGAAGTTGCCTTGAAGCGTATGCGACAACCTTGCCTTCTTGCATCAACACACACCCGAGGCCTTTTCGGGATGCGTCACAATACACTTCAAAATTCTTGTGTATGTCTGGCACAATTAATACCGGTGATGTCGTTAATTTCCGTTTTAGCTCTTGGAAACTTTTTTCGCAGGCTTCTGTCCATTTAAACTTCTTGTCCTTCTTGAGTAACTTCGTCATTGGCTTGGCTAGGGTGGAGAATCCTTCAATAAACCTGCGGTAATATCCTGCCATTCCCAAGAAACTTCGTATGTCCGTTACGCTGGCTGGTGACTTCCAGCCAAGTATGGCCCTGACTTTCTCCGGGTCCACTGCGATACCGTCTTGGGTCAGCACGTGACCTAGAAAGCCTACTTGTCTTAGCCAAAATTCGCACTTGCTGAACTTGGCATACAATTGGTGTTTCCTGAGTTCTCCTAGCACAATCCTGAGATGTTCCGCGTGCTCTTCTGGTGTCTTGGAGTATATCAGAATATCGTCGATAAATACCACAACGAACTTTTCCATAAACTTCATAAATACTTTGTTCATGAGGTGAACAAAATATGCGGGGGCGTTCGTTAATCCAAAAGGCATAACTGTGAACTCATATAGTCCATATCTGGAGGTGAAGGCTGTTTTGGGGATATCTTCTGTTCGCACTTTTAATTGATGGTATCCTGACCTTAAGTCAATCTTTGAGAACACCTTGGCCTGAGCGAGCTGATCAAATAAATCATTTATCCGCGGCATCGGGTATTTGTTCTTGACTGTGACCATGTTAACTGCTCGGTAGTCTATGCACAATCTCAGTGTTCCATCCTTCTTTTTGGCAAATAAAATTGGTGATCCCCAAGGTGAGGAGCTGGCTCGAATGTATCCCTTGTCCAGCAATTCCTTTATTTGTTTCTTCAACTCAATCAACTCGGATGGTGCCATTCTGTATGGTTTCTTGTATATGGGGGTGGTTCCTGGTGCTAGCTCAATGCTGAATTCTATCTCTCGGTCTGGTGGCATGCCTGGTAGTTCTTCGGGAAATACGTCTGGAAATTCACATACTACTGGAACCTTGTTTAGCTTGGAAACGTCCACCTTATTCAATCTCGGCTGCCGGGGTATTTTTCTTTCTTTGGCTGATACTTTTATTGTCTTCCCGTGGTGGTGTGTGAGAATTACGGTCCGGTTGAAACAGTCAATAAAACCTTTGTTGGTGGTTAACCAGTCCATCCCTAGGATGACATCCAGTCCTTTATTTTCCAACACAATAAGATTAGCGTGAAATTTCAATCCTTCGAACTCAATAAACACATTCTGACAGTAACTCTGAGTAACTTGCTGAATCCTAGGGGACTTGCTGATCATGGATTTTTCCAAGGGAAACATCGAAAAATTATTTTGCAAAGCAAAACTTTTTGAAATGAATGAGTGAGAAGCTCTAGAATCAAACAAAACCGTTGCAGGTATTGTGTTGACAGGAAACGTACCGAGTACGATATCCGGAGCGTTTTGTGCTTCTTCTTTGGTCACGTGGTTAGATGACCCTTCCTGTGGTTGTTGTTGGGGTTGAAATTGTTGCGCTTGGGCGCGGAATTATTTCCACCGTTGTTTGGCTTCGGGGTTGAGTTCCTTGGCTTGGGGCACTGTTTGGCATAGTGCCCTTCTTCTCCACAAGCGTAGCAAGTAACGCCTGGGCGATATGTGAACTCCTTGTCCCTTGCATGGAAATTCTTGGTTGGGCGTGAGACGTTTGTCGTAGGCTTGTGTGTCCCACTTTTCTAAAAATCTGTCTTGCTTCGGTGGTTGCGCACAAGAGTAGACTGGTCTCTTTTTCGCTTGCGGAAATCCTCCAAGCTACGTCTCTCATTTTCCAGAGTAATGGCTTTGTCCACTAGAGTATTAAAATCTGGAAAAGTGTGCACGACCAGTTGGCATTTAAGCGCGGGCGCCAGACCGTCAAGGAATTTCTCCATCTTCTTGCTTTCAGTCATACGTTCTTCATTGGCATAGCGAGACAATAGAGTAAATTTACTGTTGTATTCTGACACTGTCATGTTCCTTTGTCTGAGGTCATCGAACTCTCTCTTCTTGATTTTCATAATACTCTTAGGAATGTGTGCACCACGGAAACCTTCCTTGAAATCATCCCAGGTTATATCATTTTCGTTGGGGTGCATGTGCAGAAAATTCTCCCACCATGATGCAGCTGCTCCTGTGAGATAGTGTGGAGCATATGTACTTTCTTGAGATCTGAACATTTCACAATAATTAATTTTCTCTCCATATCTTGAAGCCAATCCTCGGCTTCAAGAGGCTTGTCAGTATGAGAAAATGTTTGGGGACGTGTCTTCTGTAGCTCAGATAACTTGGAATGCTGCTGATACTGTCCATGGCGATTTCCCATGTTGATGACTTGGTTCATCATTTCCCGATGTTGTTGCTAACTCTGCTCATAAAGGCGGCACATTTGTGAAAGTGCTGATTCACTTCCCTGTTGGCTTGACTGTCCCTGTGTGAACTTGTTGCTGGGTTGTGTATCATGATTTTCCTCTGGTGGAGTTGGCATGGAGTGAGTCCAAGGACGAGACATTTTTCACTCTGGGGATATATTTTGTAAAACCCATAAGAAAAGCGGAAAGAGTCGCAAAAACCATTCCAATAATGCACAAAGCTGGCAAATAAATTAAATAACCAAGCTTACTTAAGAAAAACAAATCGATTTGCGCGCAGAGAAGGACTGCTCATTACATATCTTACACGCAGACAGTAATTATACAATACATCACTCAGGATATGCGTACATATTCCTGACATGTTATTTAGGGCTAGTGCACTCCTCCAGATCCTACATGATGCGTAAACAGGCTACTTCTCACAACCTATGTACATATAAACATATCGTACAAAGCGGTACATTGCATGGCGGCTAAGCATACTCAGGCGGAGATGTTGACGATCTCCTTTGCCCTGCCGAGGGTGAGGCGTAGCGAGGCTGGGGACTCGACTTCCTCCTCGCTAATAGGCTCCATACGTGTAGTGTTGCGCCGAGTAGATGGAGCGGGTGCCAGGGGCGGAACAACACAAACAGGAGTGGGCGCGCAGGGTGGTGCAGTGCGCGCTGGAGTGGGCGCAATGACTTGGTTGAATTCTTCGGTAGAAGGCAGGCGACGAGTAGGTGCATAAGATGTTGAGGACGAGACAAAAGTCAGTGGCGGTGCGGTGGGTAGGAGCTCCCTCCTGTTGGCAGCACAGCCATGGACTGAGTCCGTGCGGGCAGCTACAAAGTCGTCCACCAGGTTGTCAAAGGCTGCCTCTAGGGCCCGGAGATACTCAATAAGCATCTCAAAAGCCTCGTCTCGTTCTCCTCTGGGGCAGGAGAATGCGTAGTGACAGGTGTAAGGCACATGGCATGGAAGATAACGGTAACGACGAGTCTTCATTACGGGGAGGACATCCCTGAGACGAGCTATCGCCTCGCGGGCTGCCATCTGCATAGCATGCCTCTCCGTAGGCATGGCTCTTCCCAAGAACCGGAAGCGGCGTAACTCACCACGCCCTCCTTTGAACTGCACCGCGGCCTGGTGCATGGTCAGACTGTCGTTGACTCGGTGTTGGCAGAGTGTGAAGACTGGGCGCACAGATGGCCCCATCGCGACCTGAACGATGAAGGAAAGAAGCTTGACGAACCCATCGGGCACGTTGGCGAACGTCTGAGACTCGCAGCTGTTGTCGGCCATCTACAAAAGTAGGCAAAAATTCTGAATGGTCAGATCATAAATTTATGCTGACTGTCAGAAAATGACTACAATTGCAGAAAAAAAATATAAATTGGCTCTATCATGCTAATAACCAATTAGCGATCGCACCTAGTGGCTTCCTACAGTCAGCCTGGCTCTGATACCAAGCTTGTCACGACCGGTTTTTCAATAAAAATGTTTATTGAGAAACCAATCTTTTGAGTCCAGTATGAGAAAAATCCTCCTTACCGGTAGACAAATTCTTGATACAATAAGCCAGCAGCATAAAGTATATTACAGGGTCGAGCTACGGTTGCTCAACCAAATTATTACAAGCACGCCAATAATTATACATAATGGCGGACATGACATAGTGGTGTGGAGGCCTACTACTTACTCGAGGATAGGGTGGTGGTGGAAAAACACAGCGGGGAGTGAGATACATGACTCTAAAACTGGCATCTCATCGAGCGTCGAGGTGAGGCTCGATGAATTTATTTGGTAGCGGAAGCGGATATAATACAGTGACCAAATCCAGGGTCGTACGAGACTGACTGGGATTCCTCTAGGTGTCGGACTCGCTATCAAATTCTTCATCCATGAGATCGCCTTCGTCAGCATCTGGCCAAATCAACAAGCCAGGTGAGTACTTTGAAAGTACTCGCAAGACACTTCGGACGTAAGATATAACAAATGCATGCATGGATGAGTCATGATTAATTTTTAATAGTGGCACATTAATTCATAAAAACAAGACAGGTAAAAAGGGGGTCGGCGGTAGTCCGCTCGAAAACCCAACAAAATAACTGTAAACCAAATCGGGTGTCTGAAGCGACACCTCGATAGGAGGATGAATAAATAAAGCACGCCGCAGTCGGGCGTCTAGGCGACACCACATAAAGGGCTTTAAAAGAAATGCCACAGTCGGGCATCTGAGTGACGCCACATAAAGGGCTTTAAAAGAAATGCCACAGTCGGACGTCTGAGCGACGCCACATAAAGGGGCTTTAAAAGAAATGCCACAGTCGGACATCTGAGCGACATCGCAGAAATGGCTTTTATTGAAAGTAAATAATAACAATGCCACAGTCGGACGTCTGAGCGACATCACAAAAAGGGCTTTTATTGAAAGTAACTAATAACAATGCCACAGTCGGACGTCTGAGCGACATCACAGAAAGGGCTTTTATTGAAAGTAACTAATAACAATGCCACGGTCGAACGTCTGAGCGACATCACAGAAAGGGCTTTTATTCATAAGTAAATAATACTCATAATAAATATTCAATTCATGAGAATAAACGGGTTAGTCCATCCACAGGAATAAACATTTAACCGGACTTAGCACTTATGTGATTCACCGGAGTCTCTGTCATCAAAACTGACATTTGGTCAGGATAAGATAATACCGAACTTGGACATGGAATAGATGATTCAAAGGAATATATGACTCTGCAGAGTTTGTACAAAAAATTTTCCACAGCCAACGGATTTCCGTAGTCACGAAGGACTAGTTCTATTTACGGTATTTCGGAAGAAACACAGCTAACCAGTACACACCCATCCTACCTCTCGATGCTAGGAATCACCCTAGACATCGTCCAAGAAAAACTTTTGAGACGGGGAGATCACAATCTCGAATAGCATGGGATCAAATTTATATACGCGCGCTCTAAGGGGTGCCCCCCTCTCGGTCCCAACCGGAAACACCCATGCCCCCTGACCAGATGACTGGCTTTAATCCAGGGCCATGGAACCATCATCACGGCCTCTCCTTTTTGGTGTGTACCAGGAAAGCGGTTTACAACTTACTAAGCCATATTCCTGGCGGAAAGCATGTAGTAGTACAGGGAAGAAAGAATGGAAGGAACTGGAATGATACGGTTTGACACTGAAGTCATATAGCCTGGCATAAGACTGGCATGCTACAACACTGCCATCTTACCCATCCTCATGCCAACACATGGCCATGCATACTCACATCCATCCACTCATGGATTTTCGAAACTCACTTGCCTCATCGTTGCATGTAACATGACATTGGTCGGTATGTTCATCAACATGCCATAAACTACTTAATGCAAACATGCCAAAACAATCATCATATCAAAATTTCAAACATGCTTGCCTGGTTCAAACATGCTTGCCTGGTTCAAAGTAGTCGGAGCCTAGCTCGGTGAAGTTCGCGGTCCCGTCACCTCCTTCGGTATCTATGGTATAAAGAAAATATACGCGCTATCGTGAATACCGTGAGGTGCACAAAAATTATTCCAAATATTTCTCAAATAAATATGATAAAAAACTAGACAAAAATTTGAAGAGGACAGAAAAAGAATCACTCAAAAATTCCTTTCTGTTAAAAAGTTAGAAGGGTCTTAACCCAAGGACCCATCTGTAATGAAACAGAAAACTTCCAGGGGCTAACTTATAAAAACAGAAAACGATTCGATAAAGAATACGCCGGCCCAGAGGGGTGACGTACTTTGGCAGAAGACGTTTTCAGAAAATGTTTCGCTTAGAAAGGACAGAGAAGCTGACAGGCGGGTCCCGCCCATCAGGTTTGAATTTTTAAAAGTGGCGGCAGAGCTCGACGGTGCCCGAGAGCCGCGGTGGTCGCCGGCGGCGATCCACGGCGAGGCAAGGAGATCGGAGGGTACCTCCGTGTTCAGGGCACCATTCCGCGTCGGTTGTTGGTGGTGGTGGTCGCCGGTGAGTACCACGTCGACGGCGAGTCTTGCTCCGGCGGACGGCGGTTCGGGTGGTCGAGGGCCTCGTCGGAGAGAGCTGCGAAGGCCAAATTGACGCTGGGGTTAGCTCACTGGGTGCTAGAGGAGGCTATAGACGAGATTTGGGCGCCGGGGACGGCCTCATCGGAGCGAATCGAGCTGGTGGCCGAGGCGGATCGGGGCGGCCGGAGTTGGGGGAGGAGACCTCCTCGAGGTCCTCCTGGTGGCTTGGCAGGGTCCTGGAGAGGTGCAGTGAAGGTGTGTGCTCGTGAGCGAGCTTGGGGTCCTTTTTATAGGCAATCCAAGGCGGTGGCCGTGAACGGGGATCTCCGGCGAAGGTTACGGCAGCGCAGAGCTTGGTCGGGGAGGTTTAGGGAGTTGGGCGTCATCGTGGAGGTCCACCAGTTCCATTTAGGTGCTAAACGAGCTTGGATTGGGTGCTTTGGGCGAGCTCGACGGAACGGGGCGGCGCGGGCCCGTCGGCGGCAGGGAGCACGTTCCGTGCTTGCCGGGCCACGGCGACGGTGCCATGGGCGTGCGCTGGCATGGCAGGGACACGCGGAGAGCCAGGGGGCGTGGGGCGGCACCGGGTGGCGTGGCGAGCGGGCTCGGGCCCTCGCTGGCCGCCACGGGAGGCGCAGCCACCGCAGAAGCTTCCAACGCCGGCGAGGCTCGTCGCCACGGACGCCAGGAATTGGCCAAGCGTGCGTGCGGTGCTCTGGCTAGGGAGGAGAGGCCGTGCGCAACGCGCCAGGGGGCACTGGTGATGGATGACAAGTCACTGACGAGAAACGACACTGACTGAATTCTGAAAATCTGAATTTTTCTGAAAGTCTACGGAAACAGTGCCGGCCAGGTGTTCGACGAAATGATTTTGGCATGTGGAGAATTTTCCTTGAGCTGAATTTTGGTGGGGTAGCCTCTCATTGCACCAGGACGCTGCCTGAATTTTTGTGGAATTTTTGGAGAAGTGTAGATATGAATTTCATCAAATTTGTCAAATCTGGTCCAAACTTGCAGTGAGTGAAATTTGAAATTTTTGAAAAGAAGAAGAGTGGATCAAGATTGTTCTAGGTTGTGGGTACTAAAGACAATCCAGGGGAGTTGGTTTGAGGTGAAAACTCAAAAGCAATGAGGTACTTGCTTTGAAAATCACTTAGGCTCAAAATAATTGGCAGAAATGATTTGAGAGATAAAATAATTGAAAAAAAAATCCAAAACTTGTTTGGACTTGTTGAGACAGAGAATTTAGATTGTTCAAAGGTGGAGGGAGGGATTTTGAGAACATTTACTATAGGAGACATGGTAAAACCATGGGTGGTTTCAAGATAAGAAAAACCTAAAAATTCATAGAGTTCTTTTTATAAGAAAAAGAATAATCTCCCAAAAATATACTTCGAGAAGGGAACCATTAGAGAAAGAGTTTTAAATGATCAAACACCATAGTTTGAAGAGGATACAAAAATAAAATTCCTTGCCAAAGAAGTTTTTAAGAGGAAGGTTTTCTGAAGAAAAAAAATTAAATGGCCTCTTTTCAAAAACCAACAAAGTTTTTGCTGAAAAACCAAATAAAAATTTTGGATTGTCACATTGGGTTTAGTAAGGCAGCCATTTACCTGTATTCCTAGATTGCAAGTCAACTAAACATTTCTCAGAATAGTATTTACTGTAGTGTTTTTTTTGTGCAGAATATGAAATTTTGATCCAAATATTTGTATCTTTGTAGGGAAATAACAATAAACTCTTAATTCTGTTGCCCAAATTTGTACATATTTTAAAGATTATATATGTGAGGGCGTACAATATATCAGAGTTTTTAGGAATTATTTTAGTCTTTATTTTGTGTGGTTATGTAGTACCAGGAAAAAGTGAAGTAAGTTCATTTTCTCCAACGTGACAGACAAGTGGCTAATTGAGTTGGTTACCCTGACGATCCTTCGTCCGTCCAGAACAGATTTTCTTTTCTTTTTCAAGGACCATATTATTGGATGCGGGTGTATGTAGATGGGCTGTATGTTGAAGGTGTGCGTGTGTACATTTGGGTGGGCCGAGTAACAACAGTAGTAGGATTTATGTTTTCATAGGACTTTTCTCAGAGATTACTGCTCAGTCTCAGACACTACCTCAGTTGTGCTGCAGAGGAGGAGGGGCCAATGACGCGCGTTGATGCTCGGGGTGAGCCCATGCTGCCGGTCGAGGATGAAGAGAAGGACATGTCTGAACAAGCTGTGGTGCGGCGGGCACGCGCTGCGTTGCGGGGTTATGAGGAGTGGAGGGCGAGCCACCCGCTCAGTTGAAGTGTATGATTGTGATTACTGATGCAGTACCTTCGTTGATTATACTGTATGATTATTGCCTAGTGTTTTTACATGCATAAGCCCTTTTCTTAAATTCTCATCCTTTGCTTTTCTTCATTTTATTTTTTTTACACAGGTGGTGTGCATAACCTGTCGACAGGACTGCAACAGGCCCAATGAAGATGGGTTGACATTTACCATCAGGCTAGATGGGGACACTTCAGCTCTGGTATAAATAATCATGTCAATTTTACTTGTACTGTGTTTGTTCCCCTCTACTTTGAAGATTAACAATATGTAGGAAATAAATATCAATTAAATTCTACATCTACAGATCATGCCATGCTACGCAAGGCACCAGTTCAGCGCCATCCCAGACAGTTCATTTCTTTTTCAAGCGAGAGGAAGCATCATGTATGATTTTGGTGTGTACAAAGGGAATTCAAGGGCGATCATCTGAGGTGAAAATTGGTGCAGGTTTGTTGAAGACTTCGACCTGCGAGAAGGCGACCTTGTCTCCTTCGATTTGACTGAAGACATTCCTATGGTGTACTGCTACAACCTGCCAAGGACATGCGATCAAAACGAAGAGCGTAAAGATCCTCTAGAATTAGCTGTCATAACGAAGGGAATTAATCTTACAAAGCAAGAGGAGCGTAACCTACATGACCTTTTGGCGATGAAGAAAGGTTATATAGGTGCATTTTTTGTCCATCGCTTCACCAAGTCGAACATAGGAGGAAAGACGATGGTATGTTTTTGGTCTACTAGTATTTTCTATTTTGTATGCAATTTTCTTTGTGTTTTCATGGAGAGAAAGTTTAATGATATGCTATTGTAGCTGAAACCAGTGAATACACTGATGTGTGTTTTTGCGTATCCTTTTGTTTCCCATAACTGAAGATCCTTGTATAATATACGTAGATGTAGCTGAAGATCCTTTTGTTTAATGCTCCTTCACATATTTGATAATTTTTCTTCCTATGACGGTGCATACAGAGATTACCGGTGAAAGTTGTTGACGCCCTGAAGACCCCAGGAGATGGGGAGATACTAGGAGATGGGCTTGCTGGCATTCGGCTGTGCAAGGACAGTTTGATGCCGGTCAAGTACCACAAGTGTGATGATGGCCGCATCATCTTCGGCAAGGGATGGAGTGATTTTGTTGACAATGAAGAGTAGCACCACCCGTTCATGTACCATAAAGGTTCATAAAGCCATTCTTTTTGGTTTCAAGACCACCACCCGTGAAGTTCTTCAGATCGAGGTGGTTATAAACATGCTGACCGAGGAGCCACAAATGTAGCACGACAACGCAAGAGTTTCCTTTACACTAGGTATAGTGCAAAAACTATTTTGATAGTAGTTATGCATCTATGGGGTTACGTCTTCATTATGTCTTGGGTGATGATGACTATGAGAGGAGGACATGTTGCAGTTAGAGTAAATGCTAGGATTCGGCCCTATTCAGGACTCAAAATAGGTCTTTCACAAGTGGTTGCTTTATTGGCTGCTTTTTCCCTGGCTATAATCATGAACGATGGTAATGTAAATGGAATCGTTAAGGGGGTTTTATTAATATTTTAAATCATGGAGTTAAGATGGTAGAACTACCTATGAGTGTTTGCGTAGGAGATGCAGGAAGGGCATCAGTTGTGTTCTTGACTCTTTGGCAATGCAGCAATTGTTGGAAATATGCCCTAGAGGCAATAATAAATTAGTTATTATTTTATTTCCTTGTTCATGATAATCGTTTCTTATCCATGCTAGAATTGTATTGATAGGAAACTCAGATACATGTGTGGATACATAGACAACACCATGTCCCTAGTAAGCCTCTAGTTGACTAGCTCGTTGATCGGTAGATGGTTACAGTTTCCTGACCATGGACATTGGATGTCGTTGATGACGGGATCACATCATTAGGAGAATGATGTGATGGACAAGACCCAATCCTAAGCCTAGCGCAAGATAGTGTAGTTCGTATGCTAAAGCTTTTCTAATGTCAAGTATCATTTCCTTAGACCATGAGATTGTGCAACTCCCGGATACCGTAGGAATTCTTTGGGTGTACCAAACGGCACAACGTATCTAGGTGGCTATAAAGGTGCACTACGGGTATCTCCGAAAGTGTTTGTTGGGTTGGCACGAATCGAGACTGGGATTTGTCACTCTGTGTAACGGAGAGGTATCTCTGGGCCCACTCGGTAGGACATCATAATGTGCACAATGTGACCAAGGAGTTGATCACGGGATGATGTGTTACAGAACGAGTAAAGAGACTTGCCGGTAACGAGATTGAATGAGGTATCGGGATACCCACGATCGAATCTCGAGCAAGTATCGTACCGATAGACAAAGGGAATTGTATACGGGATTGACTGAATCCTTGATATCGTGGTTCATCCGATGAGATCATCATGGAAAATGCGGGAGCCAACATGGGTATCCAGATCCCGTTGTTGGTTATTGACCAGAGAGATGTCTCGGTCATGTCTGCATGGTTCCCGAACCTGTAGGGTCTACATACTTAAGGTTTGATGACGCTAGGGTTATTAGGAAGACTTGTATGTGATTACCGAATGTTGTTCGGAGTCCCGGATGAGATCCCGGACGTCACGAGGAGTTCCGGAATGGTCTGGAGGTAAAGATTTATATATGTAAGGTTATTGTTCGGGTTCCAGGAAAAGTACGGTTTTTCCGGTATTGTACCGGCAAGCTTCCGGAAGGTTCCGGAGGATTCCGGAGGTCCGGAAAATGTTCCACCACGTCCAATACAGCAGCATGGGTTGTAGGGGGCTCCCTAGCCTTAATGGGCCAGGGGCACCAGCCCCCCCAAGGCCCATGCGCATGGGAGAGGGGAAACCCTAAGGGGGAGGGCCTCCACTTGACTTGGGAGGCACTCCTCCCCCCCTTGGCCGCCGCCCCCAACCCTAGATGGGATCTAGGGGGGCCGGCCCCCTCTCTCCCCTCCTATAAATAGTGGAGGGGTGGGAGGGCGGCCATACCCTTGATCAAGGCGCAGCCCTACCTCTCTCCCTCCTCGTCTCTCGTAGTGCTTGGCGAAGCCCTGCTGGAGTACCGCGCTCCTCCACCACCACCACGCCGTCGTGCTGCTGCTGGACGGAGTCTTCCCCAACCTCTCCCTCTCTCATTGCTGGATCAAGGCACGGGAGACGTCACCGGGCTATACATGTGTTGAACGCGGAGACGCCGTTGTTCGGCGCTTAGATCGGAATCGACCGCGATCTGAATCGCTGCGTGTACGACTCCACCAACCGCTTTCTTGCAATGCTTCCGCTTAGCGATCTTCAAGGGTTTGAAGATGCACTCCCTCTCTCTCATTGCTAGTATCTCCTAGATTGATCTTGGTGACACGTAGAAGAATTTTGAATTATTGCTACGTTCCCCTACAGTGGCATCATGAGCTAGGTCTATGCATAGATTCTATGCACGAGTAGAACACAAAGTAGTTGTGGGCGATGATTTGTTCAACTTGCTTGCCGTTACTAGTATTATCTTGATTCGGCGGCATTGTGGGATGAAGTGGACCGGACCGACCTTACATGTACACTTACGTGAGACAGGTTCCACCGACTGACATGCACTTGATGCATAAGGTGGCTGGCGGGTGTCTGTCTCTCCCACTTTAGTCGGATCAGATTCGATGAAAAGGGTCCTTATGAAGGGTAAATAGCAATTGGCATATCACCGTTGTGGTTTTGCGTAGGTAAGAAACGTTCTTGCTAGAAACCCATAGCAGCCACGTAAAACATGCAACAACAATTAGAGGACGTCTAACTTATTTTTGCAAGGTATGTTATGTGATGTGATATGGCCAAAAGGATGTGATGAATGATATATGTGATGTATGAGATTGATCATGTTCTTGTAATAGGAATCACGACTTGCATGTCGATGAGTATGACAACCGGCAGGAGCCATAGGAGTTGTCTTAATTTATTTATGACCTGCGTGTCAATGAAAACGCCATGTAATTACTTTACTTTATTGCTAACCGTTAGCCATAGTAGTAGAAGTAATAGTTGGCGAGGCAACTTCATGAAGACACGATGATGGAGATCATGATGATGGAGATCATGGTGTCATGCCGGTGACAATGATGTTCATGCTGCGCCTCAAGGATGGAGATCAAAGGTGCAAGATGATATTGGCCATATCATGTCACTTTATGATTTGCATGGGATGTTTGTCATGTTTGCATCTTATTTGCTTAGAACGACGGTAGCATAAATAAGATGATCCCTCGCAATAATTTCAAGAAAGTGTTCCCTCTAACTGTGCACCGTTGCTAAGGTCCGTTGTTCCGAAGCACCACGTGATGATCGGTTGTGATAGGTTCTAACGTTCGCATACAACGGGTGTAAGCCAGATTTGCACACACAATACACTTAGGTTAACTTGACGAGCCTAGCATGTACAGACATGGCCTCAGAACACAGAAGACCGAAAGGTCGAACATGAGTCGTATAGTGGATACGATCAACATGAAGATGTTCACCGATGATGACTACTCCGTCTCACGTGATGATCGGACACGGCCTAGTTGACTCGGATCATGTATCACTTAGATGACTAGAGGGATGTCTATCTAAGTGGGAGTTCATTGAATAAATTGATTAGATGAACTTAATTATCATGAACATAGTCAAAAGGTCTTTGCAAATTATGTCGTAGCTCACGATTTGGTTCTACTGTTTTAGATATGTTCCTAGAGAAAATTTAGTTGAGAGTTGACAGTAGCAATTATGCGGACTGGGTCCATGAACTGAGGATTGTCCTCATTGCTGCACAGAAGGGTTATGTCCTTAATGCACCGCTCAGTGTGATGAACCTCAAGTGTCGTCTGTAGATGTTGGGAAACATCTAACATACACGTTTTGATGACTACATGATAGTTCAATGCATAATACTACCAGTTTAGAATTGTGGCACCAAAGACGTTTTTGAAACGTCGCAGAACATATGAGATGTTCCAAAAACTTAAATTGGGATTTCAGACTAGTGCCCACGTCAAGAGGTATGAGACCTCTGACAAGTTTCTTAAGCTTGCAAACTAAGGGAGAAAAGCTCAATCATTGAGCATGTGCTCAGATTGTCTGAGTAGTAGAATCGCTTGAATTGAGTGGGAGTTAATCTTCCAGATGAGATAGTGATAGTTCTCCATAGTCATTGCCACCAAGCTATTGGAGCTTCGTGATGAACTATAACATATCAGGGATAGACATGATGATCCTTGAGCAACTCGCGATGTTTGACACCGCGAAAGTAGAAATCAAGTAGGAGCATCAATTGTTGATGGTTAAACCACTAGTTTCGAGAAGGGCAAGGGAAAGAAGGGATACTTCATGAGACGGCAAATCAGTTGCTGCTCTAGTGAAGAAACCCGACGTTGAACCAAACCCGAGACTAAGTGCTTCTATAATGAGGGGAACGGTCACTGAAGCAGAACTACCCTAGATACTTTGTAGATGAGAAGGCTGGCAAGGTCGACAGAAGTATTTTGGATATACGTCATATTATTATGTACTTTACTAGTACTCCTAGTAGCACCAGGGTAATAAATACCGGTTCAGTTGCTAAGCGTTAGTAACTCGAAATAAAAGGCTGCAGAGACTAGCTAAAGGTGAGATGACGATATGTGTTTCCAAGGTTGATGTGATCAAACATCGCACGCTCCCTCTACCATCGGGATTGGTGTTAAACCAAAATAATTGTTATTTGGTGTTTGCGTTGAGCATAGACATGATTGGATTATGTTTATCGCCACACGGTTATTCATTCAAGGAGAATAATGGTTATTCTGTTTATTTGAATAATACCTTCAATGGTCTTGCACCTAAAATGAATGGTTTATTGAATCTCGATCGTAGTGATACACATGTTCATGCCAAAAGATATAAGATAGTAATGATAGTACCACGTACTTGTGGCACTGCCATTTGAGTCATGTTGGTATAAAATGCATGAAGAAGCTCCATGTTGATGGATCTTTGGACTCACTCATTTTTGAAAAGATTGAGACATGTGAACCATGTCTATTGGTAGATATGCATGAAGAAACTCCATGCAGATGGATCATTTGGACTCACTTGATTTTGAATCACTTGAGACATGCAAATCATACCACATGGGCAAGATGACTGAAAGGCCTCGTTTTCAGTAAGATGGAACAAGAAATCAACTTGTTGGAAGTAATACATTTGATGTGTGCAGTCCAATGAGTGCAGAGGCATGCAATGGATATCGTTATGTTCTTACTTCACAGATGATTTGAGTAGATATTGAGTATATTTACTTGATGAAACACAAGTCTGAATTATTGAAAGGTTTAAGTAATTTCAGAGTGAAGCTGAAGATCGTCGTGACAAGATGATAAAATGTCTATGATATGATCATAGAGATGAATATCTGAGTTACGAGTTTGGCACACAATTAAGACATTGTGGAAATTGTTTCACAACTAATACCGCCTGGACCACCATAGTGTGATGGTGTGTCTGAACATCACAAATGCACCCTATTGGATATGGTGCATACCATGATGTCTCTTATCGAATTACCACTATCGTTTATGGGTTAGGCATTAGAGACAACCGCACTCACTTTAAATAGGGCAACACACAATTCCGTTGAGACGACACCGTATGAACTATGGTTTAGAGAAACCTAAGCTGTCGTTTCTTAAAAGTTTGGGGCTGCGATGCTTATGTGAAAAAGTTTCAGGGTGATAAGCTCGAACCCAAAGCGGATAAATGCATCTTCATAGAATACCCCAAAATAGTTGGCTATACCTCCTATTTTAGATCCGGAAGCAAAAGTGATTGTTTCTAGAAACGGGTCCTTTCTCGAGGAAAAGTTTCTCTCGAAAGAATTGAGTGGGAGGATGGTGGAGACTTGATGAGGTTATTGAACCGTCACTTCAACTAGTGTGTCGCAGGGCACAGGAAGTTGTTCCTGTGGCACCTACACCAATTGAAGTGGAAGCTTATGATAGTGATCATGAAACTTCGGATCAAGTCACTACCAAACCTCATAGGTCGACAAGGATGCATACTACTTCAGAGTGGTACGTAGTCCTGTCTTGGAAGTCATGTTGCTAGACAACAATGAACCTATGAGCTATGGAGAAGTGATGGTGGGCCCAGATTCCAAAGAATGGCTCGAGGCCATAAAATCTGAGAGAGGATCCATGTATAAAAGAAAGTATAGACTTTGAAAGAACCACTTGATGGTCGTAAGGCTATTGGGTGCAGATGGATTTTAAAAGGAAGACAGACAATGATGGTAAGTGTCACCATTAAGAAAGCTCAACTTGTCGTTAAGATGTTTCCCGGCAAGTTCAAGGAGTTGACTACGATGAGACTTTCTCACTCATAGCGATGCTAAGAGTCTGTTGGAATTATGTTAGCAGTTACTGCATTATTTATGAAATCTTGCAGATAGGATGTAAAAAACATTGTTTCCTCGGCATTTTTCTTGAGGAAAGGTTGTATGTGATACAACCAGAAGGTTTTGTCAATCCTGAAAGATTCTGACAAGTATGCAAAGCTCCAGCAATCCTTCTAAGGACTGGAGTAAGCATCTCGGAGTTGGAATATACGCTTTGATGAGATGATCAAAGATTTTGGGTTTATACAAAGTTTATGAGAAGCTTGTATTTCCAAAGAAGTGAGTGGGAGCACTATAGAATTTTTGATGAGTATATGTTGTTAACATATTGTTGATCAGAAATGATGTAGAATTTCTGGAAAGCATGCAGGGTTATTTGAAAAGTGTTTTTCAATGGGAAATCTGGATTAAGCTACTTGAACATTGAGCATCAAGATCTATAAGGATAGATCAAAATGGCTTAATAGTACTTTCAAACGAACACATACCATGATAGAATTTTGAAGGAGTTCAAAAATAGATCGGCAAAGAAGGAGTTCTTGGCTGTGTTATAAGGTATGAGTATTGAGTAAAACTCAAGACTTGACCATGGCAGATTAGAGAGAAAGGACGAAGGTCGTCCCCTATGCTTTAGACATAGGCTCTAAAGTATGCTGTGTTGTGTACCGCACCTGAAGTGTGCCAAGCCATGAGTCAGTCAAGGGGTACAAGTGTGATCTAGGAATGGATCATAGGACAACGGTCAAGGTTATCCTTAGTAACTAGTGGACTAAGGAATTTTCTCCATTATGGAGGTGGTAAAAGAGTTCGTCGTAAAGGGTTACGCCGATGCAATCTTTGACACTAATCTGGATGATTCTGAGTAGTAAACTGGATTCATATAGTAGAACAGTTATTTGGAATAGCTCCAAATAGAGCGTGGTAGCTGCATATACAAGATGACATAGAGATTTGTAAAGCACACACGGATCTGAAAGGTTCAGACCCGTTGACTATAACATCTCTCACAAGCATAACATGATCAAACCCAGAACTCATTGAGTGTTAATCACATGGTAATGTGAACTAGATTATTGACTCTAGTAAACTCTTTGGGTGTTAGTCACATGGGGATGTGACCTTGAGTGTTAATCACATAGCGATGTGAACTGGATTATTGACTCTAGTGCAAGTGGGAGACTGTTGGAAATATGCCCTAGAGGCAATAATAAATTAGTTATTATTATATTTCCTTGTTCATGATAATCGTTTATTATCCATGCTAGAATTGTATTGATAGGAAACTCAGATACATGTGTGGATACATAGACAACACCATGTCCCTAGTAAGCCTCTAGTTGACTAGCTCGTTGATCGATAGATGGTTACGGTTTCCTGACCATGGACATTGGTTGATGACGGGATCACATCATTAGGAGAATGATGTGATGGACAAGACCCAATCCTAAGCCTAGCACAAGATCGTGCAGTTCGTATGCTAAAGCTTTTCTAATGTCAAGTATCATTTCCTTAGACCATGAGATTGTGCAACTCCCGGATACCGTAGGAATGCTTTGGGTGTACCAAACGTCACAACGTAACTGGGTGGCTATAAAGGTGCATTACGGGTATCTCCGAAAGTGTCTGTTGGGTTGGCACGAATCGAGACTGGGATTTGTCACTCCGTGTAACGGAGAGGTATCTCTAGGCCCACTCGGTAGGACATCATCAAAATGTGCACAATGTGACCAAGGAGTTGATCATGGGATGATGTGTTACAGAATGAGTAACGAGACTTGCAGGTAACGAGATTGAACGAGGTATCGGGATACCAACGATCGAATCTCGGGCAAGTATTGTACTGATAGACAAAGGGAATTTTATACGGGATTGAATGAATCCTTGACATCGTGGTTCATCCGATGAGATCATCGTTGAACATGTGGGAGCCAACATGGGTATCCAGATCTCACTGTTGGTTATTGACCAGAGAGATGTCTCGGTCATGTCTGCATGTTTCCCGAACCCGTAGGGTCTACACACTTAAGGTTCGATGACGCTAGGGTTATTAGGAAGACTTGTATGTGATTACCAAATGTTGTTCGGAGTCCAGGATGAGATCCCGGATGTCACGAGGAGTTCCGGAATGGTCCGGAGGTAAAGTTATATATATGGAAAGTTATTGTTCGAGTTCCAGGAAAAGTTTGGTTTTTCCGGTATTGTACCGGGAAGCTTCTGGAAGGTTCCGGAGGATTCCGGAGGGGTCCGGAGGTCCGGAAAATGTTCCACCACGTCCAATACAGTAGCATGGGTTGTAGGGGTGCTCCCTAGCCTTAATGGGCCAGGGGCACCAGCCCCCCCAAGGCCCATGCGCATGGGAGAGGGGAAACCCTAAGGGGTAGGGCCTCCACTTGACTTGGGAGGCACTCCTCCCCCCCTTTGCCACCGCCCCCAACCCTAGATGGGATCTAGGGGGGCCGGCTCCTTCTCTCCCCACATATAAATAGTGGAGGGGTGGGAGGGTGGCCATACCCTTGATCAAGGCGCAGCCCTACCTCTCTCCCTCCTCGTCTCTCGTAGTGCTTGGCGAAGCCCTGCTGGAGTACCGCGCTCCTCCACCACCACCACACCACCGTGCTGCTGCTGGACAGAGTCTTCCCTAACCTCTCCCTCTCTCCTAACTGGATCAAGGTGCGGGAGACGTCACCGGGCTGTACGTGTGTTGAACGCGGAGGCGCCGTTGTTCGGCGCTTAGATCGGAATCGACCGCGATCTGAATCGCTGTGTGTACGACTCCACCAACCACGTTCTTGCAACGCTTCCGCTTAGCGATCTTCAAGGGTATGAAGATGCACTCCCTCTCTCTCGTTGCTAGTATCTCCTAGATTGATCTTGGTGACACGTAGAAGAATTTTGAATTATTGCTACATTCCCCAACAGGAATAATGTGAGATTACAAAATAATTGGTATAGTGATCTTATGATTCTTGTTTAGCTAATTTTCTTGTGATCATGGGATGGTCTATATTGCAAATGAAGGTGGTAAACAAAGAGGTGCTGATGTTGGGAGCAAATAGGTGATGATGGTCTATCTGTGCACGCTAGAGCATGTAGCAGGTGAATTGTACAATTCATCGCAAGTGTGGAGTCACAGGGTACTGCGGTGTCGCCTGCGCATCTCTACCGTAGTTTTATTTTTTGGACCTTCATGTTAAGTCTGGCTGGGCTTGCTACCATGTATGATTTGTGCTGCTAGTTGATTACTTTAGTTTCTAGCTGTAGTTTGTATTAGGGGCTTGAAAGACCATGTGTTTTCTGTTAATGGAAAATCAGAGGGGGCGACCCTTCTTTTGATTAAAAAAATGAACTTTCTTTATGCAATTAAAAAATAAAATTTCTCTATTCAAACCCAGTTGAGAACAGTATTCATTATAAATCCGAAATAATCTTTTGGAAAAAATGGCTATCGCATTCTGTGTATTCATTATAAATCTGAAATAATCTTTTGGTAAAAATGGCTATCGCATTCTGCATCATAGCTAGCGAAACCGAAAAAAATAAACATCTTAAGTATAATATCTCGTGAACATGGATCAAATTAGGCAAGACAGCTAGAATAAAGGATGATTCAACTTGCAGGAAATTTGAACTTACGACTTACTAGCAGTATAATAAAGTTTACAAACTATCAGCTGGATAAATAGAAGAAACATTTTATGTTGATTCATTCTTCCTTCCGGACTTCTTTGACCGCCTAGATGGTTTGGCGAGATGCTGGCGCTGACTCTTGAACCCCTTCTGTAAGTTCACCAACCGCCTGTATACGTTGTAGGTGGCATACGCGTCCATGGAAGCATAATAGATGTTCTTCAAGGGCAAGGGCGCTTCTGCCCATATATGGTGGTCATCTTCTGTGAGAGCGTCCTTCATCTTGTTGTAGCTGTGGTGGATGATGGAACCAGCATAGTCAGCCAAGCCATACTTTGTCTTAATCGTCACTAGATCAGGCACTCTCCACATATTCTGGATATCCACAAAGTTTTGTGCCACCAGACCAACATGCTTGAGTTTTTTCTTATCATTCTCAATGTCCACCCCAACAAAGGTGTACTCCTCGTCGAGCAGGAAGGTGGCAAGCAGGCCGCAGTGCTCATCAGCAACGCTTATGTGGTACACGAGGACGTAGATGCCAACGCATAACCGGACCACGGCCGCCATTTGTGTTGGACCACGATGCATGATAACAATAAGCCGAGATGAATATGACGGCAGATAGTATAGGAATTCTGGCGCTATTGAAAGTTTATGTAAACAAGTGCATGAACAATTTAAACTAAACAAGTACTCCCTCTGTAAAGAAATCACTAAAGCAGTGAACCAAAAGTTGTTATATTTCCTTGCAGAGGGAGTATGTGCGAATTAACAATATAAATTTATGCTCTTGAAATATTTACCTAAACAACTGCATCAACAATCAAGAATAAACATGTATCTATGAATTGTTCATCGCCCATGCAGATGAAATTGTGTGTACAAACTAAAGAAGCAGGACAAAAACAAGAAATTG
Source organism: Triticum dicoccoides (assembly GCF_002162155.2). NCBI lineage: Eukaryota > Viridiplantae > Streptophyta > Magnoliopsida > Poales > Poaceae > Triticum > Triticum dicoccoides. Next base: position 77,503,659 of record NC_041392.1, read on the forward strand.
ACAAGATAACGGACTAGATGTTGCATGCAGATGAATCTGTGTGCAAAATTCTCATAAGGCAACGGACTACATGTTGCAGGTAGATGAATCTGTGCGCACAAAATAAAGAAGCAGGAGAACAAGAAATTGACAAGAAGAAGGCAATCACAGCACCTGGCCCGTGACTCTAAGTATGTATAACCTTCCTCCTTGGATGTGCATGAAGCGGAAGTTCATTATGATGCTAGTTCTCATCCAAGGCCCTAAGCAACCCGGCAACGAAATTGATGAGTACCTAAGGCCATTAGTTGAAGAACTTTTATAGCTGTGGAATGAAAACGGTGTACGTACGTGGGATGAGCACAGACAGGAGGAATTTAACCTTAAGGCATTGCTGTTCGTGACCATCAATGATTGGCCCACTCTCAGTAACCTTTCAGAACAGACAATCAAAGGATACCACGCATGCACGCACTGTTTAGATGACACTAAAAGTATATACCTGGACAAATGCAGGAAGAATGTGTACCTGGGCCATCGTCGATTTCTTCCGACCAACCATCAATGTCGAAAGAAAGGCAAGCATTTCAAAGGCGAGGCAGATCACCGGAAGAAGCCCGCCATGCGCACCGGTGATCACGTGCTTGCTATGGTCAATGATTTACACTACGTAATCTTTGGAAAGGGTCCCCGTGACCTAGCTATTCCGAATGATGCTGAGGGACACGCACCCATGTGGAAGAAGAAATCTATATTTTGGGACCTACCCTACTGGAAAGACCTAGAGGTCCGCTCCTCAATCGACGTGATGCACGTGACGAAGAACCTTTGCGTGAACCAGCTAGGCTTCTTGGGCGTGTATGGGAAGAAAAAAATACACCTGAGGCACGGGAGGACCTGCAACGTTTGCACGAAAAAGACGGCATGCCTCCGAAGCAGTATAAAGGTCCTGCCAGCTACGCTCTTACGAAAGAAGAGAAAGAAATCTTCTTTGAATGCCTGCTCAGTATGAAGGTCACGACTGGCTTCTCGTCGAATATAAAGGGAATAATAAATATGCCAGAGAAAAAAGTTTCAGAACCTAAAGTCTCATGACTGCCACGTGATTATGACGCAACTGCTTCCGGTTGCATTGAGGGGGCTTCTACCGGAAAACGTCCGATTAGCCATTGTGAAGCTATGTGCATTCCTTAATGCAATCTCTTAGAAGGTGATCGATCCAGAAATCGTACCAAGGCTAAGGAGTGATGTGGCGCAATGTCTTGTCAGTTTCGAGCTGGTGTTCCCACCATCCTTCTTCAATATCATGACGCACGTCCTAGTTCATCTAGTCGACAAGATTGTCATCCTGGGGCCCGTATTTCTACACAATATGTTCCCCTTTGAGAGGTTCATGGGAGTCCTAAAGAAATATGTCTATAACCGCGCTAGGCCAGAAGGAAGCATCTCCATGGGCCATTAAACGGAGGATGTTATCGGGTTTTGTGTTGACTTCATTCCTGGCCTTAACAAGATAGGTCTCCCTAAATCGCGGTATGAGGGGAGACTAACTGGAAATGGCACTCTTGGAAGAGACTCAATAATATGCAGGGACAGATATTCTTGGTCTCAAGCAAACTACACAGTTCTACAGAACTCTACTTTGGTGACCCCGTATGTCGATGAACACAAGAACAATCTGCGCTCCAAACACCCGGAGCAGTGCGACGACTGGATTACATGTGAACACATCAGGACTTTCAGCAGTTGGTTGGAAACATGTCTCAGAGGTGACAACACTGTTTGTGATGAGTTGTACTTGTTGTCCACGAGACCATCTTTGACTGTATTGACTTACAAAGGATACGAGATAAATGGGAATACATTTTACACGATCGCCCAAGATCAAAAGAGCACCCACCAAAACAGCAGTGTCCGCTTTGATGCAGCAATCGAGAGCGGAAAGGACACGTATTATGGTTACATAGTGGACATATGGGAACTTGACTACGGACCTGATTTTAAGGTCCCTTTGTTTAAGTGCAAATGGGTCAATCTGTTAGGCGGCGGGGTACAGGTAGACCCACAGTACAGAATGATAACAGTGGATCTGAAAAATCTTGGGTACACTGACGAACCGTTCGTCCTAGCCAATGATGTGGCACAGGTTATCTATGTGAAGGACATGTCTACCAAACCGATAAAAAGAAAAGATAAGGAAGCGAATACATCATATGATGAGCCAAAGCGCCACATAGTTCTTTCAGGAAAAAGGGACATCCTGGGAGTGGACGGCAAGACAGACATGTCTGAAGATTATGAAAAGTTTCATGAAATTCCTCCCTTCAATGTCAAGGCTGACCCAAGCATCCTGATAAACAATGAAGATTATCCATGGTTACGGCGCAATAAGCAAATGACACAAGCGAAGAAAAAGTGAAGACTTTATCCCGCAACTATTATGATGATACCATGCCAACTTTGTAACACACGAACATGCTACCATTGTCCATTTTGTACATGCACATGCTATGTGGGTGAAATTACGATACCATCCCAACTTTCAACTTTTTCAGAGTTCATTTGAAAGTGATTGTCCATTTTGTACACGAAGTGCATCAAGTTTTCTCTATAAGCGCATCTATTCTCGTTTTTTTAGTAAGTTAATCACAAAAAGTGTTTTCAAATTTGAAAACTAATGGCACTAACAGAAAGTTTATAATTTTTCTAAAACTAATGGCACTAAAAGAAAGTTTATAATTTTTCTAAAACTAAAGGCACTAAAAGAAAGTTTATAATTATGCTAACCTAAAAGCAAACAGAATTAAAAATTAAAGCAAAAAACAAAAGAAAATAAATAATGCAAAAAACAAATCAAAAAAATAGGAAAAAACTATTTTTATAGTAAAGTTAATCACAAAATAAAATAAATAAAGCAACAAAGAAAACAAAGAAACTAAAAAAGTGTTTTCAAATTTGAAAACTAATGGCACTAACAGAAAGTTTATAATTTTTCTAAAACTAATGGCACTAACTGAAAGTTTATAATTTTGCTAACCTAAAAGCAAACAGAATTAAAAATTAAAGCAAAAAACAAAAGGAAATAAATAATGCAAAAAAC